>NC_137959.1:47021295-47056295 GCF_963924665.1 Micromys minutus
CCTCCACCTGCTCTCTGAAGGCTGGCTTGCTCTCTCACAGGCCCAGCAGGGGCTGTGGGGAGCTGGGCCCCCTCCTTGTGCTCTCCTTAACAATGTCTACAGTCTCTCCAGGGGGAGCTCCAGATGGTGAAGGAAACACTGCAGACCATGATCCTGCAGCTCCAGCCAACAAAGGAGGCAGGAGAAGAGACCTCAGCTTCCTGTTTGACAGCTGGTGCTCAGGAGGCCGAGGCCTGAGGTGTGAGTGTAGAGTGAGATTGGGGGGAGGGTGGGCCACATGGTGTCAGGGTGGAGTGGGGGCTGGGAAGGGCCACATGGCATCAGTGTGGAGTGGAGGCTGAGAAGGGGCATGCCACATAAAATCAGGGTGGAGTAGGGGCTGGGATGGAGATAGACCCCAAGCTATTGGTATAGAGTTGGGGACATGGAGATGGGCCATCACATCAACGGTTTTACTTTGGCACAGCATCCACATATGTGTCTGAACCAGTTCTGCAATACAGAGCCTTCCTGCACTCCCATGGAAAGGTGTCCAATGCTCTCTCACAGACTGAGATGATCAGTGACCTAATATGCTTCTCCCATTGTCACCGGAGGTTCCCGTCTCATGTCATGATGGGAACATCTAACTCAGGAGCTGATTGTCATTTCATCCTGGACCCCACTAGACAAATTTGCATAACCCAGTGAACACTCCTTGGATTTGTCTCTTTTCTTACTGCCGTGTTTGCTTTCTGCTGCCACCTGCACTTTCTCCACTCCGAACCAGACCTGAGAAGGCCACTGTGCCTGCCTCGGTCTTTCTACCGGCACCTCAACACCAGGGGTCCACAAACCTCAGGGTCTGTGCAGATCCTCAGCTCCCCAGGCTGCTTCCTCTGGGGGTTCTTCTCAGTCTCAGGAGATGTCTACAGAGTGCCTCAGCAAGGTGCAGTCTTTATGTTCTCAGGCAATGGCTGTGGCTCAGAACCAGCACTACCTCCACCACCTCCACCACTACCAACACCAGTACCTGCTGCATCAGGTCCTTCTGAGATTCCAGCCAATGAGGTGGGAGGTGTGAATGTGGGGAGAAGACAGTGGACACCATTGAGCTTCTCCAGTTCCTGTTTTGCCTCTGGGAATTACAGCATGGAGCCTAAGGAGCAGTATATATTCACAGAGGCCGTGTGGACTCAGACCGGCAGCTCACTGCTCCATAATGCTGTGGGGCAGGCTCCTGTGGATTGCTCCTTGGGTTCAGCTCAGACTCTTGCTGAGGCCGATGCAGGTAGGCTGTTCAAGCCGGCTGAAGAGACAAACTAAGAAAGTGCATCAGGTAGTTTTCTGTTGCTGTGGAACTACCTGGCAAAACCAACTTGGAAGGAAGGAAAGATGGTGTGTGGGTGGGTTTATTTAGGCTCCTGGTTTGAGGGTACAGTCTCTCACAGTAGGGAATGCATGGCGGCAGGACAGTGAGGCAGTTGTTCACACCCCAGACAGGAAACAAAGAGATCAGCGCTATTTAATCTCTTCCCCCTTCTACTCAGCACAAAGTCTCAGCTCATGTGATGCCGCTGCCCACATTTGCAGTGGGCTCCCCTAAGTCAAGTGTCTTGGAGACACTCTCATGGACATACTTGAAGTTTTGCCTTCTAGGTGACTCTGAGCCCAGTCGAGTTGATAATAATGATGAATTACCACAGGAGGGTACCTCAGAGATGTAAGTCTACATGGTGGGACCCCGGCGTTGTAACTCCTGCTTGGGAGTCAACTCAGCTAGCCACCTATAAGATGGCTGGTATGATAAAGTCCACCAGCTTCCTTCTAGCCCTATCATTCCCAAGCCTAACGGACTTCAGATTTCTTCATGTGAAGCTATTTATTACCCCAGTCTTGGGGACATTATGCTGTACCCTCTGGGATGACGCCACTGTACCTCTATTTTGGAGACCAAGCACAAACATTCTCCCACTGAGCTCAGCATAGTCTGATGCGTCTGGCTGGAAAGACCTCTCTAAGATGCTTTGCTCATGTTTGTAGGTATGGGGACACACTCTTGCCTCCCCCTGGGTCCATGGGTCCAGTTTTAAATCTTTCCTAATCACCCTTCCATTTCTGGTGATCCTCCAAGCCTTCCGTGCTGACATCCTTCTGTGTTATCTGAACAATTTTGAGGACACACTTTGTATATTTGAATAAGAAGTATGTTTAGTTTGTTTCCAGACTTCATGTTTTTATAATGCAACAAATTCCTGAATCGTTTATAATTGTGCCTCTTTAAAGGTTTGGTGAAGCAGTCACATGGCACCTGGAGCCCCCCAAATCCTTGGCCTGATTTTAGTGAAGCGATCTTGAACTTAGGATCACCTCCTGTTGGCAAGAACCTTCGTAACTCTGACATCTTCCAGTCACGAGTCACCTGACTGTCACTATCAGCCTGGGTGTTTTATATTATTCTGATATCACTGTAGCTCTCTAGGAGGTCATGAAGCATTTGAAAGCTTCAGGAGGTGAGATATCCCTGAGGGCCTCCGGGGGGAGGGACAACGGAGAGAACCCAGCTTCTGGTTGGTTGAATAACACTTCAGTCATGGGTGGTCCCACATCTCCTGTCATTCTAGTCTTGGAGTGCCATCAGGACTCCAGTGTTGAAGGCTGGTGTCTCCTGGGACCTCACAACCGTCTCATGACACCCTTACTCTCATTAGACACTTGGGCACTAGGAGATCCCAGACTTGTGGATTCCAACTGTAGGACAGGACAGGGTTTTACAAGGCCACCTAAAAGTGCCCCCAGGGGGGTTGGGGCCTGTGTTTAGACTGTTGTGAGAACCAAGACCCCAGCAAAGGCATGTGTTGAAAGGGGGACACAATGTCAGTCTTGCTTATGACAACAGCACACACATATCTTATAAATATGCTCTATTTTCCTTACTCATATGTTGATTTAATAACCCGTCTGTCACTGTGATGTGTCACTGTGATGTTCTGTAAGGGAGGAACCTGGGGCGGGGCAGGGTGGTGGCACCTTCTTGAACATCTTCATTACCTCATTGTCACCAGATCTAGCTCCTGAAACTCAGTATTGATCAATCCCTGAGTCAGGTTAATATGTCAGAATTGATTCTAGTCCCGTTTGGTGATGAGGCTGCCTTCCACACCAGGAAGGCTTGTGGGTGAGCACCAAACTGAGTCCTTCACAACCAGTCTCGGCAATCACACCTCTGCCTGAGGAGAGTGCTCTGCAGATGGTGCTCACGGGCCTCAGGATGGCCAAGTCCTCTTGCTAAGGCTCAGTGTTGGTTCAAAGGAGCGTCATGGGGTGATCCTGACCCCCACAAGCAGCTGTTCCTAACCAGTGTCCTTTCTTAAGTGCCTTTGATGTCCTCTTTGCATTTTGAGCTATGAAACTCAACCACCAGCTAAAACCCATGGCTGCCTTGTGAATTCTGCCAGAGAGCAGCGAGTCACTAAACTCGGGGTCCCCTCACCCCCAGCAAACTGTACTATGTAGCCTAGCCTCTGGTTGGCTATAGAGACCCCAAGCTCTATCCACTGTCCTGGCCCAGCCTTTCCCAGTCACCAAAAGATCATTCCAGGGGCACCACACACAGCCTAATACCGGGTGGGTTTTCTGGAAACTTTCTATGTAACTGGTGTTTCTCAGAACATATTCGTTTACTGTGGGCAACATGAGCAACATGTACATGTATGTACATGTTCACGTGCTGTGGTTAACAGCAACCACAGACATGTTGGTCAGTACTCTCTTGTGTACATGATTGACCTTTAATAACACCACTGCTTTATTTGATCTTTGATTTTGTCATGTAAGTTATTGCTTTATTAAGCTCTGTGCAAAATGAAAAATAATGCCCAAGCCACGGTGCTCCCTGGGTTATTAAGTGTTCTGGAGTGTAGATGATAGAAGGGGGTCAGACTGGTTCATCTCATCTGTCTGCGACAAGACAGTTACATAATTGCATGTTTGTTAGACAAACCCAAGTACTTGCAATAAAGTTACATTGTAAAATCGCCTAAGTGTTTAATATATTTAAATGGGAACAAATCAGAAAAACCTGTCCCTGAGACACAGAGAGACACCCACAGACATTAAGCTTACTCTGAGCAAGTTGGTTATGATTTATTATTTACAAAGATTATATATAATATATACAAAAGATATACACACAAAAATGAATTTTTACAGAGCTATGATGGTATATTTTATTTGCTGAAACACAGTCTTATGTCTCCTAGTCTGGCCTTGAATTCATTATGTATTGGAGGATGACCTTGAACTTCTGACCCTCTGGCCTCTCTCTGCAGAGTACTAGAGTCACAGGTATGCATGACCACTCTCTGGCTTCACATGGCGCTGGGATGGACCCTAGGGCTTCATGCATGCTCAGCAAACACTCACAGACCTGTGCTCTATCCCCGCCAGCACGGTTTTCACTTTGGTGTGTGTATCTTCAGATTGCCGTGGGCTTGCTGTTGTTGTTGTACACAACACCATCAACTTGATGTGGGACAACTCAGGTGTTCTTGTGTAACTGACATTGAAATTTCCCAATGTGTTGCTGTTAGAATCAGTGCACAGTGAGAGGGGGGTGACGGGGGCTTCCGTGGCTTTGAACTGTGCCATGAGACCTGCCCCTACATCGGATGGAACTGCTGACTCAGGTCCCTGTGGTTCCCCACAATGCATTTCAACACCAGTCCCCTGAGTCTTCCTTTCATCTTCACCCAACCTCAATGACCTCTCTGCCTGATTTTTGAAAAATTCCACATTTGAAATTTTTTTCTACTTGTCTCTTTCTTTCCTCAGTATCTGTCCATCCTCTGTAGAAGAGGAGGGCAGAGTGGTTGTTCCTGTTCACAGGGCTCATGGGGGGAATGGCAGGGGTCTCAAAGTGGCCCTATAGCAGGTGTCAGCTCCTTCAGGATCCTAAGTCCCAGGACTTCTATGGCTTCGTAGGTACAGGGGCACAGAGCTATCCCAGCTGCCCCGAGTCTGTAGCAACACCTGGGCTCCATCTTTCTCTGTCCTGATAAGGCAGTGGATGCTGCCTGGACCAGTGCAGATTTCTCAGGTATGTGAGTAGGAAAACCTGGAAGGAAGATGCTAAAACATGCTTTGGGAAAAAGCTTTTCATGATGTTTGAGGTCCTATTTTTTAAAATCTAAAAGTGAAGGCTGGGATGATAGTCCAGGTAATGAAGTAAGTTGAAGGCCCGGGTTTGATCCCTTAGTACTGACATAAAAAGCTGGGTGTGGTGACACATACCGTAATTCCAGAGTCAGGGTATTAGAAGAGTCAGATCCCTAGAGCTCGATGGACAGGTAGCTTAGTCTTTCTGGTCAGTGTACGGGGCATCTATGTGCACATGAAAACACACATATGCACATGCACTTCTCCCTGCAAAACCCTGAGGCTAACAATGAGCCAGCATAAGCTCTCAAAGTACAAGAGGAGCTGATGAGCAAGGACAAGGAGGTCAGAGGGTAGCAGAGGGTGGCAGAGGGCACATAACCTGTGAGAGAAAAGATGAACATGCTTGATGGCAGGTGTCATGCCATGTCCAGTGAGGCCAGGGAAATGCTACTGGATTTGGCCAGTCCAGTATGAGGAGAGTTTTAATGACTAGGTGGGGGTAGTTTCAGTGGGTAAAGACACCCTGCTGCCAAGTTGGATGATTAGAGTTGAATAACCAGGATCCTCACAGTAGAGGCGAAGACTGACTCCCCCCAGGGGCTGTAGTATATAAGATCCCTCCCCACATTAAATAAACCAACATATAATAAAAAACGTTAGAAAGGAGGCAGAAGCAAACGTTACCAGTGAATGTGCAGAGTCTGTGCAGAGAGGAGGGTTTGACAGCCCAGGAGTGTGGGCGCACTGGACAACACACAGTGCTTGTAAAATACCATGGAGATGGTCCAGCCAAACTCAGAGGACCTCAGGAGTAGCATAGATGTTGGCTAGCCCTTCAGTCCTTCTGTCTGTCCATGGGGCCATTGTACTATGAGAGTGAGGGATAAACCCAGTATTTAAATTCCACTCAGCCCTCGGCTGTGGTCCAAAGGAAAATTGTAAATAACAACCAAGCACACACTCTGGCAGGCTCCCAACAGTATCCTCGGAAGCAAAGCATTTAGAGTGTCTCCGTCAGAGATTCTCCTGCTTTGGGGAGCCTTTTGGTAACTTCTGAGAAAATGTTTCCTGCCTTAAGGAGAGAGGGACCTCCTCATGACCAAGGGCAGAGAGGGACTCATTTTCTTGCTTGAATGTCAAAGAGTTGGATTTCAGGGAAGCTTGAGGCCAGCCAGAGACCTAATGAATGGCGGCAACTTTCAAATTCCCCACAGTTGTTATACGTTAATAGATGGTACTAGAAGAAAGAAGCTTAATGGGAGCAGAGGGTGGTAGGACCAGAATGAGGGGCTCAATGTGACCTCAGTCTTCCCCCACCCAAGTCACCCTTCTCTTCCCTACATGGTACCACAGAGGCGCCAGCTCTAGGTCAGACCTAGAGCTGGCGCCTGTGTGCACCTGGCCCAAGAGCTGGATCTGGTGACTGTACCCTGCTGTGTCCTAGGCCTGCTACTTGCTGAGGGGACAGACACAGGAAAACTTCAGAACGTTCAAGGAACACCATGGTGTCAGGAACGAACTGAGCCCACCATGCTTTCCCAAAGCGAAGGGGTCAGTGCTAAGGGTCCGGCTGTATGTCTGTCTTGCCAGGGAAGATTTTAACTATTAAGGCTGAGCAGAAGGGTGGCTGTTCCTGGCTCTAGGAGCTGGGAGTCCCTAGGGTGGGTCAACGGCCACCTTCAAGAGCTTTGTCATAAGTAGGAGCATCTGGCTGTCCCATGCCCAGAAAGATCACAAGCTTCCCATTCTTCTGTTGAGCCCCTGATGTGCAGGGTTTGCTCTGTACACCCCCTTCCACTACTGTTTCTACCTCGCTGCTGCTGGGAACTCTCTCGCTGCCCAGTGCTCCCTCCTTTTCCTGAAGCTGTGGGCAGCCGTCTGGATCTGCCGCCCTCAGAATTCTGGGCCCAGGGAATCGACGACGACAGCCACTTCAGATAGTCGTCATCCTGAACAGTTACCATGGGATTCTCCTGGTTTCTCACACCCTGAGTTCATGGTCAGAACTATCTTTCTTGCAACACTGTTTGCCAAAGCAAAATTACGAAACAGACAAATGCTCGATCACACACAAGCATACACTTGCACACAGTAAAGTTGTGTTTTATATTGAAGACAGGGTCTCACTATGTAACTGTGGCTGGCTTTGAACTTGTGGTGATGTGTCCTTCCCAGGCTGGCGTTATGGCCATCCACAGCCCCACCCTGCACACAGGTGAGTGTCATTTACCCATAAAGAACACAGTTACACTGCTTACTGGGAGGAGGTTGTCATGGAGACCATAATAAGATAAAGAAGTCAGAGACTCTAAAAGGTAGACACCATACTTTTTTTATTGACTTTATACAGATCCATAAAACCATCTGTGTTTATATAGGGATAGATAAATGTGGCCCAAGTACACGTACTTAGAAGACATTTTGTATGAAACCCATTACTACTGGCCATTTGCAATAGCCAAGTTATGGTATCAACCTAGGTGTCCATCAATGAATATCTTTATATCTATATCTAATCTCTCTCTCTCTCTCTCTCTCTCTCTCTCTCTCTCTCTCTCTGCACACACACACACACACACACACACACACACACACACACACACTTTAAAAGTCATCTTTCTAAATCAATGGTCAGATAGGACTCAAAACCCTTTGCAACAAAACGTCCTGTTGGCTGTTTTATCACTACCTGTATCCACACCATCTCTGGCTCTCGGCGTGACTTGTTCCTAATCACTCAGTTTCTCAGTGGTCCATCTGCTGTCTCATGGCCTCTGTTCACAGCTGTGCCATCCACGTCGAATCCTGATGTATGTGTAGCTAAGTCAGGCTCCTTCATCAAGAGCACCCAGAAAGGAAAAACGGGCAAAGAAGTGGACTCTTTATAGTTTTCTGCAATTGACTCTGCAATTGGCTTCTCCTGGAACTAGAATACATTTTAAGAGGCTAAAACTCTAAACAGGGAACTTTAGGAGGAAGAAGAATTCCTCCCCATACATGAGGAGAGCTCAAGCCAAGTTACACTCAGGGAGATCTGAGCATCTCAGTGAATCACACAGCACACACAGTACAGTCCAAGTATAGAAAGGGCTGCAGTCAGTTTGACAAGCGTTTATCGGGCTTCTATGAAGTGTTGAGTGCTGGAGATACAGCAATACAAAGGCGGATAGAGCCATGGGGAAGTTCAGCTGTGTCCATGGCCCCTGTGGTCTCTGCTATCAATTCTCTCAGATAAAGAGACAAGGCTCTGTGCCTCAAGACCCTCTCTGGTCCTTTATTGATTATCCTTGATCATGGACTGTGATGGACTAGACTTAGGTGTGCTTAGGAGACGCACTTGTGTTGTGTGTCTGAGCGAGTTTCCAGAGAAATTTAACTGAAAAGGCAAGTCCGGGGTCCTGGCCCAAATTAAAAGGGGGGAAGGAGAAAGTGAGCTGACTACTAGCATTCATCTCTCTCTGCTTCCTGACTGCGGATACAACAGAACAGCCATGGGGAGCCATAAGAGGACCCCTGGCTCTGCTGACAAGGGCTGTGGATCTAGATTCAGGAATAGCTCCTGTGGTGGGGGTGTGTGGGGCTCTCTTATCAGGACTCATCTTGGCTAGACTGGCATAGTCACAAGAACTTAGCATCCTTCCTAAACTTCACACAGTGCCCCCACCTTGTTCAGCACAGACAGTCACATCCCCATAGTCCATCACACGTTGTCTCTCTGTGTTTGCTTGTTGTTTTCGATGAGCCCAGACTAGTCTCAAACTCTCTCGGCTTCCCCTGTGCTGAGATTATGGGTGTGCATCCCCATGACACTCTTGACATTCTTTAGAGAGTCCTAGTTTGCCTCTCTGTCTCTGAGCAAGAGGAACCTGGGTGTGGGTGGGGTTATTACATCTTACAAGCTGAAGTCTATTGCCAGGGAAGCCATGGTAGGGGCTCAGTGTAAGAACCCGGAGGCAGAAGATGAAGCAGACACCCCACAGGTCACTCTAAGGGAGGCAAGTCTTCTCTGAGGTCTCTTCTTCCCAGGTGTGGAAGTTCTTTGTCAAGTTGACAAAAACTAACCAGTACACACACACACACACACACACACACATACATACACACACACATACACACATACATGCACACCTACACACACATACACACACATACACACACACCTACACACACATACACACACAGGACACACACACATACATACACATGCATATACATATACACACATACATACATATGCATGCATAAACATATACACACATACACACATGACACACATACACACACACACTACACGGTTAACACTATTTAAAATATGAAAAATATGGATCTAAATACACCCACCTAGTACACACAGCAGCAACAACAAAATTCGAGGTTGTTCCCAGTTGTACCAGTTCCATGGAAGCACATTTAAGTTATGATTTGCAAGGATAACACCACGCCTGAAAATAGCTTGCAGGCTAGAATGTCTAACTTACAAGGGCTCCGGCTAGACTCAGGGATGTCGACACTGTACTGTTTGTCATCAGCTAAAGGTATGAACTCCCAGCCTTTCAATGAATGGTACTGCAGTTTCTTCCAACCCATAAGCATTGATCGAGTTTGCTGTTTTAGGAGCTGGTATTTAGCCTTGAGAAAAGCTTTGCTCCCACAAAAATAGCCACTAACATAAAAACACAACAGCATGTGACTGTCTAGTCATGTGTCTGTGGTGCCGTGAGTGGGCTCAACATTTACACACACAGTAAAGAGAGCGATTCTCCTCTTCCAGAGTCTCCCAAAAGCCAGTAGCTCAGCCACAAAGGAACAGGTCTATGAGCCCCTTTGCCTCCGATGACTGATTGTTGCTGGGGCCAATCTTGTGGGGCCAGTGTAGGAGGCCACAGTTCTTGCGGGTTGGTGATTGCTGTGGTTGCACTGAGTCTGGAGAACACCATGTAACTGAGCTTCTAGCACTGCCTCTGAGCTGCCAGAGAGCGCCGTTCTCTCTCAGCCTGGCTGCCCCTGCTCAGATCTCCTTCACCTTCTCCTGTGGCTCCCATCTCTGCTGTAGTCTGACTCTTGCTCCTCCGCCAGCCAGCTGTCCACACAGGTGTGGCTTGGGGAAACTCACGGACCCAAGGAAGTTTACAAGACCCACAGATATGTGGGTGTGTTTGAGTAGGAGAGGAGGGCTAAGGTGACTCTATGTCCCAACTGTCCCAGCCTGCTGTGACCTCCGTCCCAATGCACTGTTCCATCTTCAGCTGCACACCACAGGGGAAGAAATAAAGCTCAGGGCGTGGGAGGCACAGTACCCTCTTTGAGTTTGGTGGTCAGGAGGGAGCTGGCATTGTTCACCTGGCACCTGGGGGCCCAAAGCCTCAGACATGGTGCTTCCTCCTGCCCACCTCAGGCAAAGCATGTGAGGATACACAGAAGTCACTTTGAAAATGTGTAGGCTCCGTTAGATATAAAGGGCGGTCCATGATCAGGAAAGGGTTGAGGTAGTTACCTCAAGCTAAAAAAGGTACTTTCAACTGGGAAATGTGCAACAATTCACTTGCTGTTATTTTGAATTTTTTAGTTCTGAATACCAGGCGACCTTCTTCTGCCCATCCCCCTTTTCCGCCACTTGAAATATTATGTTTCTTCCCTAAGCATTGTTTTTCTCTAACCTACATGATTGATTTAATCTTCCGGCACCAGAAACAATGAGCAGGGCTAGGACTTTGGAATATCTGGCTGGTGCCAGCATTTTGCTCCAATGTGAAGAGAAACAGGGAGTCAGATGAAGAAAGAAGGCGCCTAGTGGCGCAACACACTGACCTTGCCACAATGGTTCTCCGTGTGCTCTGCCGGCTTAACCCTCATCGCCAAGAAGCATGAAACTGTCTGAAACCAAGTCTGAAAATAAATCCTGCCTTCCTACTGCTTCTCACGGGAGACTATCACAGCAGTGAAAAGCCTCACGCATTTACAAACAACCAACAGCATTATCAGCTGAGACAATCACAACACCACCCCATCCTGGAAAGGCCAAGGGAACAAGGAACGCCAGCGTGGAGCACAGAGGGCTGGGCTGTCACTCTTGGCACATCTGCCTAAGCATATAGCCTGCCTTTTTTTTTTTTTTTTTTTTAATCACTCGTAATCCTACAGTGGATGGATGTGTGACCATAAGTCCAAAGAGCAGGTACAACTGTGTTTGTGTCTGCCATCTTTTGAATGGATCAAAGCTGCAGGTAGGGGTGGGAATACAGCTGAGCAGAGAGACTGTCTTATGTGTATCGGGCCCAGGGTTCACTCTCAAGTCCTATGGAAGGACAAAAACCACTAAGGGCTGAGTGAATACAATATACGTAGCAGTATGGAGGAACTTCATCAACATGTCACTGACTGAGCAGGGTGATATGCTGCAAGATTCCCTCTCTACACCAAGCATGGAATTAGTCAAATCCGGTGTAAAGAGAATCTCTTGTGCTGAATGGAAGCATCACCTGTCAATCAAAAAACCTAGGGCCAATGAGCTGAGGCAGGAAATAGGAGGTGGGGCAGAGAGAGAGGAATTCTGGGAAATAGGTGAAGAAGATTCACCCTGAACTCTGAGGAGGAAGCCCATGCATAAACAGAGGTGATGTGACAAAGCTGTGGAAGAACGTAGTCTAGAATAAACTGGATTATTGAGATATGAGCTAGACAGAGAACAGAGCTGAAGCTTATGACCTGAGCCATAATAATCACAAAATATTAAGTCTCAGAGTCGTCATTTCGGGGAACTGCATTTAAAAGCTCCTATCCAGTGTGCTAGAAGCTGGTAAACAGGAGAGATTAATGGCCGCACACCTATAGTTCATACGGTTTTTTATATGAACATTATACTTCAATTAAAATCTTATTTAAAGGAAGCTTTTCCATGATGAACCCTCCCCCCTTGTTTTCATCCCGGAATTGATGAGCAATCAGCTAGGTCATCATCAAACAAACCCAGAATTCTCCATCTGCCTCTTCTCCCAGGAGTGTCCCCCCTTCCCCCACCCCAATTGCTTCTATGCCTGAATACTAATGTTAAGTATTTAATGCACATTTGGAATGTTTACATCCATACTTCTGCTAGAGTATGCTATGGAAAGAATCTTAACTGAGTTTGTTTGCCCCGATGAATAATGACTACCTTGCTAATCTAGTTTATTAATTATTAGTTTATTAGCAGCGCCCTGCCGATAAAAATTCAACATTCAGAGCAAACACCGCCTGGATCTGTGTGGTCCCTTCTTCTGAACTTCTGTTGTGATTACAGTTAACGTGTTTGCTGTTGAACAGTCTTCTCCAACATTAGCATTCTTTTAATCTTCTTTCCTGTTGGTTATTCTAATGATGTTCAATAATCGATATCCATTCCACCACGTGGAACATATTAGCATCATTAGAGGCCCCAAGTCTTCTCACGCCCGGAATAGTTTCCATGTTTGCTAATGTCACATGCTATTGATGGTACTGTGAGCCTGACTACCAGGCTGTCCTGTTTCTGCTGGCTGGCTCCTATGTGAGGACCACAAGCGTCCCATAAACATCGCACCTTTGAGGGCTTAGAGGTGATTTCCCAACAAACTTTCCAGTATAATGCCCATGGGCAAACAAGAACCAACTCTATCTACACTGTCTGCCTGACAATCACAGCGGTGGTTGTCCCTGGTCAGGAGAACCAGATGAGGCTGTGGGACTGTCTAGATCCTACTGGGTGCAGATGGCACGGAGCAACCTTGTAGTATGTCAGGAGATCGTAATTTTGTCCTTATTCTTCAGCAAAATAGCCATGTGACTTTCAGAAGTCTCCACTAAGGGATATTACATATTTTCTTTAGTGATTTTGTATTTTATTATTTTCCCTCTGAAATTTTTTTTTTTTATTTTCAACATCTATAATTAAATTAGGGCTATTACTTGCTCATAACTCTTAAATGTATACAGAATTTTAAGAATATGTATTTAATTTTTATTTTAAGTTGATTCTCCCAGGAATTTGTTCTTTTGGGCCAGGGTCTTGCACATGTTGAATAAGCCCTCTCTATCTCTGACCATGACACCACCCTTTAATTTAATAAGTCGTTAAATAGTTATTTTCTTGTAAAAAAGGAGATGCTGAATGTCTAGTTACTTTTCTATTGCCCTGAAAGAAAAAACACCATGATCAATGCAACTTATACAAGAAAATGTTTGATTTGAGCTCACAGCTGCAGACTATTGTGACAGGGAGCATGGCAGGCAGGGAAGCAGGCAGCAAGCAGCAAGCAGGCGGCAGGCAAGAAACAGGCAGGCAGCAGGCAGGCAGCAGGCAAGAAACAGGCAGGCAGCAGGCACTCACAGCTCTGGAGCTGGAGCTGAGAAGTCACATAGGAAGATTCTACTGTGGGGCAGAGGGGGGACTGTACTGATGTGGGCTTTTAAAACCTCAAAGCCCTCCTCTAAGAAGCCCACACCCCCTAATCCTTCCCAAACAGTTCTATCAACTAGACACCAAACATTCAAATAAATGAGTGTAGTGAGAATTCTAAGATTTTGATTTCTTTTTAAAATACAAAAATATTATGTGTTTTCATTTTGGCCCCAGGTGTGGGCTGTGGGGCTGCTTCGGACTGAGCACAGCAGCTGTGGCTTGCCTTGTGCTCTCCCAGAAGCATGGTTTCGCCAGCTGTAGGTAATTTTTGCAATTGTGTGATGTTTGGATTTCTGGTAACTTTTCAGGGGTGCATAAATGCTACAGCTCCAATAGGCAGGGTCAGTGGTCATTGATCATTTAGGGGGGTTGGTTGCAGGTTTGTTGGTCAAGGAAAGAACAAAAGGAAAGATTAGATTCAGGGATTTTCCTAATTTCTCCCTCCCCTCTATCCTTGTTTTTCTCCTATCTAGTGTTAGGGCACAAAACCATGGAGGTGGGGATAAAAGGAGGGAAAAGAAGAAGCCACAAAGTAGGAAAGACCAGCTGTATATGAACTCATTCAAACTATCACACTAAATTTTCAATTTTTAGGATTGTACTGGAATTTAACATATTCTGGATACAGGTGCTGTATCAACTAGATAAGTGAGCATGGTCTCTGTGGCTTGGGTGTTTTGACTGCATGTATGTACGTGCACCACACATGTGCAGTTCCCACAGAGGTCAGAAGAGAGCACTGAATTCTTTGGAAAGTACTTCTCTGTGTGCCTCACACACACACATGTGTAAGTTGTTCCAAAATAATCTCTAGAAAAATATTTGCCAATTAAGTAGGTATGCTGCTTTGATGTAAAATCAGTCATCAGTATGCCCATGTATGGTGGTCTGAATGTAATTGGTCTCCATAGGCCACAGGGGAACAGCACTATTTGGAGGTGTAGCCTTATTGGAGTGGGTGTGGTCTTGTTGGAGTAGATGTGGCCTTAGTGGAGTAGCTGTAGCCTGGTTGGAGTAGGTGTGGCCTTGTTGGAGGAAGTGTGTCACTGTGTAAGCTTTGAAGTTTCCTAGTGCTCAAGTTCTGCCCTGTTTGGAAGAGAGCCTCCTCCTAGCTGCCTTCAGATCAGCTCCTTCTCCAGCACCATGCCTGACTGCAGCATGCCTGACTGCAGCATCCCTGACTGCACCATGCCTGACTGCAGCGTGCCTGGCTGCAACATCCCTGGCTGCAGCATGCCTGACTGCACCATCCCTGGCTGCAGCATGCCTGGCTGCATGCTTCCATGCTAACCTCTGAACTATAAGTCAATCCCCAGTCAAATGTTTTCCTTTGCAAGAGTTGCCATAGCCAGGGTGTCTGCTCACAGAGATAGAAACACAAACTAGGACACCATGTTATGTCAGAACAATCATTATGATTGTTGTGGCTATATTTTGGCTTTTCTATCACATGGGTATCTAGATTTTCTTCTTTAAAAACTATGTGTTTATTTTACTGTGTGTGTGTACCTGATTGTATGTGTGTGCACCTGAATGTGTGCACCTGAGTGCGTGTATGTATGTGCACTGTGTGCATGAAGTTGACCTGCTTCACTTTCCCTTAGACCCTCCCCTGGATCAGAAGAGCCAGAGACGTGCCTCTGAAAGGGCAGATATCGGTCTTTGTCCCCGAGAAGCCAGCATTCCTCTTGCCTTCCTTCTCATTTTTCTATTCACAACTTAACAACCATTCTTCTTAAGCCGGATGTTCTGTTTTAGTTAATTAATTAATTATTAATTAAATCAAGTCAGAGTCTTACTCTACAGCTCAAGCTGGCCTGGTATTATGTAGCCCAGGCTAGCCTCAGACTCAAGGTAATTCTCCTGCTTTAGCTTCCCAAGTGCTGGGATTCTAGACAAGTGTGAGCCACTGCTGGCCTGGGGTGATGTGTTGTAATTATAATTTCTATTGACCAACTGAGTCAGTTGTGATTTATAGCTCATCCCAAAGGGGGAAGTTGCATCCTGGAGACAGAATTTAAAGGATGATTCTGGTCTCTTGCTTCCTCCGTGACTCTTTGGGCTGGGGTGGGGGGGACCTACTCAGAAACATAGCAGCTCCAGTGGGTCCCAGTGTTGTTCTCAGGCCACATGGCAATTAACAATCAGGGTCAGCAAGGCTTTGTCACACTGTCTGGCCCGTGTGTGTGGAAGGGCTCCTGTAGGAGAGCTGGGCTGTGGTTCTGGTATCAGCATCCTCGAACATGGGGTTTCAGCTCTGGGATCCCTCCTCTTCCCCAGAGGATGCTTTCTTAAAGCTCCTTCAGCAGGGGGATTTAGTCCGTGTCATGATCTCTTATTATCTGCTGGGCGCTATTGCTATTTTTCCCCTGACACTGGAATCTAAAAAGAATCAACCACGACAGCCGCAAGGGCAGAGGATGCATTGGGGGTCCCTGCGTAAGTGCAGTAATCCCTGCCAGTGACTGAGAGGCGTGGCTAGGGTCAGAAGGCACTCAGTCTTGGGGGGCAGCCACCAGATGCTCTGGATGTGAAGGGATTATGGAGGTGCTCTGGTCCTTTAAGCTCTTGCTCCAAAGAAAATCTCTGGTGGGGAGAGGGAATCACAATGACAGGCTGTCCTGTTTCAATTTGAATACAAAGGGAAAGAAGAAATGTGGCTTCTGCTGCTGCTCAGGGACAGATGGACATAAAGCCACAGTTGGAGCCCTGACATCTCCTTGGTCTTTATCCCTGCCCCTGTGTCTCTTCTCTTTCTTCCTGCTCCCTCGGAGTTCTTTCTCCTCCACATCCTCAGTTCTGCTTATCCACCGGTTCCTTCTTCCCTGCTTCACCTCCTTCCCTTCTCCTTTTTCTCTTCCTCCCTCCCTTCCTCTTCTCTTCCCGCTCCTCCTATTTCTCATTTTCCCTCCCGTCTCCCCACCCTTTCCCTTAGTATGTGCATGAGCTGTCCTGGACCTCACACTGACAGGAAAGCTCTTGGACACTAAGCCATGCCCCCAGGCCTCTCTATAGTTTTTAGACAGAGTCTCACTTATTGTGGAATGGCCTCAAACTCACCCAGTAGCTAAGGATGTCACTGAGTTTCTGACAGTCCTTCCTCCCCGTCCTGAGTGCTGACATTACAGGCATGAGCTTCACTTCGGAATTTCAGCTAATGTTTTGTTTTTTCTTGTATTCTTTAGGTAATCACATGACCGACATTGCTCCTTTTATCTGAGAAGACAAGGCCTTTTGTCTTGTTCACCACTTCCTTTCCCTTACTAAGGACACTACTGAGTGGAATGCCCTGAAGTGCCATGCTTGGTCTTGGAGGATGATGTCATTGGGGACTTGCAGCCACACTGTTCATCCCCAGCCTGACCTTGCTCTCACCTTCTCTAGCATCTAAGGTTGGATGAAGGAAGACTGTTCATGAGACATGCCACAGGCCGGTAACAGACATTAGGGTTTCCTCCTCATTCTGGGGAGCTCTTCCCCTGGACAAGGAAGCTGAAGCTAAGCTTCTGCTTGCCCCTCTGAGGCTGTTTGCAAAGCCCCATGGACTTATCTCCATATTTCCAGCACCATCTGCTATCTCCCTGCAGGATGCTCAGATGGCCCTGTTCTCTGCTATCTCTGACGCTGAAATCAAGCTGTCGGCGGGTCTTCTTCCCAACACTCTGTTCTATGTCTGTTGCTACCTGTGATGGTTGATGACTGTCTGACCCTATGCAGCCAACTCTGGCTCATTTTCATCTTCCCTCTGTGCCTCTGGGGTCTCGTGTCTACTCTCCTGTCTTAGCAGCTCACCGGTGCTGCTCCTGGGCTCAGTCCTTTTCAGCTCCTATCTGGGAGGTTTGTCTCTTTTCTTCCTGTTCGTTTTGTCGATGGAGAAAGGATCTGGCTTTCTTGTTGGTTGTGTCTGTGGAGCTTTCCCTAGGATGGACTGAGTCATCTCTGCATCCCCCCCATCTTCTGTTCACTGTGGATAATTTCGGTCTATATTCTGGGGCTTATGTTGACAATCTCCGCAACCCTCGCTCCACATTTTCCTTTTCTGGCTGTCATTTTTAACCAAGCTGTGAAGCTTTCTCATTCTCTGATTGCGTTTACCCCCCTCATTTCCAAACACAGTGACTCATGAAATCCCTGGCAAGGACATATATTTTTGTCCTTTTTTTGTTTTGTTCTTGACAGGTCTCATGTATCCAAGGCCAGCTTTGAGTAAACCCTATAAATGAAGAAGAGCATGTATCTCTGTCTCACCACTTGGGCTCTGGGGTTTGAGGTAGGCCTCTTCACACCTAGTTTATTATTTTTTTCCCAGCTCCTTTTCTTAACCTATTTTCTCCAAAGTCTCTCGGTTTCTCTAGGTGATGCAATCTTCTTTCATTCTTGGCTTTTTGGACTATCTTGTGACCCTTAGTCATCAGGCATCTGGTCCTAAAGTGTGGCAGAGAACCTGCTATCAGGCACCATGGCTTCAGGGCGGGTGCTGGGATGCCAAGGAGACTTCTGTGGATGCCAGAGCACCCAGGAAGCTTTTCTACACAGGCTCCCATTTCTTCTTCCTTTAAGCTGATTCTCCCAGAAGCCCCCCAGAGGGGGTCATGCTCCGATGTCCTCAAGAAGTCTAGCTGCAGGGGGAAGACAGGCATGAAACCAGGCCATGGACAGACAGAGTTCCAGGGGAGGCCTGGGCTTGGAGAATTATCTAAGACATGTACATAGGAAGGTCATGACTTCAATGGTTGCCCTTCATCCAAAAGCAAAGAGCTGAGCTTCAGGGCACAGGATAGCTCGCCCTCCAGATGCAGTTACCATAGCTACAAGACTGTGCCCTGGGGTGTTGGCTGTGTGCCTGTAGCTACCTACTCCTCATTTCCCCCATTTGACAGATCCCTTTACTTTTTCCCCTTCAAGTTATCCCAGATAAGAACTGTAACTAGATTCAAAGTGGGCAGGGTAAGCAGGGAGCAGATAATAGCCACGAAGGCACAAAGCTGACCAAGGTACCACACTGAGTGGTGTTGTCTGCGCACGACTCCAAAACTGTGCTAGTTCAAACAGGGCTTCTTTACGCTTCCCAGATGCAAGAAAGCACTCTTGTGCCGTGACTTGTGTTGGGGCACAAGGCTTTATTCTTAAGTACGTAATATGAGTTGCTAGGTAAAGCTAGTGAGTGCGATATGTGTACGATCATGCACAGAAGTCCAATCTTGTTCAAGCTAGAGAGAGTCAGGCACACGGGCCCACACCTGTAGGAAGCCGGGGTGGGAAGCATCAGGCCTGCCAGGGCCACAAAGGGAGCCCTGACTCAAAAGATCCCAAAACAAGTAAGCAAGCCAACAAACAAAGGGTTTGTAGGGAAGGGTTTATTTTCCTTTATCCCAGGAAGATAAAGTTTGAAGCAGCCATCAGATACTGTGTGGCAAGGGCTGGAGAGAGACGGCTCAGCAGGGAGAATGCTGGCTGCTCTTGCTGAGGAGCCAAGACCCCAGAACTCAACACCAGGCAGTTCACAACCACCTGTAACTCTAGCCCCAGGGGATTCAATGTCCTCTGGACTCTCTGGGTACCTGTATACACAAGACATTCATTCGCACGCGCACACACACACACACACACACACACACACACACACGCACATGTGGCACACACATACACAGAAACTCATGCAGGTTTACTCTTCAGGATCAGGCAGCCAGGTAGAGAAAATCTGAATAGTGGTATTACTTTTTTCTTTGGCATAATAAAACACTGACAAAAGCAACTTAATGGACAAAGAGTTTGTTTTGGCTCACAGTTCATGGGTGCAATGCATCATGGGGGAAAGGTATACCAGCACCAGTGAGGGACAGCCAGGAAGCAGAGAGAGCTTACACTGGTGCCCCCAGTCTCCCTGTTAATCCGCCTGGACTCCAGCCTGTGGGATGGTTCCTTCTACATTTAGGGTGGCCCTCCTCATCTCAATTAATCTAACCTAAAAAGCAGAGGAGTGTTTCCATGGTGATTTTAAATCCTGTTAAACTGAAGACAAGCTTAACCACTGTGCCAATACCTTTCTCTGTATGATATACCCACTAGGTTATAAAGGAACAAAGCCCCACTGGGCTGTAAGAGTTGCACTGGTGACACCCCCAAAGAAAGAAGTACACAGACCAGGATGCATGGGCTCGTGGGCAGGATCAGGGCAGCCAGCTCTGGCTCTCTGAGCGGCCTGGGCAGCGGGGCAGACCCAGCTCCTGGGAGTCCAACCATAGAGAGAGTGTGTAGTGGATCTGGGAATGTCAGTCCAGGGATCTGGGTCTCACATTTTGTTTTCTGTACCAAAGCCTTCGCTGGGCATATTTAAACCATCAGAATGTGGTTCCAGTGCCTCTGACCAAGAAGTGCTGAGAGAACTCCAATCCCCTTCTCATGTTTGGTAGACTTCCTACCTCCAGCCACCCTCCTCTGTGCACACTGAAGTGGTTTGCCGACTCCGGAAGGGGACGTCACTAATCAGCATCTCTGCCCCTCATGCTGCTTCCCATCCATCTTAGCAGAAGTATATGAAAGCGTCAAAACCAAGTCGAACCCCAGACGTTTTCTGTGGAGCCTAACCTAGAAAATTCGGAGGTCTGTTTCCATGGTGACTCCAAATCTAGCCCGTCTCTTCACACAACTGTACCAACCCTGTTCACCAACAAAGAGGGAAACTGAGTCACAGAGCTGAGTGGGCACGTCCAGAGTCACCCAGGTGGTGACAGATGTTGAGAAAAAGTCGAGGTGAAGGTGACCTTGAAAAAAGACCCAGGACTCAACGCTTTTATGTCCCATCTCTGCCCCAGCTCCCTTCAAGCGCAAGTGAATCCAGACGACTATAAAGGAGGCTGAGATACAGAACACTCACACACACACATACCCCCAGGTAACCATTTTCACTCTTCCATTTGTTGTTCTTTTGTTGTGGTTTACAACAGCAAATAATGACAAACTTCGGTCTCAGTTTGAAAGTGAGTGAGCCATCCTAGCGCCTGCCAATCGCCTGTCAGAAACCTCGGTCCTTTAGTCAGTCACTGACACCCAGCTCTCCCACCCACAGGGGCCACAAGGCCCACCATATCTTCAGTTGTCCCTGGCCTCAGCTTTGGATCTCACTAAGCAGCATCCAGTGGTGGGGTTTCCTGCAGAGGATGCTAGGGGCACTTTCCATAATTCAAAGCAGCCTTCTTCATGGTGGCCGTGCCGGGCCTCCGGGACTGGTCAACTGTAAACACAGTGGGCTCCTCCCCATCCTAAGAAGACGAAGTAGCACCGGAACCCTGTGTTGTCCCCTACATTTCTTTATGGAGGAGGAACTGGTTTCTTGGCCTGTTGAAGCACAAATAGTGAACAAGAGAAAAGGAAACCAGAATGCTTACTGTGCTCAAATCAGCCAGGCATCTGGACCGGAGAGCGTGACATGTGACGAGGGGCAGGTGCTGAAATGCTGAGACTGTCCTCTGGCGGTGCTGATGGGGCCACAGCTGTGGAGAGTAAAGATAATCCACTCACCCCACCATGACACAGAGAACCTAGGGAGGGGAGGCAGGAGGCAGCTTTGGGTCCAGGCTTCTGAGAGGATGGTTACCCTTTGAGGAACCTTTCAAGTTTAAAGCCCAGGGGCTTCAGTGGCTGTGACAGAGCTAAAGAAATAAATATCTTTCGATGCATGCCAGCTGGGTTGGTACCCCACAGCTCTTCCAGCCCCAGTCTCCCCACCCCCCAACCTCAAAGCATAAAACCCCAAGGAAGTAAGTCCCCTGCAGCCTGGCTTGTGACTTCCAGACCCACTTTTGTCCCTGTGCAGCAAAGGCAAACTTCTGGACAGCCAGGCAAATATGCTCTAAGGGTGGGGCCTTGTCTGGTAGCACTTCCAAGCAATTAGCCATAGCGGTGGGCTGATCACTGCTGGGGTGATCTTGGGTGATGGGTGAGCCATGTAACTTTTCTGAAGCTTGGGGCTGGGGGTGCAGAAGCGCTTGCCGCAGGGTCTATTGATGGAGCGGGGAGCTGTTGAGGAACTGGGGCCAAGTAAGCCTGGGGACAGGCACTTCTGCTCTTCAGGGTTATAATCTGCCCTCTTCACTTCCAGCCCAATGACATTGATTAAATCAGTGTCAACAAGATGACTTAACAACCTATTGATCTGGGCAAGTCAGTAAAAGCAATACATCAAGCTGGTTGCTTGACATTTAGCGGATGAAAATTGACCTTTTCCTCCTCGGATTTCGGGCAATGATGTCATCCAGCTCATCCCAAGCCTGTGGCTTCTGCAGGCATCAGAAAGAATAATTTATGAGAAGCTCACTGTGGGTGGCAGGGGGCTGTTCAAACACAGCCCAAGACTCTGTGTGCTCCGAGGGCATGAAACAACTCCTGTGTGCTCACGTGTTCCTGGCTCACGAGTTCGGGGCCTCTGCAGGCAGCATGTTGATACAGTCTCTGTGTGTTCCTTGTCAAGACACCCAGCTGCCCATGTACTAAGTTAGGCTGCACTCCAGCCTGGTGTCTGGCTGTCTAACTTAGGGTAAAATTGTTCTCCACTGAGGGTCAGCTACAGACATTCTGAAGGCTTAGCTCTAAAGAACCTTGCCCACTTGAGAGAATGCTGGAGACAGAATAAATCGTAAGATTTTAAATTGTTTCCCGATGCAGAATCTCAGGCATCCTTTTGTGGAAGGCTAATCCAATGAATGGCTTGACTTGCAAGGCCACAGAGATGTAACCTTGGAATGGATGTTGTCTTAGGGTTTTACTGCTGTGAACAGACACCATGACCAAGGCAGTTCTAATAAAACCAACATTTAATTGGGGCTGGCTTACAGGAACAGAGGTTCAGTCCATTATCATCAAGGCGGGATCATGACAGCATCCAGGCAGGCATGGTGCAGGAGGAACTGAGAGTTCTACATCTTCTTCTGAAGGCTGCTAGCAGAATTCTGGCTTCCAGGCAGCTAGGATGAGGGACGTAAAGTCCACACCCACAGAGACACACCCACTCCAACAAGGCCACACCTTCTAATAGTGCCACTCCCTAAGTTGAGCATATACAAACCATAACAGATGTGGATGGTTTCAAGGCTAGGGAACTATTCCACCCAGCTGTAGCTCCTCCTTGTGATGATGACCAATTTAACTGACTCAGAGAATGTATGTTAACTACCACTGGGGGTGGCACTGGCCAAATGGCTTAGGATTCAAAAGTGAGTAAAGCATAACCCAAGGCCTCTGCTTTCCTGGATTACTTGTCTTCCTAGAAACAGTCCATATCCTAACTGAGGTTCTGACATGGTTAGGAGTTATGCCCTGGGAAGTAAATAGACTGTCAGAGAGGAGCCAGGGATGCTGGGAGAGAGGGCAGATATGTTCTGACTAGGCAGTCACAGTAGGTCTTGGAGACAAAGGAACAGTTAGGCAAAGTCAGAGAGGAGGTGTGGGACAGGCCAGGCAGATGCAATGGAGGAACCAGCCTGGGCTGCATGGGGGGAGGCCCAGGCTGGACAGCAGACAGGAAGAGGTACTGCCAGAGGCCGGAGAGCCAGGTATAAAGGCCTGGGCAGGGAGGGGGAGCAGGAGGCCATGTGAGGAGACCTCCAGGTTTCAGGAGCTCTGTTTCCACTCTGAGACGAACCAGGAGCTGTTGGAATGCTCTAGGCAGAAGCAAAATGTGGTCTGAATTATGTTTTAAAACATGCCGCTGGCTGCTGAATCCAGTTCAGACAGGAGGACTGAGGATGAAGGGGCCTGGCTGAGGGCTACTGTCAACATCCCAAGCCAGGCACGGAGGCGTTTACCTACAGATGTGTATGCACACTGGCAAACACATGTGTGCTCTCCTGAACACACACATATACCTGCAAAAATGTGGATGCCGCTGACGCTTGTACACACATACGTGCACAAAATAAAATGAGTGTTTGTGCTTGGTGTTTGGAGTTGTGAGGGGGATGGGGAAGCCCTCTCCCTACATAAAGGGTTAGACACCAAGGTACCCAATCTTGGACGCCAGGGTGAGTTTCTTTAAAAGCCATCCCACAAAGATGGCTGTGCACTGTTCTATGAGCCCCATGATCTTCCTGAGCCTTTGGCGGAGATGGAGAAAGGTGACAGGAATCAGAGAGACTGGGTGGCCTGAGAAAAGCCAGGGGAGACCCTCGGAAATAAAAGGGCTCTCTGAGGTGCCAGGAACCACACAGGTCAGCTCTGTTGCTGTTAAAATAAGGACTGGTGATTTCGGTGATGGGCCGCAGAGAATGTGGTCCTCCTGTCCCCTCTCGTCTCCAGCTGCCTGGACACCTCTACCCACGATGCCCATACAGATGGCTGGCCTTGCTTTCTGCTCTTATTTCTTCACTGTTCAGCTTGAATCAGTTCGAATCCTTCACAAGCTCTGCTCCCAACCCCCCAGTCTACTCTCAGTCACCTTATCACCAAGTGGGGAGAACATTTATAAATAACACGCCGGCATCACCCAAAGTGACCCCGACAAACAAAGAAGCCCCCTCACCCCCATGCAGACATCTACATCTGGGCCCCACATGGGCTGAAACAGCAATGCCCAAGTTCAAGTCCAGTCACAAGAAATATGATACGGAGAGAGGGGGAGATGTGGCTCCAGGACCAGCTAGACAAAGCTATTGCCTCATACCAGTGACTCAGTATCAGCGCCAGAGGAGGGAGCTGGTCCCTCAGACCTCAGTGCCACATGTCTTCTCCCTTAGGGGAGAGTACCATGCTGGAGCCTCCAGCAACTGCTGTTGGAACCCCTCTATCTCCCTGCAGAGGATGGGGTGGGCATTCCTGCAACTCTGAGGAGGAGAGAATGCTGCCTTTGGCCTTCTGTGATTACCAACGATTCCTGGAGCTGGTGGTAACCCCGGGGCAGTGAAGAAGGAGGAAGATGAGAAGGGGAAGTGAGTCCTCTGAGGACCCTGTGGAGATCTTGGCCTGATCTTCTCCTGGCCATTTAAGCAATCCTAGCCCCTCCCTGCCAGCTGTGAGTCACTGCCTGATGCAGAGCATCATGGGAAAATAGCCCGAACCCTGAGAGAGACAGGAGTGTGAGAAAGGCAAGACTACACCGTGAGCTCCACACTGTGTGAGCTGTGCCGATGAAGAGCAGAATGATTTCAAGTCCTCAAGGACTTGTGGCTTGAGTGTTGGGGCCTCAGAAGAGCTGGAATTAGGCCCGGGCTTTTCCCTGACCCAGCGCAAAAGACTGAACATGGAGGACACCAAGGGGATAGTCGGTTGTTGATAATAAGGTGCTAGGAAGCTGAGCAGTCCTGAGAGGTTGGGCAGACAGTGACAGCTATGGGGGCTGAGGGAATGGAGTGTATAGGGCTTGGATTGTATGTTTATCCTGTTTTCCAGGGGAAGGGGGAGTGTTCTGTCCAGAATACCTTGCAGAGGGAAGACATGGAGCTCTGGGAGGTGAGTATAGAAATTAGAGTTCACTTGTCAGGGAGGCAAGCATCCTCGCCTTTTGCTTCAATCCTGGTCCATTTCCAACTTTGAAGTGTGGTCCAGGACTTCCATTTCCTTGGGCCTCAGGGAAGATGTTTTCCAGGTTAATGCCTTCAAGAAGCACGTGGAGCCAGCAGTTACAGGGGTTCCAGGATTCCCGTTCTCCAATCAGAGATAACTCTGACTTCTTCCCTTTTTTTTTTGTTTGTTTGTCTTGTTTTTGGCCTTCCAGAATTCCTGGTGGGTTCCCTCTGTAGACTCAGCTAGGTGGAAGAGCCCCACAAATGCTCCCCACAGCGGACACTGGAAGACCCTTCTGAATTTTTTTGTGTTTCTCGGGGCTGAATTGGCTTCCTGTTACTCCAGAAAAGAGAATTTCCAACCCTCTGGGCTACTGGCTAGAGGCAACCACTATTGCCGATGTAACTTACAAACCAGAGGCTGTTTATCGAGTGAGAGGTCTGCTTGCTTTCTAATTGTCCCTAATTGCTGCTGTAAAACTGGTCCTCTTAATGAGGAGGAAACTGTGGCTGAGCTGTGACATCCCAGGAGGATGTGACCCTGTTCGCCAAATATCTGGATCAACCACCAGCCATTAGGCTCAGTGTGGTGTAATTACATTTTGGAAGGGCTTCGGACAGATGGATGATATGTTCCTGTGTATAATTGAATTCCACTCCATAAAATGTGAATTTATTTGATATCAGCCTAAGCATATTGAGATGAACTGTCTCTTTATTTACTTTTTTCAAACTTTCTCTCTGGTCTTCTTCCCCACACCCTACCCCTGATTTCTGTTACAAAAACATTGTAAGATGAAAGGCCAGAAAGTCGGCTTTTAAATCTGGCTGTAAACCCAATAAACCAACCAACATCAAGAGCCAAGACACCAGAGTTTTGTCCACGGTGACAAGATAACCCCAGAAACACATCCTGCCCCAGAGCACACTCAGTGCTGACAGATTTTATAAATAGCTTAGACTGGGGAGGACCTTCGTTGACCTAACTCCAAAGCAAGAGCCGTGATCTGGCCCAAATTTTAAAAATAGAGGACTGTCCAAGAATAATACTACTTCACCGAGAGAGACTTTTTATCTTAGAGAGTCATAAAAAAATAGAAAATAACATTTCAGCCAGTCTCTCCAGTTGCATGCTGGGAGTGGCAGGGTTTTATTGTCCATCTGTAAGCCATGAGCAGATGGGGCAGCCGTGGGTCAAGCAGGCTCAGGGGCAGCCGTGGGAATGTGGAGACATGGAGGCAGAGAGGAGGTCAGTGCTGTAGACTCACGGGTGCTTTAGGACCGAACTTCTCGAGCAGCTCGGCCCTGTCCCTACGATACCCTTCCAAATGAAATCCCTCAGACATTGTCTTCCCCAGCCATGACAAGATGTCCCCCAAACCCAGCTCAGGGTTGTTCTTCAGCATCCACTCTTCCTCCTGGTACAATCAATGACTGTCTTTTGTTTTGTGTATGTAGCTCATTTCCCAGGGCTATAGCTGTAGTCCTTCCACACCCCCCTCCGTCTGTCTCTCCCTTCCTCTAGATGTGGTGTTGGAGGAGCTGAAAGTTTTACATCTTGATCTGAAGGCAGCAGAAGGAGACTGTATGAAACACTGGGCATAGCTTGAGCTTATGAGACATCAAAGCTCTGACTTCACAGTGACACACTTTCTCCAATAAGGCCACACCTCCTCCAATAAGGCCACGCCCCTCCAATAAGGGCACACCTCCTCCAATAAGGCCATGCCCCTCCAATAAGGCCACACCTCCTCCAATAAGGCCACACCCCTCCAATAAGGTCACACCTCCTCCAATAAGACCACGCCCCTCCAATAAGGGCACACCTCCTCCAATAAGGCCATGCCTCCTCCAACAAAGCCACACCTCCTCCAGTAAGGCCACACCTCCTAATAATGCCACTCCCTATGGCCAAGCATTCAGCACATGAATCTATGGGGCTATTCCTATTCAAGCCACCACATGCAACAAGTATTTTACCTGCTGAGCTACCTCCCTAGCCCAATGCGTGATAACCTGGTGACAACAAGTCTTTCTCCATAGATAATTAGCAGGTAGCAAGCATGTATTTTTATGCTGTGAAGTTGAGAGAGAACAAAGATGAGAACTCTAATAACTCAGAAAAGACACCAGGTACGGTGAGACACAGGGCCAGCTGCATTTCCCTGGTTCAGGTAGCAGTTCGGAATTGTTTTTGTATTCACGGGCTACTCACTCAGACATACAGATTATAAAACACAGAGATGTCCGCTGCCAGACTGAGTTACGGTGAGAGTTATCAGAAAATCAAAATTATTAACAAGGATTTCCGATGACAGGAGAAAAATTATACTCCCCAGACATAACCAGACATGTTCGCATTCAGCAGTTAGATAACGTTTGACATTCACTGGCTAACTGTGTTGATTTCTTCTTGTTGGCTGTATATACACAAATGTATGGCCGATTTTAAAGTGGGCCTTTGAGAATATTTGTTTCAGAAGATTACCTTTTGAGATAGGATTCATATAAAATTAATCACTTGAAAACAGATGATCTAGCGGCACCTCATACAGTCATACCCCTTATCCCCTCATTTCATCCCCATCACTAGATAGGACAGAAAGAAGAATGGGGGTGGGGGGGGGAGAGGAGGGGGAGAGAGATTCCTGAATCTAATTTCTTTCTTCTGGTTTCTTCTGTGCAACCAAACTACTAACAAACCACAGCCAACCCTGCTGGATGGCCAGCCACCACAAGCACCACCTTCCAGGGCTCCAGCATTTATTCACCCTCTGAAAAGTTCCCAGAGTTTCAAACACCGTACCATGGCAGGAACTTTCTGCAGCTGGCAAAACCACACCTCCGCTAGAGCACAAGGGGGCTCACAGTCCGCTGCTGAGTCCAAAGCGCCCCACATCCCACACCTGGGGTTAAAGTGAAAGCACATTCGTATAATATTCCTGTATTTTTTTCTTTTTTCTTTTTCTTTTTTTTTCTTTTTGAAGAAAACACAATTCCAGGGTTCTCGATACACTTTTTGAGTTCTGTGGTCAGATGGCAGCCCTATGTTTAGCTCTGCTGAGGAGGAGTTGTATAAGTGTGCTGTGCTATGTGTGGTTGTGAGTGTGTGTGTGAAAAGTGTGTATGTGGTATGTGTGTGTGTTATGTGTGGGAGCATGTATGTTTGTGTGTGTGTTATATGTATGTGTGGGGGAAGTTTGTATGTGGTTTGTGTGTGTGTTATATGTGGGAATGTGTATGTAAGAAGTGTATATGTGATACATGTGTGTTACATGTGGAAGTGTGTATGTGTACACACTCTTATTTGTGCATGCACTTGTGGAAGCCAGAGGTCACCTTTGGGTGTCTTCAGATCCCTTGGCGGAACCTGCAGCTCATCATTTCAGGTAAATGAGCCAGGAAGACCCAGGGACACTCCTGCCCCAGCACTGGGATTACATACAAAAATCACTACGCATGGCTGCATGTAGACAGAGAATCTGAACACAGGTCTTCACGCTTGCTATCTTCCTAAGCCCTTTGTGTAAATTTCAGGCCAACTGCTACATTGTCTCCCTCGGCTGCTAGACCAGCCGGTGTATCCCCAGGAGGACAGAACAGTCCGTTTCTGTTCAGCAGTAAGTAATCCTAGCTTCTAAGGATCATTATGGTTTTGATATGCTTGTGTCCAGTGATTGACACATCAGAGTACCTGATTGGCCATTTTTATGTCATTTTGTGGGAAATGTCTCTCATGTCCATTATCTATTTTTTTAAAAATAAAGTCATCTTTTTCTTTTTTAAAAGTTTTATCTCTTTAAAAATTACATTCTGGATAACGTTCTTGTCACTTTCCAAGGCGCCCCTGTCGATGGTGTATTCATATTCATGCACACATATCTGCAGGCCTGTGAGTCACTCAAGCATAACTGGACACTGGGAGCTGCTCCAGAGATAGAGGCAGGAAGGGTTGTCTCTAAATTGCCACAGACTGATCCGAGAGAATGGGCTACTCCACTCTTTTTTTCCCCTAAGCAATCTGTTCTCTGCAAGGATCATAACTGAAGCCTCCCAGCCCCACCCTGATCCTGTGCCCCGCCCCGATCCTATGCCCCGCCCTGATCCTATGCCCCGCCCCACTCCTATGCCCCACCCTGATCCTGTGCCCCGCCCCGATCCTATGCCCCGCCCCACTCCTATGCTCCGCCCTGATCCTGTGCCCCGCCCCGATCCTATGCCCCGCCCCACTCCTATGCTCCGCCCCACTCCTATGCTCCGCCCCACTCCTATGCTCCGCCCTGATCCTGTGCCCCGCCCCACTTCCCATCAGGTCCTGTTCATTTGGAGGGCTCCGGCCAGTGTGACAGCTCATTACATTACTACCTGGCCCTTCATCCCTGGCATCTGATGGCCTCATTTCCTGGAGCTCCCTTTTCTTCCTGCCTCAAGTTGATATCTCAAGAGCCCTGTGGGCCTCAAACCAGATTCATAATTTCTGCATTCATTTCCCACCCGTGAGCCTAAATAAATACTTCTCATTTTAGACGGGAAGTTCTTAATTTCTCCTTAAAAGATATTTTGTTCATTTCCCTGAAAGGAAGGCCCCAGTGCTTTCTAAGAAACTTTATAATAAAAGGATTAAAACGGTAACTAGAAAACAAAGCGAAATAAGCCAGGAAATCCTCCGCTGGGAATTCCACACTCCTGAGGGTTCTGACATGCGGCTTTTCTGAGAGTGGCCGGGAATCTGGAACCATGGTATTCAGTGTCTGGTGCTGGGAAGGCTGTCCTCGAAGCAGTCTGTACAGACTGGTTTTAATGGAATCGCCAGCTCCTGTGGGGGCTGCTGTGTAAAGCACACACACAGGAAAAGTCTCCTAGACAGAGACAGAATGAAGGGAGTTTGGTGTTGAGCTTGACTTATAAATTTCTCATTTCCAGAGAGCATATATCTGAGTCCTGCCAGGGCCACAGTTCTTGCTTGGGGGTCACTTAGCACTCTGAGACGTCCCAAGAGAGTGTCTGGAAGCTTCACAACCAGAGGAGACAAATCAAGTTTGGCTGGTTAGGGATCAAGTACTCTGGCCTTGCCCGGCGTGGGAATCAGACAGGAGGAACTTGAAAAATTGTGTTGAAGGTCAGGCAGTAACAACGTGTAACTCCAGCTCTAGGGAATCCAGCGCCCTCTTCTGGCCTCCACAGGCAGCTACACTCATGCGCACACACGTGAGCAGAATTAAAGGCAAAAGCGGTGTCAGGTAGAACCAGATGCAGCTTGGTGGTGGGGCGCATGCTAGCATGCTCAAGGCTGTGGGGTCCCTAGGAGTCAGGGAAGTGAAGCTGATGGTGGACTCAGAACACGAAGGCCACACAGCCGGCTGGCATTTCCCTTTTCCACAGTTTGTCTGAACCATGTCATATTAAATATGAAAGTAATTACAAAATTCAAAGATTTTACAGTGACTTTACCATTTCCTAGAAATATTTCCCTCTGAGAGAAAAAAGAGAGCAATAAATCAGATATGGAGACACAGACACAATAGAACCCAGCGGTGGGGACCTGGTGGCCAGCAGACTGGGGACGAGCCCAAGACCTCGGGGCTTCAGGTTGCTGTTGTCTGATTCCCACACTGGACAAGGCCAGAGCACTTGACCCAGGACCAGCTGAATGCTGCCTCTTGTTTCCCACTGGCTGTGGAATTCGCAGACATTCTCTTCTGGCTTCCCAGAGGGGCTGGGGAGCCTCCAACATGTGCTGTGACATTTATAACTCCCACTGGAATTTCCATGTCCCCAGCCCTCACCCAGCCCAGGGATGACTCACAGACTCGTAGACCTGAGAAGCCATTTTGGAAAACAGCTGCCGAGGAGCAAATGCACTTAAAAATAGCTCTTGCTCCCTGAAAAACGAATCGCTTATTTTAAGAAGAAAGAGTGGCTTGAATCTGTCCTGCTTGAATCTTTATCTCCTGGGCCCAGTGCCAGGGCATCCGAGAAAGGCCTGCCTGTCAGATGGAAATGGCACCTGAGTAACATAGTGGTGCCCATGATGGGGCTGTCATCTCCCAGCCAGGGCCAAGGGCTGAGGTGTGAGTTGTCCTCCTGAGACCTGCATTCCAGGAGGCCTGGACCGTGGGGTATGCAGGTCTGCTTCCCCAGTGGACCTGACATGCATTACTGTCTTGTGGTTGTGACCAAGCATCCAACAAAATTCATGAAGGAGCAGCTGGCAATCAGGATGCAGCAAAGCGCTAATCAGGCAGGAAGTGGGAGCACTCGGGCAGGAAGTGGGAGCACTCGGGCAGGAAGTGGGAGCACTCGGGCAGGAAGTGGGAGCAGCTATTGCCCAGGAACCCAATGCCTGTGCTCTTATACCCACCAGCTACTCTTCAAGTCTAGAAGGTTCCTAACAGCACCACCAGGTGAAGACCAAAGGAAGGAAGGAAGACAGAAGATAGCATGTCCCAAGTGTGGAGGAGGGGGAGGTTTAGTGTAGACATGTGGCAGGGGCATCTGGAGAGTCTAGAGTAGACATGAGCAGACTATGCCATGAGAGGAGGGGAGGGGAAAGGGAAGAGAGGGGAACCAGGTGCAGCAGCCAGAGGCCCAAAGGTACAAAGAGGATGGGTCACCAAACTAGCTGGATTATGTGGGGAAGAGCAGCGCAGTCCCCCTGAGTAATGGGTAGAGACTGAGAGATGCAGAGAGAACCTGGTGGCCAGGTCCACTTAGAGACGCTGGTGAGTCGGCACCTCAGTCTTTTATCCCAGCTTTCAAACCTGCCACTCTGAGGTAAGGGGACATCCGGCTGGAACAGGAGCACATGTACTGCAAAGAAACTGGATGTCCTAGATGGAAGGCAGGGGACAGGGGGTTCACAGGGCCAGGGAAGTGAAAAGTGGCTAAGTAGAAGGGAACAACCCCCCCCCCCGCCCCTGTGAACTCCACGTGTGGCACAGCCAGGCTCCCCCTGCTCTGTGTGGATGGAATAACAAGATCTTCGCGGGGCCTTGGCTCTCTTGGACAGGCATGTTCAGGGGCGGCAACACCCTGAGCTCTAAGAAATGATGTTGATGCGGGGGTTGTTTATGTCTTTAGAAGGCAAAGACAAATCTCCAGGGGGCAGGGACCCAACTTGGGTTTGGTCAAGGAGGCAATCTTGGTCTTTTTCCTTTTCTACTTCTTCTTCTCCTCCTCCTCCTTCCCCTTCTCCTCTTCCTCCTTTTTCTTCCTCTTCCTCCTCCTCCTTCTCCCCTTCCCTTGCCCTCCTTCTCTCCTTGTCCTCCTCCTTCTCTTCCTCCCCTTCCCCCTCCCCCTCCTCTTCTCTTTTTACACTTTGATTTTTTTTTCTTGCTTTCCATAATCTACCTCCCCAACCTGTCTCCTCCCTCCTTTCCTTTTCTAACAGAGGTTTACATATCCCAGGCTGATGTCAAACTCTGTGAGTGAGGGACCACCTCCCTTGAATTCCTCTTGGGTGCCGAGATTACAGGCACCACCAGACCCACTTTCTACAACAGTGGGGGTGGGACCTAGAGCCTCAAGCAGGCTTGACATGCTCTCTGCCAATTTTGCTATCCCCAATCTGTTTTCTTAGGCTCGTGTTAGTTCTTCGTAAGAAGATAGGGATGTGACCTTGAAAACAGTCCAGTTAAAAAGAGCTATAAAGTTCCAGCCAGCAGTGCCTCTTGTACAAAGATGAACTCTCAGAACGGAAGAATCTCCAGTGTTTCAGAGTTCTGAGTTTCAAAACAAAGTTTACACCGTGCCAGCCGGCCCACACCCACACCCAGAGACCTGAGAAATCCTCAGAAAGGACGGGGTTCAGAGCAGGGAGAGCCTCAGGGTCTCATAGCCTAGGGCCAGCTCTGTGTCACCTGTTGGTTCCACACGGAGAAAATGGGACTGTGAACTATTCTATGTGACTTTGATGTTTTTTAAAACAATACCGTATGTGGAAAAAAAAAACCCACACATACATGCATACTCACGCATGCTTTCCCGCACACCCCTCTCCGGTTCACTGTGAACAGAGCCACTCCAGTTCAGGGCACCATGTGTGTTCTTCGACAGCACACCTGCGCCCTTGATTCTGGATTCTTCCAAGGGCAGGCTTGGCTTGCGGCAACCGTGACATCTTCCTTACCCCTGTGAGCTTCCTTCTGTCACTTGGTGGGGACACTCACTAAGGGCTCTGTGAGGACTCTGTGGCTGTCAGGATCAGTGAAGTTCAGCTGGTGGTCCTGTCCTCTCTTTGGGAATGATAATGACTTGTTGTCCTTCCTGGTTGCTGATTGTACTGGGAAGGTCCCTGTCCCATCGTGTTCACTGACAACGGTGACTGCTGTCTTCTTTCCCTTCATGCTGAGGACATGAACTGAAATTCAACCTGGAACGCTGGAACCAGTGATTAATCAACGAGGCATTAGGAGTTATAGACACATGCGTCCGCTAGCCTAATGAGCAGACAGTCTGCGCACACCACCGCTCAAAGACGCAGACCACGTGACTAGAATACGCTCCTCCAGGGGAAGCATACCGAGGGGGCCTCTTCATTTTGTGAGCTTAGGTAGGAAACACATTTTAATTGGGATACCGAAAGAGAGAAACAATGGCATAGGGCGCGGCTCGGCTGGTGGCTTGCCTAGGATGCGCAGAACACTGGGTTTGAACAGAAAGAAAGGTGATAGGACCACAGACTCAGAGAGGGCCTCCAACAGCCACATTGGCCCAGATGTCACCACGGTGTCAGGTGGCTATGCAGGCTGCTCAGATCAGTATGTGCCCCAGCAGCAGCATGGCCCTCAGATAGCCCCATGGTCTCCAGTGGCAGCCTAGACCACAGACATCTAAATGGCCTTTGGTGGTACCTTGGGCCACAGACATTGGCACAGATCCCAGCTACAGAAGGATCATGGACCTAGACATGGCCCTCAGTGGCACCAGAGCCAAGATATCACTGTGGCCTCAGGTGGTAGCATAACCCATTGGGGTCAGTGTAGGGAGCTGTTTGTGCCACACCCAAACATGGCGCCGGCTTCCCGCCGAGAACTCGGCAAACAGAGCTGTTGCCCAGCCAAGAGACTTAGAGCGCATGCGCCACATACGTCACAGCCCGCTCTTGGGGAATACTATTGAGTTACTGGAGGGCGCACCAATCAGGTAGCGACACGAGTCTCCTGGGCATATATAAGCAATGCTTTTCTCTCCCACGTGGAGAAGTCCCCTGCCCAAAGGAGAAGTCCCCTGCTCAGGGAGATCCCCTGCTTAGAGTATTGTACAATAAAGGTTGTTCGCAGAAGAACCCTGTTGTTGCACGCCTATTCCTGCCGGCGAGACGTGGGGCACGCGACAGGTCAGTTTGCCCCACCCCACCCCCACCTTAGTGTCAGCATATCAAGATGGTCTCAGGCAGCAAACCAGACCACTGACATTGAAATGGCCTTCGGTGGCAACATGGGGCACAGACATCAGCACACACCCAGGCTGCAGTAGGTCACATGACCCAGACATGGCCCTGAGCAGCAAGCAGCTCAGCCCTTTTCATATCCCCAGTGTGGGTCCTCATAGCACCCTGACCTCACTGCTGTGGCATCTGCAGCTCTCCCTCTCTCCATCGCATGCCAGCTACTGTGGGACAGGCATAGAACGCCGTGGGTGCCAAGTAGGGCTGGCAGGGTGTGTGCAGCAGCCTGGAGCACCCTGAACACACTGCCCAGCCGTATGCTCACCCGGGCTCTGAACAACAACAGGGATGTCCAAGAAATGCTCATTCTGTGGAACGAGTCTCCTTGAAAGACATCCACAGTTTGTCTCACTCTCAATGGCGACCCAGAGACCCAGAGGCAGTGTTGGTATGTGTGGTCTAGGCTACAATTAGGAGACGTGCTGGTACTCATGACCATGTAGCCATCCTGGCCTGCTGATGCTCGAAGTTCCTGTGGATGTCCATAGTCTGTGCTGCCACA
>NC_137959.1:47061295-47138795 GCF_963924665.1 Micromys minutus
CTACCCCCTCCTTAATGCTAAAACACACAAAGAAGTCTGGGCCAATCAAAGAAATCTCTGAGTTCCTATGATTCTGTGTTACTCAGGGTGTAGCGAATTATCCTAAATTAGTGGCTTTAAAAGTATGCTTAATTTCAGCATCTCATAGTTTTTCTATGAGTCTAAGGATAGATTAGCCATGTGCCTCCAACACTACATGAGGTTTCAGTTACACGATCTGCCAAACTCTGGTTTCATCAGGTTAGGGGATAGGCTTATTTCCAACCCACCATTTGTGTCACTGAAACCCAGTTCCCTGGACAGGGATGAGGTGATGGTTGGTAAGATCTGGAGTCTAACCACATGGGCCACTCCACAGGACTAGCAGGTCACAGGGCTTGCCCAGGTCCATCATCCAAAGACAAGAATGGAACAAAACAGAAGCCCAGATATTTAAGACCTAAGCAAGGTAGCAATACTCCCCTCTCTCACCTGCTTTCACTCCTTAGAAGTGAGTCATTAAATCTAGTCTTCATTCAAGGGGAGAGGTTGCTGAGGGTACACTAGAGAAGGTGTGTAGGTGCTAGGACAAGTCTGTAGGCACTAGGGTAGGTGTGAAGGCACTAGGGTAGGTGTGTAGGCACTGGGGTAGGTGTGTAGGCACTAGGGTAGGTGTGTGTGCACTAGGGTAGGTGTGTGTGCACTAGGGTAGGTGTGTGTGCACTAGGGTAGGTGTGTAGGCACTAGGGTAGGTGTGTAGGCACTAGGGTAGGTGTGTAGGCACTAGGGTAGGTGTGTGGGCACTGGGGTAGGTGTGTAGGCACTAGTGTAGGTGTGTGGGCACTGGGGTAGGTGTGTAGGCACTAGGGTAGGGTGTGTGCACTAGGGTAGAGGTGTAGGCACTAGGGTAGGTGTGTGTGCATGGACACTAGGGAATGGAATATGGATATTGACAATAAAGTGTGTGGGCATTAGAGGCCAGGAGGGACACACTAAGGGTGATAGTCTGCGGTGCCATCTTGGGGCACATCTACTAACCCTGCCTTTAGTTGAAAATTGTCTGTGTTCTCTGCACCAGGCTCTTCATCATAGACATGCTACACAAGTTCTGACGTGTGTGTATGTGTGTATATACTCACACACGTGTGCGTGCATTCACGCACATACTAAGTATGTGGTAGTCAGGTGTTGGCTCTCCGGTGCCTTCTGTCCCCTGAGGTAGGGTCTTTTCATTGGCCGGGGCAAGCCGACTTAAGCTCAGGTCTCGGTGGCTCACCTGTCTTTTCCTCCCGTCTTACCCATCTCGGTGTCCCTGAAATTATTGGTGAGCGGCACCCCACCCAGGTCTTTTTCTTTTTTCCTTTTCTTTCTTTTTCTTTTCTTTTCTTTTTAAATGTAGATCCTGTGGGTCTAAACTCAGTGCTTTACTGGCTGAGCCACGACTTCTGCGAACGCCACGCCTTCCCATTGGCCTATTCCCTAAGGAGGCTGGCCACTTCCGCTCAAAATAATGATGCCTTAAACTAGTCTGTCACCACCAAACCCCACACACCTTCTCAGCTTCTACTATTGACTGGATCTCTACTATTGACGGCTTCTCTTCCCACAGCTGCTTCTGATGCTGCCTGCAGCCTGCTTTACGTTTCGATAAAGAGGGCTAATTAAGTAAGAAGAGACAGTTACCTGTTAGGGTTGAGGATTTCCAGGAGTGGCAGAGAAGCAGGCTCATCAGGTGAAATGCCCAGCAGCAATGGTGCCTGCTTCCGGGAAATCCTGCCATGCCCACCTGTGGAGGTTGTGGACGCCTGGCCCCACTAAGGTAACTGGCTTGAGTTGCTCTCAGGACATTCTTTTGTTTGTTTTGAGAGAAGATCCTGTAGAAGGGTAAGCTGATAGGGAAATCTTTGTAGCATGAAGGTCTGCATCTTCCTGGGTTGGGGGTGTTTAGCCATAGCCTGCCTCTGTTAGGACAGGCCCCTTGGAACTCACAGTACCTCACTGGGTTCTTTGGGTGGAATGAGACCCTTGCTGCAGGGATCATGAGGGACTGAAGAAGCCTTCCAGGGTGGCCACGTGTCCCGATTCTCCCGAAAGGGTTCATCATCCACTTGACTGTGATCCTTGACATGTGCAAGGTCACTGAGAATGATGAAATAATTTCAATCCAGTCAGCTCATAGGCTCATTCTGTAGCTGACGTCACAGGACTTTAGCCGGGCTCTGTTAGAGTGAGTGAGTCCTAGTTGTTTCAGATCGATAACAATGGGCACTCGGGAACACAAATACATTTGTCCTAGGAGGGACAACCCCTCAAAGCGCCGCCTTCCCAGGTCCTTCAGTACTGTCTCAGGGTGACCCCGGAGTTATATATTGGGTTGACCTCCCAGAGTTGTGTGTTGAGGGTGATCCCCGGTGTTGTATATTGGGGTGACCCCTCAGAACTTGGCCTCAGAGACTGAGTCACCTTCTGGCAGAGGCACCTCATGCAAACCTGAGCTATCCAAACCATAATTTGGAAACAGGTACAATCGTGTTAAGAAACAGATCCTTGGGGTTCTTCGGGCTACTAGAAGGCTGCTTGGGATGCCCAGAATCCACAGAATCAACCTCCCAAAGCCTGTAGCAGCCTTGTCAGCTGCCCTGGTGCACCATGAGAAGCAATCTGTGGTAGGCAGTGTCAGGGACCCGGAGAGCTCTTCAGTAGGACCTGCCTTTCATTGCTTTGGACGAAGAATACTACTTGCACCTCCAGCCTCAGGATTACTCCTGACTTCCGTGGGCGTCCCAAAAATGTATCCAAGTTGGGAACCATGTGGTCTGGTTGTCTGGGGGAAGAAACAAAGCAGAGCAGTGTGTGCACTTCCACGTAGAGACATCTTTTCGGATGGAGGTTGATTAAAATCACCTTCTGGTGCAGTTCAATGTGGAGTGTTCCCCACAGGCTCCTGTTTGTAAACTCATGGTTCTCCAGCAGGTGGCGCTGTTGTTACCATACAGGCAACTCTGCTGACCTGCCCCCAGGGACCTTGGCAATTGATTGTGTCCTCACCTGCTGCTGGGTGCTCCAGATACATGCAGTAGATACAAGGACCGTCCACAACCCCAGCTCTCTCTCTCTCTCTTTTGTTCTTGGTGTCCCTTCTCTGGCTCTCAGCATGTGCCTCATCTTTCCCCCTCCCCAGACCTCTCCCTGCCTCCAATTAACCTCTTTCACACCAGGCCTGTTGAATGGTGTAATTTCTCACGGTTCACCTTGGCTTGGGCCCACCTAGGGTACCCCTTCTCAGAATTCTATTTCATAACAGAAAGACTGTGGAAGCATCAGGAAGCAGAGGGAACCCTGGTAACGGAAGTAGGTCACTGAGGATAAACTTGAGGTTTTATATCAAAAACTTACTTCCTGTTCTCTTCCTTTGCTTCCTGACAGTTGATCAGTGTCACTTCCCACTGTGGCCAGCTGCCTCCACTGACAGCCATAATGGACTTTGTCTCCCTGGGCCTGGGAACCGAAATAAGCCTTTCCGTCCTTGTGTGGCTTTGTCAGAACCACAGGTAATGTGACTAAGACATTGTCTGTGACGATCCCCTTGATTTTTTACAATGTACACTGATAGAGTTACTCTGTTTTCTACACTTAGTTTTTTCTAACATGTGTGCTGTTGCTACGCCTCTCCACTGTCAACTCCACATACCGAATAGTAACCTGAGGGCCTCTCATTTTGGTGAGACTGTGGGGCATTTTCTTAGTTGCTGATTGGTGCGGGAAGGCCCAGCCCCCTGTGGGTGGTGCCACTGCTGGGTATGGTATGAGCACTTTGTATAAGCAGGCTGAGCAAGCCAGGGGAAGCAAGCCAGTTTCTGCCCTGACTTTCCTCAGTTTTTGGATTCTAACCTGAAAGTGTAAACCAAATAAACTTTCCTCCTCAAGTTGGTCTTGGTTGAGATGTTCCAGCCGGGACTCTGCCCCAGCGCCCTTTGGCTTCCATGCGTGAGTACTCATTTCATGACTTTCCTTAGGTCTCATCTGCAACAACTGTTGGACAGGCGACCACTAATGCCTGCCTGTATTTCAGAGCATCTAAGAATTCACATGAAAGCTTAATAACAGCACCGATACACTGAAACAGGAGACAGAACGGTCTTGAAGTTGTTAACTTTAATAGGGACAGACGATGTCCTCAAAGGAAACGGGGCTTTCAGCTTTGCTCAAGCATGCCCCTAGAAGCCTTAATAGTTCCCTCCGTCCTCCTCAGCATGAGGAATTATGGGCTCATTTCCCTCATCCCAGACTTGTTGATGGCATTATTCATTGTGTATTTAGCATCTAAATTAAATGAATGTTATCACTGGCAAACGCATTTGTTTTACATCTCGGGCAACACACTGTGGCATTAGCATTTATAAAACATGAATAGCAGGGGAATGGTGACTTTTTGTTTTGTTTTGTTTTGTTGTGTTCTGGAAGGAGCAACTGAAATGAGGTTGCCTGGCACAGCCTGGTGTCCCAGCTTCCTGGGTGCCTGGAGCAAGACCACCTGAGACCCCAGGAGTGCCAGGACCCCGATACTATAAATCTTATGGTGGAGTTTAATAAGAGAGGGCAGGGACATTAGCAGTCAGGAGCCTTCCCACTGGCTAACAAAGGGGCCACAGGGGCTCCATATAATATAATACAATAAAAAGGGGAATTTCCAGGACTCGAATATGAGCCCCTACACACCACTGTATGAAATGTCTACCGCTAGCCCCTCTTAGAAGCACTGAACATTGTTTTTAAGATAATGAGTATCCATTTTTCCCTTCCAATTGCTATTTGTCAGGTATCTGGTTTTTTGACTGTGAATGAATTGGGTCTCCTTAATAAAGAAGCTATGGTCCAATCAGATGGGTGAGGCAGGGGTAGGGACTCCTGCACATTACATCTGCCTCACCCATTCCACCAGGCTCGCCCCCCAGGCCCAGTGGCGGTTACATGGTGGGTGGGGGGAGCAGGTGTGGGACTGACAACAGGTGTGAAGTCAGAACCTCGGACAGACGCTGCAAAGCCACGGATGCTGCAACGTTGTTTCTTCCCTGGTGTGAACCTAGTAATGGATCGGGCAGGTTGTTTACTTCACCCTGGGCTGGGTAGCTTACACTCCAGCCATTATCTAAAGAATAAACATCTATGGAAAACTTATAAACAGATCTGGGACACTCCAGGGTGAATGTTGGAGGAAACCCACACACTCCCTCCAACAACCGGCCAATTCTTCAGCTTCTGTAATGGCCATGAAAGGACTAGGAGGCTTCATCTGTGGAAAACTATGTCAGTTCCTCAAAAAGTGTGACAGCATTTCCACAGGATCCTATAGATCCACATCAGGTCTTCATCCCCCAAAGTAGGAAGCAGTGACTCAAACAATCTGTATGGCTATGTTCACCGAAGTGCCGTTCTCAGGAAGACCATGATAGAAGCAAAGTGAAACCTCACAGGCGGAGTAATATTCAACCATGAAAAGCCCTGGCAGAAAGATGAAGTATAAAGATGGCATGGTGCCAAGTCATATAAGCCGGGCACACAGGACAGATATTCACACACACACACACACACACACACACACACACACACACACACACACACACTGAACCGTATACCCAAATCAAGTCATTAGAGGGTTTCTTGTTTTAGTCACGGTAACTCTTAATAAGACCTCACACGCAATACACCTTGGCTGGTGGCTGGTGTAGTGTTTGACAGGTATTATATACAGGTAATATATTATTATACACACACTATCATTCTGGCTCCTATTATTATCTTACTTGTTAAGTATGTGTGTGTATGTGGGGGGTCTTGTTTAGAGGAAGGATTCTGTTTGTTCTCCTAATTGCTGAGTTCTGTGGTTCAGGTTAATCACGAGCTTCTGGATTGTCTTCTGTCTCCCTCCTGCCTCACCTCAGGAGTGCTGGGTTACAGATGTGCACCGAAGCATCTGTCCTTTTTACACAGGTGCTGGGACTGGATATGGGTCTCCAGGTTTGTGTGGCAAATGCTTTCACTTATCCTCCTCCCCCCCCCCACACACAAGGGGATTATTATTTTTATGTAAGGGGTAGTAAACTGCGTTTGATCTTTTATGCACAGAACATTCATGTAAAAGTAAATTGCTTTTTTAAGAAAAAAAGGTTGGCTGTTAGATCAAAGCTAGAAAATACAGGTGAGCAAAAAAGAATAAGGCAATGCCATCCAAGATCAGACTGAGCAATCGCAGCCACTGTAATATTCGGAATTACTCTCGACTCCGTCTTCTATTCATATATCTGGGAAGTAAAAGCATAATTCGGATTGTTTTACGACTCACTTTCCCCCAGTAAGTTCATTCTCTCAGAAAGCGTTTGCTGAGCAGTTGCCACATCAAGTTCTCCAGGCAGAAAAGACCAGAAAATGCAGGTGCCCTGAGGTGAGTGGCAGTTTTATAAATATCCTTTCATGTCTCAGTGCCTGGAGAAGCCTTTTCTGCTTCAGCCCTCGAGAGTCAGCACTTTGCCTGCCCCCCCACCCCCTTCCAGTCCTGGCATAATTTACTTAACCAGTCTCTTACTCGGAGACATCGGGGTTGTTCCTAAGTTTCTCTTGTCGCATACAATATGGTGTGGAAACTTGTTTACAGACGCTCAGTCACAGCACTGTTCTGCCGGCTCTCCCAGTGCGAGCAGCTCGCCTGGCAGATGGTCAGAGCTCCCAGCGCGCTTGCGCAGTAAGCAAATAAACCGATGACCAACACCCAACTTTTAGAAACCAAGAGCAGTGGAATTACTCACAGCACCTACAGCCTGACTGTTCCAGAAGCTCTGCATTCAAGTCCTAGTGCGACTCAAACACTTCTGGTGGGTGCAGGGTGCAGGGTGCAGGGTGCAGGGTTCAGGGTGCAGGGTGCAGGGGAGGGACCAGGAGCACAGAGTGACTGAGCATCTTGCTCAAAGCCACATGACTAGTCTGTAGCAGAGGGCTTCAAATCCAGTTGTCCATCCTAGAGGCTGTGTTCCTGCATGGTGCAGGGCCTGAGACAGTCTAGTCCCCAAGGACTTACACTAGGTGACCTATCACCTCTAGCTAATGCTGGTCTCACTTCCCAATAGTGCCTTCAGATTATTACTCCATAGGGAAGGAATCCATTGCTTAGGTCAGAGCCCCACAAGCCAATCACATTGTCAGGGATTGGACCCACCAGCTGGGGACCAAACATAAGCAGAAGAGCCTTTGGGGAGACATTTCGTGTTCCAACTGTAACACTTCCCAGTTGTTGAAGTCCTGGGGTCCTGGGTGTGGAGACTCTGTCTCTTACAGGGCTCTCTGCAATTCTTCAGGACTGGGAATTATGGTTTGAGGTGTAAGCTGTGTGCCACCTGTGAAGTTGGCACTTGGGGGCAGGCTCAGTACAGCGGGGTAAAAGCTCCCATTCATAGTAACTTCCAGCCTGGCAGGCTGGAGATCCCGTGGGAGAGCTTAGCCGTGTGCCTTCGCCATGTTTCCATCACTGTGACAGGATATGTGAAACTGGTTAATGTGTAAAGAAACACCTAGTTAACAAAGAATTAAAAACGGGCTTGCAAATGAACGTTGGAGGTTGTGAGTAGTCTGTTCCCTGCAGAAACTGGCTACCCTGGCTAGGGCGGTCCCTCCTGGGTTATCAAAGCCCTTAGTTCGCAGTGCCTCAGGAAGAAATGATTGGCACTCGGAGTTGCCTGGACTTTGTTGTCTACTCAGATTTGGGGACAAAGGTGTCAAACGGGTGGCTGTTTCTTACTGACTGCATCTAGTCAGCCCCACCAAAGGCCTTCCCTAGTGGGGAGGACCACCAAGTCCCTCTCAGTCAGCTGCTTAGATGCCAGTCTGAAAACTTGGTGACTGTATCCAAACCATAAGCCAAATCCCTGGCTAGGAAGACTAAGCAGCCATTGCTTGGCTTTACTGCTCAGTATCCGGAGTTCCTGACTTTCTTCTTCTCTCTTTCATTTTTTTAACAAATAAAATAAATATTCATAAGCTATTTGCAAAGTATACATTATGCAAATACAGTGGCTGGTTTTCAAGAAATGCATTTGAGAAGCAGTGTAAGCCTTCAATTGGCAGTGTGTCTATGCGCAGCACTGTTACGTTGGCTGGAAGAGCCAAATGCTATTGCTATTGGAACACCACGCTGACAAGGCAGCAGCATTTTCAGGACTGAATATTAACTGTGACAGGAAGGTAAAAAGGGATGGTCTCTGTGTGGGTCCCTGCATAATGGCCAAGTGGCTTTGCATGTTACACACAGCCTCAGTGTTGGGCTTTCCACAGCTTACCTCTGAGGTCTTTCCTGGGAGCACTTTCTCCTCCTATCATCTTTGTAACAATCTAGCCAGCTGCTAACAGAGCAACTAACAGAGCCCCCCTCTCTTTCTTCGCTGAAGTTCCTCAGAGCAGAGTCAGAGGTCACTTGATGTCCTCCTGGAGCTAGGGTGAAGAAAGCATGTCTTCATCAAATGTTTGCTATGACAACAGAGTTGACTAACGAACCCAGCTACAATCCTAATTAACCTTAACCCTAACTCTGACCCACCCTAACCCTAACCTACCCTAGCCCCGACCCACCCTAACCCTGGTCCCTCTGTTTCCTTCCAGCTGCCACCCAGCCACTGACCCACTGACCCATATTTTCCCTTTACGGAGACATTGATTTTGAAGTTCTACTTCTTAAAACTCCTCAGAGTTAAAGCTCACTGGCTGACAGGCAGATATGGCTCCATCCTTGGTGATTTAAGACAGTTTCATTTCTTGTCCATCAAGAATACACACATGGGGAGAGAGAAAGAGCATGTTAAAGAAAAAAAAAAAAAAAAAACAAAAAATCAGTGCCTATAAAATAGAAATGAGATTATTTATATATTCAGAACATGCCACCTGTTTTGAATATCATTAATATTTTAACTCCATTATATTAATACATGTATCAACTCAACAATCACTGAACAAAATCTGATGTATTTCTATCATCTTACCTGGAACACTGTTTTAGAAGCCCTTGGTGAATCAGTGAAATACTTTCCCCTCCTGCTCTGAGGCTTATGAAATGCCAGGTTGAGTCCCAGCGTTGGCTTGAGAGGGCCGGCTGGAACCGGCCCCTGATGACCACTGTCTTAAGTAGGTACTGAGCCTGCTGCAGAGCAAGCTGATGTCGTGTACCGACTTCTATGGGATGATGCCTCTCTTTGTAAGGAATGCAGTCGAATCTCTCACTCCGGCCTGGTTGTGACTTCTTTGCTATGTAGCATCTTCCTACTTTCGTACCCTTGCTGGGCTTAGGAGATGTTAAAAGCTGAAATAGACCTGTGAGGAGCAGATGCAGAGAGATTTTTTTTTTTTAAAGCAAAAAAGCCCCGTGGCTGTGAAAATGTACAACAGAAGCCGCTTAAGGAAAGATGGATTTTTTTTTTTTTTGGACCAGAGGTTATACTTAGACTGGTGGTTAAACAGTTCCATCAAGGCAGGGAAGGTGGGGTGCAGGAGTCTGAGGGGGCTGTTACAGTGTATCTGCAGAGGGGAGGTAGCTGTCACAATGTATCTGCAGGGGAAGCAGGGGCTATAGGTGCTGGTGCCTGGCTCACTCTTTCTTTGTCATTCAGTCCAGAAGTCTAGGTTGTGGGATGCTGCTGCCTGTGTTCAGAATGAGTCTTCTCTTACCCAGAAACAACCTCACAGGCACTCCAAGCTGCACGTCTCCTAGGTGATTCTAAACCCAGCCAAGATGACAATGGAGACTAACTGTCACCGAGCCTTCTCCAGGAGCTAAAAGAAACAATATGGGAGGCAAGGATTTCACTTTGTGGGAAAATCATGGTTTTAAAGCACCAGGCAAAGTGAACTATGCCTGCAGTCCCAGGACTCAGATGGCTGATGTGCACAGGTTCATGGTTCCAGACCACTCTCGGCAACTTACAGGAGGGGTGTGGGGAGAGGAAGAAGGAAGAGGAGAAGGAAGAGGAGAAGGAAGAGGAAGAGAAGAGACAGAGAGACAGAGACAGACACACAGAGAAAGAGAGAAAGACTGAGAGACAGAGAGAGATACAGACAGAGGGGTATACCTACTGTACTGGCTAATTCTGTATGTCAACTTGACACAAGCTGGAGTTAGGGTTAGGGTTAGACAGAGAAAGGAGCCTCCCTTGAGGAAATGCCTCCATGAGATCCAGCTGTAAGGCATTTTCTCAATTAGTGATTAAGGGCGAAAGGCCCAGCCCATTGTGGGTGGAGCCATCCCTGGTCCAGCCCATTGTGGGTGGAGCCATCCCTGGCCCAGCCCATTGTGGGTGGAGCCATCCCTAGGCTGGTAGTCCTGGGTTCTATAAGAAAGCAAGCTGAGCAAGCCAGGGGAAGCAAGCCAGTAAGTGACATCCCTCCATGGCCTCTGCATCAGCTCCTGCTTCCTGACCTGCTTCCTCTGGTGATGAACAGCAATGTGGAAGTGTAAGCTGAATACTTACACGATGATTTTATTGCTTGTTGTTTTGTTTGTTTGTACAGAAATAAAATCTATGACTAAGACACCTGCCAAGCAACCCATCTCTTGGTAGGTCCATTCACCAGAACAGCACCACTAACTGAAGACCAAGTGTTCAAATACATTTCTGGGGTTCATTGCACATTCAAAACACAGTATAAGCCATTAGTGTTAAGTCAAAAAAGAAACCAAACAAAACTTGTAAGGTATCTAGGTGCCTCCCTCTCCTTCTCTGCCTTCACGATTGCCATACACAGTGATTTCTGTAAATTTGACATCTTAACTACATGTTAGGATAACCCAAACCAGATTCCTATATGGCAGTTGCATGTTCCATGTTCTTAAGACTGAGAAGGCCTCAGAGCTTGCTTATAATGACGTCGCGTAGCCGATGGCCTCCAGAAAAGGTTAGTTGGGAAAATACAGAACTGGGTTAAAGGGCTCTACAGGCTCAGATTGCTGCAGAAACTGCTGTCAAATCTATGAGGATGGTGTTCTCCCTTTTCAGACATCTCAGAACCACTAAAGCTGTCCAGAGTGGGCTGCCCAGGTCTCCCCAGGCCTGGGCAAAACAAGATTGCAACAAGAAAAACGGCTGGCCACAGATTTCTACAACTCCTTCCCTATCCTTCTCTGATGCTAATGACAGAAACCCAGGGCTTGAAGAATGAGTCTGCTATCTCAGCCGTTTCAAGCCCATCATTAATTTCCTGTCTAGACTGATTAGTGGTCCTGCCTTCCGGTCGCCTATCTCTCTCCTCTGGTGCACGGGTAAAGACTTCTCCATTCTTCTCACCCATCTTACCAGCTTTATCTTGACAAGTGCCATGTGTCTCTGTTCAATTCATTGTTCCTTCCTCTGCCTCCAGGCTTCAGCCTGCATCTTCCTTCCCAGGAAATCCACACAGATCACCCCCCAAATCTATTGTGTGACTCTTCCTGGGGAGATGTGAAAAAACATCTATTTGCCCCCTGATGGGACACCAGCAACAGTCCGAGAAAACCATTTTATCCTTGTCTAGCTTTGTGAAGCAATAGTTTGTCTTTTACTTATGTCATGTGGCTAAAGGGTTACAGGAACACGGGTGAGTCAGGAGCAGGTGTGTCCCTGACTCACCCCAGAATGGTTACAATGTATGTAAGCTCTATTGAGCTCCCGAACTAGCAGTCTGCTCCACTAGAGTCTCCCTTTCTCTAGCAACTATTGGCTGCTTTTGTAGTACAGGGGAGGGGCTTTGTGTATCTTGCAACTTTCTTGGAAACTTTGTATATTTCTCTGGCTTCCTGAGTCTTCTGAGCCAGCCTTTCTTGATTTGGGAGCAGCGTCTACACAGGACTTTCTAAGGTCTGAGTGTTCTCTGGTTAGCAAGGTTGTAGCACTTCTAACTGGATTTGTCTGGAGCTGCACTAGTCTTCCCCATAGGCCTGGCTTCTTCCTTTACTAGTTCAGAGTAGCTCCCTTAGAAAGTGCTTGGTATTTATTCCAAAAAGGCTGTCTCCTGGAGCACTGAGCTGTGGACAGGGAATAGGCAAAGGGCTTGGCAGAATTAAGTCAAAGTGTGTCTTCCCTTTGTATTCCCTGAGCCAGCAGGCCCCAACCCACCCACCCACCCTTTCTGTAAGTCGCCTTAGCCAGAGAGGATACACAAGAGACACTGGCATTCTTCCCGATTCTCCCTTATAGAACAAACTCTAAAAAGATTCAGAGGGCGGGGAGAACAGATGGGTGACGAATAGCCATGTGGAAGGCTCCCTGAGCTCAGAAGCAGTGTGGGGTCTTCAGCTTTACCCTTGGCAAGGCACTGGTCCCACACGATGATGCCAGGGCAGCTGGCATTTATGAAAGGCTTCTAGGCTGGGCACTGCACAGCCTTGTTTTGTTCCCTCAGCAGCCTCAGGAGGGAGGGGCCCTCAGTCAAGGTCACACGGGTGGCGGAGGAAATGGCTTCTACTGATCCAAGCAACTTGTCCTAGGACTAGGGGGAGCGATAGAGCTAGCCCCCAGCAGACTGCCTGGCTCCAGAGCCCTGCACCCCATTGCTAATTTCTAGCCACCTTGAACTGTGTGCCCCCTCCATCAAAGAAAGAGCAAAACAATGGCATAGCTTTGACCTTGTGACCTTGTTCGAAGTATGAGCACCACTGAGCCATCCCCACACACTTTTGCCTGTAGAGAATAAGTGTCTTGGATTCTGAGGCTGGGGAGATGACTCAGTTGGTGAACACAAGGGCTTGAGCTCAATCTCCAGAATCCAAGTACAAAAGGTCTGTGTGTGGTGGTGTGTTATATCCTCAGTGCTGGGGTGCTGACCTGGTGGTGGGGACCAAATGAGCACCCTCCCTTTGAGATACACTGTAGCTCATTGGGAAAGCTGTATCTAGATGTCACGTTTCAGAGGCCCTTCTGGGAATACAGCAGGCTGTACTACTCTCAGGAGGCCCTGGCACTGGAGAGGGCAGGATCCTTGCCTTTCTTCTGTTACACTCCTGTCCTTACATGTCCTTAGGTTCTAGTGCGCTGTGGTTTCAGAGGCCTTGAGAGATTCCGCTGACCACTAGAAGGCATGCTTTACTATGAACTGTCTAGTTAGGACTGAAGGGGAGGGGTCCTCCTACACAGAAGGAAAGCCCTAGGAAGGTGAGGGATGCCAGGGCCTCAGCTGGCATGCCAACGGAGGAGGTTGACAGTGACCAGGTGGGGCAGCGTATGTGTTCACAGGGAGATAAAACCCGGAGCCATGGACTTCTGTGAGGTCAAAAGGCTGTGTTTGTCTAGCTTGGCAGGTAGGGAGCTGGTAGAGGAGCCAGGGCCATCTGGACTGGCTCAGTGTGCGGTGCCTGTCCCCGAGAGTACACCAGGATGTAAGGAAGGCAGGAGGTCACAGAGGATGCCAGAAGATCTTGGAAGGTGTCATTCATAAAATATTGAATGACCAAGGGGGTGGCACATGGGCCACATGGCAGTGACAGGTTCTAGGGGGAACTGGAAGAGGAGGGGACCTCCATTCATTCCTGACTCATCCGGCTCAGGCTAGATGCCCATGGACTCTAGTCATTGTGGACATGAGCCATGAAGCCAGTCCAGCAATCCTGAGAACAGAAGCAAACTCTGGCAGGGATGGCTACTCTGTGGAGTAGCTCACATGCCAAGCTCTGGACTGGCATGGTCACTCTGTGGATCATAAACGTTCTTTGTGGCCATGTTCTGTGCTACTTCAGAACAACATTCAGTGGCTTCTCAGCCAAAAGCAGAAAGATAGACTTTAATCCTGCAGACATTTTCGGGGGCTTCTAAACTTGTTAAAGACATTGGGTTCATAGCATAATCTGACAGGAAAGGGGCAAGTGACAGCCAGGAGCCAGAGCTGGTGTCAATTCTATGAAGAAAGGCACATCCTTGGGTTTCTGGACTGTCCACCATAAAGGAGACCGTCACAGACTGGACAAGCATAGGCTCCATGCAGAGTTGTACTGGCTGGTTCTGTGTCACAGAGAAAGTCATCACAGAGAAGGAGCCTCAGGCAAGGAGATGCCTCCATGAGATCCAGCTGTAAGGTGCTTTCTCAACTAGTGATCAAGGGGAGGGCCCAGCCCATCGTGGGTGGAGCCATCCCTGGCCCAGCCCATTGTGGGTGGAGCCATTCCTGGCCCAGCCCATTGTGGGTGGTGCCATCCCTGGGTGGTAGACCTGGGTTCTATAAGAAAACAGGCTGAGCAAGCCAGGGGAAGCAAGCCAGTAAGTAGCATCCCTCCATGGCCTCTGCATCAGCTCCTGCTTCCTGACCTGCTTGAGTTCCAGTCCTGACCTCCTTTGGTGATGAACAGCAATGTGGAAGTGTAAGCTGAGTAAACCCTTTCCTCCCCAGCTTGCTTCTTGGTCATGATGTTTTGTGTAGGAATAGAAACTCTGACTGAGACAAAAGTCATAGCCCTATAGAAACTTCCCTGAGGTGCCATTGATCTTCCCCACAGATATCCCTCTGATGCTGCCCACCCCCTTGTTCCGGAACCTTCCAAAGCACTTCTCAGTGTGTCCTATGCAGCTCCAGCCGGGAGAACAGTGGTCAAAGACACCTAGATTCATAAGTCCCTGATTTCTTTAAAGATAGCTCCACCTTGACATCTTTCTTGCATTCTTACATTAGGACCAACGAATTATATGGCTCCCCGGGGGTCCTCAAACCTGGGTGGATTTATTACCCATGTTGAACCTGAGCACACAGAGAAACAAGGTGGGTAGGTGGCAGAGAGAGGGGGTGGGCAAAGAAGATGGGCAGAAATGCCATAGAGGGTTAAGAAGCTCTTGAAAGTACAGCCAGCTTCCCTGTTCCTGAATGGCTAGCCTGTTCTACTCTGCCTTTGGGTTCTGTGAATCATCTTGGTAGCTGCCAAACACACAGTGACTTTCATAAGTGAGAGCATTTCTCAGGCTGAGTGACCCCAGACAGACGGCAGGCTGCACATGCCTGTGCCCTCTATGGGTGCTGTGAGATTCCAGGACCCAGTGAGCTTTCTGAGTGGTCTTCCCACCATTCAAGTTCTTCTCTGTGTCACACACAAGGTTGTGGCCTGGGACATCTAGAACATTCTTGCACATACATGTATTGATTGGCACGCTTCACTTCAGTTTCCTCAGGGACACACTATCAGCTGTGATTCCCACATTAGAGGTTTCTCATCGTCACCAAACAGTATTGACAGCTGGAAATCACGTGTTCAAACACATAAATGCATGGGAACGTTTTAGCCAAACTGTAGCAAAAGGACTACCTGAGGTTCTACTAAGTTGACTCTCAGATTTAGGAAAGGAGGCAGCACCTGGATTAGTGTGCCATTCGTGATCCAACCCCGAGGTCCTCCAGGTTGTGCTCCATACACTCTGCTGCAGACTGAACAGCCCTTGGTGTGTGCAGGCATGGTTGGTGTGGCCAGTGGAGAGAAGAGTACCTCTGTACTCTCTGTGCCCTTCCAACTGAATGATGGGACATCTCAAGGGATCACCAAATAATCAAAGGACAAAGTTGCGACACGAAACCCCATTAGGCGATGCTCCTAGGCTGGAGAAAATGCCCAACAGTTAAGAGTATTTGCTGCTCTTCCAGAAGACCTGAGAACCTTGGTTGGCTCACAGCTACCTGGAACTCCAGCTGCAGGGGTTCCAGTGTCCTCTCTTCTAGCCCCCTGAGGCACCTGAACTCATGTGCACATACTCACACAGAGACATATCATTTAAAGGATGAAACTTTAAGAAGAGCCTATAATTCCAGGCTGATAAAACAAACCCGCATAGGCTAGTTACTAGGAGCACCCTTCCCAAACCAAGTTCTAGATCATGACTGGGTCAGTAAAGCCATAGTCTGAGCTAAGATCATTTGCAAAGCAAAGGGCTCACATTTGCTCCCCAGAACTCCTCCCTTAGGCTTAACATTTCAAGAGTCCTGGTCTTCAAACGCAAAGCTAATCTTTTGGCCAGATATATAGGGTCTTCTCTGTTTGTGATCAATTTTTCCAAAGTCAGAACAAAAGTAGAAGTGTTAATACAGCCCTCAGTTCAACTTTGGTTTCATACAGTGTGTGGCAGCGGCAGCAGCACTCTGCCAGGGGCAGCGATTAAGCAGGTTGGCACGAGACTGGGTAAAGTGATAGAAAGGGACCCTGTGGGAACCTTGGTTCATGCAGAGGTTTGAGAGGCAAACTAGAAACTAATGGAATTCCATTCCTTAAGCACCATGCTGAGCGACTGATAAGAAAAAGCTGTAGGCACCTTGTTGGCATGACTGGAATTTTCCAGCTCTCAGCAACAAATGTGAACCTGAGCCCGAGGTCTAGAGTTTTCCACATGATGTAGAATTTTCACTTTCCATTGTCCATGTACTGCATGGGAGTGTATGTCCCTAGATTCATGCCGAATTCCTCTTTATTATGGAGGGATGTGGAATCTCCAGAGAGGTGATCCCTGGACACAGGCTATGAGGTCACTGCCTTTAAAACCAGTATGTTGTCTCAAAAGAATCTCTTTCTCACTCCCCTCCTCCCATCCCCTCCTCCCACTGCTCCCCCTCCTCCCCATCCCCAGTCTCTGTTGATGATGTAAGCCATCCCTGGTGAAGGTATGGGAGACAGGCAGGGGACAACTTTCAGGAGTTGATTCTCTCCTTCCACCACGTGTGGGTCTTGGGGATGGAACTCTGGTCATCGGGGCTTGGTGCCAAGAGTCTTTACCCATTACACCATCCCAATGTCTCCCAAATACAATCTTTCATTAAAATATCGGCTGTTGAAGTGCTAAGGAGGGAGAAGAAGGAATCTGAGCCAATCTGGGTACACGTGAGACCTGTCTCACAAAAACAAAATCACTTAACTAGAAACATAGTTGACTATACTTCAGCAGGATTATATTTCTATCAAAGGATTAAGAGGTGAAAAGGGAAAGGTGCTAATTGTGAAGGGCTCACTGAGGGAACCTTCTTACTGTGGAGTCTGGGATCTATTAGGGGGAGGGGACTCGGGCCTTAAGCTGTCACCTGGCAACTGTTCTGCCATTATTGCCCACCCCTGATTGCCAGCATCTGTAAACCACCAGCTAGTGACAAGTGTTCAGACATCTTTTATGCGATATTAGACTTGTCCTAAGGATATTTTATTATACAGACAGCTACCCTGCACCTGATCTTTCTCAACTGCTGCTGACAATCTTTCCAAAGGCATCTCAGAGCTCTGAATGCCTTGGTGCCATTTGCCTGTGCGAGCACCCACTTTCCCCTCTATAATTGGGGGGTTTATTTGCTCATTGGAGCAATTGAGTATTCCCTGGGTTGCAGTCTATAAGACCCCTGAAAAAGTTCTTGTGCCATTTCTGAGTTGGCGTAGGGCTGAGATGGACAGAAGTCTCCCTGTCCCTTTCTAACTGTTGCTCTGGTTGCCAGCTGAACTTCCTTTCCCACATTCTCTCCTTCCCAGAAAAGTTTCAGAGAATTAGAATGAAGAAAAATGTGCAATACAATTGTTACTGTTTCAAATTTTGTATTCTTCCTGAGTCCAGGTGATAAGTTCGTCACTACTCCGCCCAGTATCTGAAGCACTTTGGGGTCTGTTGGATGTAACAATGGCCTATATTTAAGCCAAGAGCAGCAGTGTTATTTTTTTGTTTGGTCTTCCACAATAATTCACTAATTACAGGAGACTGTTTTAACATTTAGAAGGAAAACCTTTCCCTGTTGATGACAGCCACAGTCTGACTTTCAGCAGCCCATTGTACATGAGCCTAATTGTCCCCTCAAAAGAAATTAGACGGTGAGAAGCTACTTCTCAAGGGAATTCAATGGTTCTCATTATAAAATAAATCGTGTGCTCCAACAAAGTGCTATTTATCTAGAAAAGCAAACTAGATCCAGCCCGTACTAAGAGAACTGTGCTTTTCCTACGGGGCAGACATAATAGCAGGGCTCTTGTGGTGGGCTGGGACCTGCAAAGGCAAGGTCTGAATTCAGCCAGCAACAATAGGAGAGGCTCCATGCCAGGACTGGAAATACTGGGTAAAGGCGCAGACAGTAAATACACTGGGCTTTCTGCATTCTGAGACCTATTCCTCTGACAGATCCACCCACTCCACAGGAACACCTGTATTCCCCAGAAATCTGGGGACATACAGTATAGCCACGAGCCAAGAAGACTATTTGGAGAACATAAAAGTTGAATTCTATAGAATTTCCAAGCACTGTGAACTATTGTTCTTCCCTGATTTTTTCCCCTCGACCTCTTAAAAATGGTTCTCGGGCCATTTAAGAGTGAATAGCAGGCAGGGCCTGGCCTGGGGCCGTGGATGCTGACTGTGGACCTCAAGATGGTTAAACATTAAAGGTTTCCAGAAAGAAACGCTTAGGGATGGTTCTTGCTCCGTTTTGTTGCAGTGCTTAAACACCCTGATCAAAAGCAGCTCAGGGAAGAGAGGGCTTATTTGGCTGACAGTTCCTAGTTACAGTCGGTGGGAGGAGTGGAAGATGGAGTCAACCAACAACCGTCATGTCCTCAGCAGAGAAAGACGGATGTGCCCTTGATGCTGGCTTCTTGGCTGCTTCTGCTCAGCTCTTTTCTCTTTTCTCTCTTACACTGTTCAGGGCCCAGCTGATCATATGGTGCTACCCAACTTCACGGTGGTTCTTTCCCACCTGAATTAACAATCAAGGCAATCCCCAACAGGCACGCCTATAGGTCAACCTATGTCTCTCTAACCCCCCATAAGGCCTTTCTTCTCAGGTGCGTGTAGGCTGGGGTGGAAAGTTGACATTTAAAACTAACCATCTCGGGGGATCAGCTCTGTTATAAGTATCTTAACATGTATTGGTCACAGAAAAATCTATCAGGGGTAATTTCCATACCCCCCAAACCTGACAAGGAACATTTTTCAGATATAAGAAGAGCTGGAATTGAGGTAGGTATGAGTTTGCGGGTGTGACGCTTTCTGTGACGCCATAACAGGCAGGCGAGTAGCTCAGTCGCCAGTGTGCTTACCCGTTACACATGGAGCCCAGCAGCGCAGAGCAGATACATCGCCATGCAGAATGCACCTGTAAGCCCGGCAGTGGGCAAAGGTGGTAAATTAGCTTTCATCACAGATTCCCAGCAGGAGAGACGTGAGGCCCAGCCTCCCCCGGGCTGTCAGCAAGAGGCTCCTGGTGAGGCTGTAATTGAGTCAGTGAAGCTTCCAGAGAACAGTCTGATGGACTTGACTCTCCTCAGCATCTTGTCACTCCCCTGGGGGCGAATCTGTCTGTCTGAAGGAGCTGTTTATCCAGCTCCTTTCAGGGGCTTTCAAGCAAAGTTTGGACATCATTAGAGGCTCAGAAGTGACAGTCGTTCACCTCCTTCTGGGACGTGTCAAAGCCCCACCTGGGACTTGTCAGGAAATACAGGTGATTTTAATTTAAGAGAACGCCTCTGATAGTCTTCAAAGACACTTGTCACTTTGTCGTGTTGGTGCTGAGAGCTCCTCGAGTCCATGTTGAGTGTCTGGGCACACCCTTTTAGGACACAATAGAAACGTGTGCCATAACTATAAAAATGTGACGGAAAGCCACTGAAGAGGTTGGGGACATACCGATCAGCGGTGAGGTGCCTGCGGGGCAAGCCAGCAGGAGAGCTCAGGTTTGGGTCCCCAGAAGCTATATAAAAAGGCTGGACACGGTGGTACACGCCTGCAATCTTGGCATTGGGGAAACAAACAGGGGATCCTCACTGGAGAGGCAGTGTAGTAGATTCAGTGAACTCCTGATTTCCTGGGAGAGCCTGTCTCAGTAAATGAGGACACATGAAGTCAATCTCTGAACACTGTACATGCATGCATGGACAAGTACACACACACAGAACACACACACACAGACACACACACACAGACACACAGAGATGCATACAATCACAGACACATACACAGAGACACACAGATACACAGACATGCAAACACACATAGACACAGACACACACACATATGAAGAGACATACACAGTCAGAAACACAGACACACAAAGAGACACAGTCGCAAAGATACACACAGACATGCAAACATACATGGACACAGACACACAGACATAGACATACACAGAGACACACAGAGACACACAGAGAGACACATATAGTCACAGACACACACATACATGCAGAAACACACAGAGACACTCACAGTCACAGACACACACAAAGACACATGTTGTCACAGACACAGAGAGAACTCTCTCTCTCTCTCTCTCTCTCTCTCTCTCACACACACACACACACACACACAAACACACACACACACACACACACACACACACACACACACACACACAGCAGGGAGGAAAGGAAAGAAGTGAGGGAGGCCTTTAAGCAGTTATATGTCAGGGCGGGGAGAGCAGCAGCAGCAGGAACTCAGAGGCTGCTTTGGCTGAAAGCTCTTCTTTTTCCCTCGGGCTGCAGGTGACCAGGAGTCCCTGAAAGAGCTTAGCTTCCCAGTCTTCACACTGCCTCTGTCAGCTTTGCTCAGGTTTCAGCTCTGTTTTTGGAAGATACAGCAACTATTTAAGGAGTGTTTATCTAACATGTGCTCATGTTTGAGTGTGTGTGTGTGTATGTGTGTGTGTGTGTGTGTGTGTGAGTATGTGTTATGTCTCACACATAAAAGGATAACCAATAATACAAATGGTGTTTGTCTTCCTGAGTTGGGCTTATTTCATTTAATATGATAACCTCTGGCCCCATCCATTTTCTGCAAGTGACATAATTTTGGTTGAATTAAAAACTTCACTCTGTACACATTCTCTCTGATGGGCTGTCCTCAGGTCTTGGCTGCTGTGACCAGCTCGTGCGTTTGGGTATCTCTGTGGTGGGCTCTGCAGGTCGATGTGCTGGTATCTCTGTGACACGATGAATGAGGTTCCTTTCTTATCACTAGTGAGACTCCCTGTGACCACCCTGAGACAATCACAGACCAGACCAGACCTTGACCTGAACATGACCCCCAGCTATGTGACCCCTGACCTTTGTCCCCCTTGCAGAACCACCAACCTTTTTTCAGCATTCTTCAGCTGGGCTTGGGACCTTGGTCCTCTGTCCCTTCTTAATATGGCCACACAATTGATTCCTTTCCCCTTTCCGCCACCCCTTGTCTCTTGTCATCAATGGAGTAGTGGCTGATCCTGCTTCATTGGAATGCCTGAGTTGGGCTAGCCTGGAACTCTGGCAGGGGCCTTCTGAGGAGTAGCTGACAATAGACGGTCTACACTCCAGACTTTGTGTTCCATGCCTCTCCTCAGTCTCTCTTGGTTTTCGCATGGTCACAATAGACAAGAATCCTGAGCACATTTTCCATGGGTAGAGAGTAGGTAAGCTTAGGTCGGCAAAGTGCCTGCCACAGAGACACGAGGACCTGAGTTCTGTTAGGTCTAAAGCAGGCTGCTGACAATGTCCCAAGTGACCGTCGGGGCTTAGCCCAGGCTGGACCCTGTGTTAGCAGAAGGATTGCTGTTAGTTAAACAAAAGCCTAAATCTGGCATTCCTCGGAAAGTGTCCCCTCATTTACCCCTACAGCCAACTGCCCCGGCAATGGGCATCCAGCTCCCTGTAGCTCAAGCAAGTCACCATGCTACGTCCCAGGCTGGCCTAGCCCCATCCCCTACCCCAGGCAATAACTCCTGGACTGTCTGGCCCACAGCCGTTCTCCCACCATATCCTGCTCCTATAAAACTGACCAGACTCTATTTGCCTTCCTTTCTACCCAAAGAGAGGTCCAGGTGGTGGTTTCACTGTGCCTTCACAAGTGTCATCCCCGGAGCCTACATTTTAAAGAAACGCTCAGGAGCAGGGTATGCATTTGTAACTGCAGTGCTGGGGAGCCATAGACAGGCAGGGCCCTGGGACTCACTTGCAAATCTGCCATTCCACATGGCAGGCCCCAAGCCAATGAGAGATGTTGTCTCAAAAAAAACGATAGTGAGGAATGACGCCCGAGGTTGACCTCTGGCTACTACATGTGTGTGCATGCACTCCCACACATAATGGACCCTACACACATGAACACATGCATCTGTATTAGAAAATAAATAGGTTTCATCAAGCATCCCAAACCCCATCTTGCCCCAAGAGTCTGACCTCTGCCTAGAGCCTGTGCCCTTCAAAAAGCCTCCTGCTCTGACGTGAAGGGTTGCGGCACAAAGATTGCTCTTCGGGAGACCATGTCCTCTCAGAGCCCACAGGCACAGCTTTCTGTCCCTAGCATGTCACTGAGTGTGAGCTAAGAGAGCACATGTGGACTGTTGACGAGTTCCCTCACAGACGAGTAAGGAGGGTCATTGAGCCTCCTCAGAAGTTCCCAGCCACTCTTTCCATCCGTCTGTATGTAATTCTATCCTAAGCACATGTAGCCTCAGGGGCTCAGGAGAAGGCTAGAGTTCACAGGCTGGGGAGGTTAGAGGAAGAAGGCCCATGCATGTGGTTATGGGGAATTCATCATCCAGGCTGGACAGAGATTTTTACACCGCTGCTGGCCCAGGGCTGCTTTTCCTCTCAGGATGCCCAGGCCCCGCTGCACACTGGGCTGGACCAGATGGAATGAAGCTTAGTCAGGTGGGTGGGCTAGACAGGACCTTAGTCGGTGTGAGTATGCCAGAAAAAGCCTCTTTAGAGATGGTTTTCAGTGAAATGGCTCTCTTTATTGGGGGCGAACAAGGACTGTCCAAACCGTGGGGAGTGTCTTGGGGTGAGTGTGCATCATTGGCTGGGAAGGCTTCATTTGCATGAAGAGAAATTCCAGGTGCTAGCAGGACATGCCCTTATAGGGAGAGAAGAGGTTTAACCTGTAATTTGACCACCAGGTGATGTGACCACCTCAAGGGTGGCAGAGGTGGGGGTCATAAGTATTACGTGTGCTGGAACATGCAGGCCCAGAGCAGGGGGGAAGCAGTCCTACTCCTGTGGGTCTCAGGACAAGATTTTGGGGGGAGGGGGTTGAGCACATCTCAGCCGCACTCTTGCTGTAGACTGTCTCCCCAGTCACATGGCTTTCTGACTCCATATGCTGCTTTGGGTCACCTGTGTTTTTGCTGGTGACTCCTCCCCCACGCTCTGTGAGTAAGCCAGCCTACCAAACGCATCAGCTTCCGGGATGAGTTTTGGTAGAATCCCACTTTGCTCTGCAGACTTTATCAGAAGGAATGTTTCCATTTCCCCAGGGAACAGTTCTCTCAACAGAAGTAACTCTGAGCTAAGCCATACAGTTTGCAGGAAGGAGACATACAGCCCAAGTGACCCACACTTTGCCTCTCATAATGTCCCCCAAAGAGACCTCATACAGATTTGGCACCAAGCTCCAGATTCTGCTAGCACTGGGCAGTGTGGCACATGCTGTCTCGATGCCTGGTATACCATGTGCTTGCTGAGCTGCTATCAGGTACCCCAAGTTGTCTTCTCCCAAAATCAGGGTGCACCCAGCTCTACTTAAGAAAGATGGTGGCAAACTTGTCCCTTCACCAAAAGCAAGACCACTCTGGATGTCATCGGCTCCCCGTGGATGGGCTGAGGCATGTTCTGTGAATTGGTCTCTCTGCAGCTCTTCCCTCTGCCTCACCACCTCATCCATTCACGCTGACATTCACAGCAAACTTTCCTTTTGGAAGTTTCCATATCTCATCTCTTCCCAGGGAGCCGGAGCTGAGTCAGGCAGCTGTGTTCAGACAAGTTGGCTCTCCTCCCTTCATCCACTGTTCACCGAGGTCATCCTCAGGTAGTGTCTTAACTTTGGGCAATTAAAAAATGAATAAATGACGTATTTGGCCTTCAAATAGCTCACGGTCTATTTGAGGAGAAGAATGTGTCTAAAAATAGAACCACCAAAGCTTTTGTAAGAAATGGCGGGCCCACCAGTAACCCTTTAAAAAGTGGGTCAGGTGCTTTTCCAAAGCAGTCCTCACTCAGTAACTGCTCACATGTGGATATAAAGTCCTGCCTGCAGACTCAGTGAAGGGCATCCCTAATAGGCTGGCTCAGCTTCAGAAGTCCCACAGCACTTGATAAAGCTAACCTTTGTGTTTCAAAATGCCAGGGCTGTGAAGCTATCTCTGTCTGCAAAGTGCTTTCCACAGGACTGTGAGGAAGGAGGGGCTGATTCCCCAGAACCCTGTAGAAAGAAGCTAGGTGTGTGGTGTGCACCTGTCGTCCCAATGCTGGGCAGCGGCAGGACAGGAGACTCCCCAGAGCTCCAGGCCAGCCAGCCAAGCTGAATCAGTGACTTCTGGGGTCAGTTAGGGATCCTGTCTCTAAAAATATGATGAAACAAGATTGAGGAAGGCACCCTACCTCAGTCTTACATACACATACACACATACACACACAGACACACACACACATATACACACACATGCACACACAGAGAGACACACACATACATATGCATACATGCACACACACACACACACACACATTCGCGCACACACACACATGCGCACGTGTGCACACACATCTTTCTGATCCATTCTGATTCCTTCTTTCCCCCCACAATTTGTGCCTTCTGGTCTCCAGCTTAGTCCTGCTCCCCAGAAGGACCTGACCTGAAATTCATTCAGATTGTCAGGGAACTGGGCCACCCTCTGGCCAGCCAAAAGTAAAGACCTCATTGGAGTTGACTAATATGGCACCAATAATTCCCTGGCTCAAGGTACTGGGCAGGCTGTTAGAACTTGGTTCAGAGGTGAGCTGCAGAACACAGCAACAGAAAGAACCACAACAGTTCAAGGAGGACACCGAAAAGTACAGGCAGAAGCTTTGGGGAAATGACAAAAGCCCATAGTGCTGAGTCAGCAGAGTGATGGGAACAGAGGCCTGGAGTCAGTGGTGTGGCAAAAGGCTGTGATTCTGGCAGGAAAAGGATACAGGAAGCTGAGGAATAGGCCCCGATTGCACTCACAAGAACATTCTAGAGAAGTTATAGTTCTACAAGAATGGGCAGGCCAACCACACCAAGGCCAGGACATTTTGGGGAAAGCCTGGATCCTAAGACAGGAGACAGGGACATCATGAAGAACAGACTAGAATGTTTCCCCTGAGCCAATGGACTCCCAGAAGTCTGTCTATCAGCCACAGTGAACTGAGGGATGCTCTCACACAACCGGCTTGATGATACCCATGAGACAATATGGCAGGTGGCGGAGCTTCACCACCAGGAGCAGGATCACAGCACCCAACCAGAGTGTGGGCCCACAGAGTGATGGGCATTGGTAGACCTCATCCTTCCACCAGCGAGGGCTCTGATCCATCTCTGTAACCAAAGGAAAGAAGTTGAAAGTTACAAGGCCCGGATGCCTCCATAAGAGCTCTAATCTCGTGTACACCCCGAGCCAAGTCAGTGTTCATATTGAGAAACAGCCTCACAACGTGGGCTGTATTCGAGTGTGCTCCCCGAGCCAAGTCAGTGTTCATATTGAGAAACAGCCTCACAACGTGGTGCTGTATTCGAGTGTACACCCCGAGCCAAGTCAGTGTTCATATTGAGAAACAGCCTCACAACGTGGTGCTGTATTCGAGTGTACACCCTATGGGCCTTTCGGATGCCTCTCTACATAACACATGTCCGACTCCTCTGGAGATGGTTCATTAGGAAGAGGCAAAGAGCAAACATTCCAAGGAGTGTTGAGAGTAGAGTCAAGTAACGGAGTACCGAGGACCCAGACAAACTGTCCTACCAAGATGGTGGACTTAGAAACAGTGATCCGTGTCTGCCCAGGTTGTTCTCATAAGAACCCCACTGGCTCTGCAGACCCACCCACTCTCTGTGTTCTCGGCCTGGTTCTGACTTGGCCACTGCCAAAGGAACAAGCTTGTTATCGGGTCACGCCCAATCACTTCTCAGGTGGGGACATTCGTGTGTGCGTGCAGTCCTTCCTGGGGATAATGGCAGAGATCATACACACATTAATGACCTGGCATGGAGTGGTTACTGGGGGGCCATTAGTGCCCAGCAGACTCTGCCTGGTTTCTGTGAATATCCTCTAAGCGGTTACCCTGGAGACCTTCTTAATTAATCGAAACCTTTGCACACAGCTGCAGTCTGTCACTGGCCGGGAGAAGCAGCCTTTTCTGAAGGATTGGCCTAAGGCTGTCTTGTATGTAGAGGACTTCTCTTTCTAGTTGGTTCCCTGGTGGTATTGGACAGCTTCTGTGTGCCTCCAAGTGCCAGGCAGACCAGTCCTCTAAGCCTAAGCTCCTCTTGGAGTATTTCTGTTCACCCCAAACCCAATATGACCCTCTTCCATCACAGGCGTGGCTAGGCCTGTGTGACACTCTTCTCTGACTAGAACCTTGCATACATTTGGTTGTGCAATCCAGAAGTCTAAGGGCTTCTTCTTAGCATACAACCAGAAGTGTCTTGAAGCCCTGACTCTGCCTTGCCCAACCCCAGTCATCTCTGGAGCCTGTTTTGTTAAACAGATTATTTCTCCAATCCATCTTCCTCTGAGCTACAGTCATCTCAGCAGCAAGCTGGATGGCCTGGAAGGCAGCAAGCAGTGGCCTCACAGCTGGTCTCTGACATCTCCCCATCGTCTGTCAGTCTGTCTTCACTACCTCAGCAAGAACAATCTCTTCCAAAGGCAATCTGATCACTTCGTCCCACTGTAGCCAAAGTGAGCTCCATGGATCCTCCCACACTTAACTTGAGCCAATCTGTGTGAGCGGTAGATCAAAGTTACCTCCATGTCCCCGTCCTGGGTGCTCAGAACTGAAAAGGCCCAAGAAGAGGCTACAGTATCCCTTTGTCCATGTGGTTACAGAAGTGGATGTCAGCCACAGTCGTGAGATGGTGACAGCCCTGGGAAACAGCTTCGCTGTGGCTTTAGAGGACCCTGAGCCTGAAACACCACCTTCCTCACACCTGGGCTCTGACTTGCTCTCCATGAAGATGCTGTGCTTGTGTTAAGCTACCAGGTTTGAGGGGTTACAGGAAAGGAATAATTAATACATTGTTGTTGTAGTTTGAAAGTGAAATGTCCTCTGAGTCTCATGTTCTGAACACATGGTCCCCAACTGATGATGGCTCTAGGAAGGTTTTAAAACTTTGAGGAGGTGGAGCCTTGGTAGAGGAGGTGGAGCCTTGGTAGAGAAGGTGGAGCCTTGGTAGAAAGAGGTGGAGCCTTGGTAGAGGAGGTGGAGCCTTGGTAGAGGAGGTGGAGCCTTGGTAGAGAAGGTGGAGCCTTGGTAGAAGAGGTGGAGCCTTGGTAGAGGAGGTGGAGCCTTGGTAGAGGAGGTAGAGCCTTAGTAGAGGAGGTAGAGCCTTGGTAGAAGAGGTGGAGCCTTGGTAGAGGAGGTGGAGCCTTGGTAGAGGAGGTGGAGCCTTGGTAGAGAAGGTGGAGCCTTGGTAGAGGAGGTGGAGCCTTGGTAGAAGAGGTGGAGCCTTGGTAGAAGAGGTGGAGCCTTGGTAGAGGAGGTGGAGCCTTGGTAGAGGAGGTGGCGCCTTGGTAGAGAAGGTGGAGCCTTGGTAGAGGAGGTAGAGCCTTGGTAGAAGAGTGGAGCCTTGGTAGAGGAGGTGGAGCCTTGGTAGAGGAGGTAGAGCCTTAGTAGAGGAGGCAGAGCCTTGGTAAAAGAGGTGGAGCCTTGGTAGAGGAGGTGGAGCCTTGGTAGAGGAGTTGGAGCCTTGGTAGAGGAGGTGGAGCCTTGGTAGAGGAGGTAGAGCCTTGGTAGAGGAGGTGGAGCCTTGGTAGAGGAGGTGGAGCCTTGGTAGAGAAGGTGGGGCCTTGGTAAAGGTGGTGGGGCCTTGGTAAAGGAGGTAGAGCCTGGGTAGAGGAAGTAGAGTCTTGGTAGAAGAGAAAATAAATCAAGAAGTAGGAGAAGGGGTGAGGGAGGGAGGGTGGAGGGACATGAATTGAGGAGGGCACCATTTGCTGCTTAATAATTCAGAAGAGAACACGATGGAGGTAGTGGAGACAGAAGAGGAGTAGCCACTGTTTGGAGTAAGAAGGCTGCCATTTGTCTCTTGATTCCTCCTGGCAACCACCCCTGATTTGTGACTCTAACTCCCTGCCCTCTGCAGGCTCACTCCAATCATCCTGGACTTTGAGGCTACCCTTTCTGTCCATCTGTCCCTGCTTGACCCTTCATTTTAAACCCCCTTTTTGGTGGCTTCCGTCTCCCCCATTTGAATTGACATTTAAGCCCAACCCATTTTCTAATAGCTTGAATTCTCAGAGTCATCAGTCTCAGTACCTTGTGGGTAATGACTCAGCTTCCTCCCTGGGTCTTAGAACAGTCAGCCTTCGGTAGGAACCGGTGGTATAGCCTGGATGATTGGAGAACCATGGCCCTGATGTGAAACGAAGGGAGGGTCCCCAGGCTCCTCTCTCCTCACTCACAGGCTGCACTCGCTGTCCACTGGCTAACGTGCACCAGCTTTGTAAGCTACTCAGGCTTCAAGTGAGCTGGAGCAGAGTTGGGGGGGGCAGGGGTGGAGGTGGGGGACTAGAAGGAGCTGCCCTTCTCAAAGCTGTGTCCCATTTCTGAACAGAGGAGTAGCTGTTTTTAGATGGCTGAGGTCTTAGGTTAGTATTCCTGCACAAACTTCATGACCAAGAAGCAAGTTGTGGAGGAAAGGGTTTATTCAGCTTACACTTCCACACTGCTGTTCATCACCAAAGGAAGTCAGGACTGGAACTCAAGCAGGTCAGGAAGCAGGAGCTGATGCAGAGGCCATGGAGGGATGTTGCTTACTGGCTTGCTTCCCTTGGGTTGCTCTCAGCTTGCTTTCTTATAGAACCCAGGTCTACCAGCCCAGGGATGGCTCCACCTACAAGGGGCTGGGCCCTCCCCCCTTGATCACTAACTGAGAAAATGCCTTACAGCTGGATCTCATGGAAGCATTTCCTCAAGGGAGGCTCCTTTCTCTGTGATACCCCCAGCTTGTGTCAATTTGACACAGAACCAGCCAGTACAGCCAAGCAGTAGGGGTCTGTCTCAGCCAACTGAGCTTGGAAAAAGGCCTTCCCCCAGATAGGAACATCTTAGTGTGTTCCTGACTCTAGAAACAACTCTGAAAGGGAGTGGCTGTGATTTCCAGCTGAAACCAAACCAACCAACCAAACAAACAAACCCACCAAACACAGGGTCCAGGAAGATAGCTCAAAGTGCTTCTATCCATGTGAGCCTGGTGACTTAAGTTCAGATCCCAGAACCCACGTCAAAGGTGGACATGTAAAAGCAGCCCAAGTGTCAGAAGGCCTCCATGGAGAGGTGGAGACAGGAGGGTTCCAGGAGCTTGAGTGCCAGCCAGCCTGGTATATTCAGTTCACAGACACTGTCTCAAGCAGCATGGAAAGCCAGAAAGTTGTCCTACTACCTCCACGGGAACGTGTGACAATCATGTGACTCTTCCCCCGTCCCCCTCACAAGCACACATACAAATGTATTCACACAGGAAACACAGTTATCAAAAGACCCTCACCGACACACATGAGTGTGTGTGAGAGAGAGAGAGTGTGTGGGTGGCTGTTCCATGTACAATCAGTCACTCTCTCCACCCTTTCTATATTTCCACCCTAGTATGATTTTTAAGATAAAACTTGAAGTCCCCGGTGACCTCAGGTGTCCTTTCTCTTGCTGGTATTCTGGGGGGTGACACAGCTGAGAGTTAATCTCCAGGAAAATGTCATCATTTAAAACCAGACACCAAGGCAACTGTCTGTGTGAAGCTTATTAATATACTAAGGGCACACAGGGAAAGAGGCTGTGCTGCCCTGGGGACAAGAACGAGCTCTGAGAGGGGTACCTGGCTGTTTCTGTGCCTACCTACCCCCTCAAGAAGGTTTTTCTTGGTTCTTTAGATCCCTGGCAGGCTGAGGATGCCGGTCAGTGGGTCGAGTGTCTGTTGTGCACAAAGGCCTGACTGCTATCTTCAGCATGGTCCTGACAAGGTGTGGTGCTGCGGGCCTGTAATCTCTGTACTTGGAAGGTAGAGGTCAAAGGGTCAAAGGTCCAAGGTCATCCTCAGACTACAGGGAGAGACTGAGACTGAGTCTTAAAAGAGACAAACAAAACGGGAGTGAGCTGCCCAGAGGCTGCACTGTGTTTTGTTTGTTTGTTTTTCTAGGATAATACTTGTGTTATATGTGTGTCTGTCTGAGGTTTTGTTCCAGAGAATCAGAACCTCCACACTCCCTTCCTGGATTGGAGGAGGGCTGCCTCTCCGTTTGCTCAGCCCACCACCCAGGAGGGAAGATTGAATGAAGAACTAATTAACCCCTCCCCAGCCTGCTCCCATTTGGATTCTTCTCCCCTGATGTTTGAAAGCATCTCCAAAGCCCCTTCTGTGGATGATTCTCAAGGACCCTCGCAGGGGGAGATGAGTCCTTAGCTGTAATGGGAGTGGGCGCCCGTCCAGATTCATAACTGTTCTGCCTCCCACGGTGGATACTGAATCCAGGCAGGGGTGCGGCTCTGATTTCTTATCCCAGGAGCAAAACCACGCCAAGGATGGTAAAGCATTAACTCCACACTGTCCCAACAGTTACAGCTGCTGGGTCCTGTGGCACATGCTCACAGCACCAACACCTGGGAGGCTGAAACAGGGGGACTGGAAGTTCGAAGCCAGCCAGCGTAGTGTGGTGAGTTTAAGACCAGCGTGGCCTGTGCAATGACACGGTCTCCAAACAAACAAGTGTGTTTGTCCCCTGAAACTTGGCCCACGTTCAGAAGAGAGCCTGTGGTAGTGTCTGGCCACAGGGACACGGAGCACTGAGGTCTTAGCTAATTCCAATTCAGCAATGAATAATTGATGGTTCAATTTCGTCTTAAGTAGTCACATGTGGCGTAGCTGCACGAGAGGAGGTAAAAGCTGTGCGTGTTTATAAAGGTGATTCGTTATGGAGAGGAAGGAAAAGGAAGGGTTTAATGTGAGCACAGGGCCAAGATGGGCATCTTCCCTTCGCCTTCTTGATGGAATTTCTGGAGAGCAGAGGAGCCGGCTGAGAGATGCTCATCAAAGAGCACTCCCGTAGCTGTGGATGGGGAGACCTACTGGGTTCCCGCACGTTCGTCATCCCATACGGGATTCTGATTTATAACCACTATATTTCATTTTAATCGATTTGCAGCACAGAAAAGGGCAATCTGGCTTCTTTTTAAAATTCTTTCCCTTCGTCCTCTCTTTTTCTCCTCTCTCCCTCCCTCCCTCCCTCCCTCTCTCTCTCTCTCTCTCTCTCTCTCTCTCTCTCTCTCTCTCCCTCTCACACACACGCACACACACACACACACACACACACACACACACACACAGAGAGAGAGAATATCAGGTTAAACCTTTGAGATGTGTTAATGTGACAGACCCCTTGCCCCCCATCTTCCACCAACCTAAAAGCTTGAAATACCAGCAGACAGCACCTGAGAGCACTCGGAGCTGACTGAGTTTTCCCTGATTTGCTGCTATAGCCAACCTACCCAATGTCTCCACTAATGCATTTTAAAAACTGCCTTGGCTTACAACTTTATTTTGTTTAATAGCTTCCTAACACCAGCTGCACATGGGAACATGTCATTTGAGGTGACCAGAACCCCAGTACCAGACTATGTTCACTGTGATGACTAATCATGCTCCTGCCTTGGGTTCCTTTGATGGTGGATGTGGTTTGAATGGGTTTGGTCTATTCATGTGTTTAAATTCTTGGCCACAGGGAGTGGTGCTATTAAGAGGTATGGCCTTGTGGGAGGAAGTGTGTCATGGTGGGGGTGGGCTTTAAGGTCTCCTAGGCTCAGGTTCCATCCAGTGCAGAAGAGAGCCTCCTCCTGGCTGCCTTCAGATCAGGATGTAGAGCTCTTGGCTTCCCTACACCATGCCTGCCTGTACACTGCCTTGCTTCCCACCATGATGCTAATGGGCTGAACCTCTGAACTGTAAGCCAGCCCCAGTTAAATGTTGTCCTTTATAAGACTTTCCTTGGTCGTGGTATCTGTTCACAGAAACGAAATCCTAACTATGACAGTGGACTATATTATCTGTAAACCAAACAAACCTTTACCTTCCCAGGTAATTTTGGTTACGGTGTTTACTACAGCTACAGAAAGCAAACCAGGACTTTCATGCATATTTGGTTTGAGATTAACCTATTTCTTACTCTTCCTGAGGAGAATGCTGTGTTTTGGGTCAGGAGCTATGTAGTGGGTTAAACAAACTGAACGAAGAGATGGCCTCGGACTCGTACAGACTCACACCCAAACTTGCGACATTATTCTTGTGCATTCCAAAGAGAAACAGGACAGAGACTCTGGACTATTGAGCAAGCACTGCGGATATTAGAAACCGCCAGAGAAGCCTCCTCGCACCAGGGCCCTTTGAAGTGGGAGTCTGCACCTCAGCTGGGCCTCCGAACAGATCAATAAGCTTTGATGTGAGGAGAACCTGATACTAGGAAGGGTGCACTGCTACGTTTGCGTTTGTTTAGCTGCGGCACACAAATACCCCGGGGGCTCCTGGGCACATTCTGGGATTGAAGCTTCTGGCATTTCAGAATTTCTTCAGCTACTTGTCTTCCATCCTGGGAGCTATTGGAAATCTGATTGCTGTTTGCAAAGTACATCTGCAGAAGGGGGTGCAGCTAAGATCTCCCCAAAAGTGACAGGTGGTGAGGAAGAGCTGAGTCACTGGAGACAGGACAGTGTGGGTGTTGCTTCCATTGTGTTTAAATTACCTTCTCCTTTACATTGGATTTATTTATGGGTACGCACACAGGCAAAGAATAGCTATTAGGGCTTCAAATTGCCACCGATGTGGAGATTGATAGCCTTAAAAATAGTCCATGAGGGAATTTGGGGTCTTGTTTAACCATTTCTGACGTGTCTCCTCCAGCATTCACGGGTGTTATAAAATTTATAAGTCTGTGATCACACTGCTCACATGTCTCCTTCCCAGAGGCAGGACTGGAAGTTCATCCCAGAATTCCCTGTCTGAAAGGAGCCTGTCTGTGACATTCTGAGCTGGTGTCGCCTTAACACACTGTCATTGTCTGAAGGTCATGGAATCTAGACTCAGAGCTGAGACTCGACCCATCAGAAATGGAAGCATCGTCAAGATGTAAGGGCTGGGAGGGAAGAGGTGTCTGCTCACTTCCTTGGTACAGAGAAGGGCAGGGAAGGACCCATTGCCTCCTGAGGCAGGCAGAGGGGAGCTGTCCCACAGGCAGGCAGGTTCTGCAGGCTGGCAGGAGCTTCTTGTTAAACTTCAAGGAACTTTGCAACTCTGTTTCTGTGCATAGCCACGATGTATCCAGCTAAGTGCTCACCTGTGACCCCCACACTCAGGTTCTCAAGTCTGCTCTGACTGCCTAACAAGTCAAAAGCCAGCCTGCCTCAAGAACAAAACCAGCAACTCCATCTCCAAGTTACACCACACAAAAATATATTTAAGAAACAGAGTTAATTCAGTTAATTCTTGTTGAATATCAGGGTTGTGGACCATTACCAGGTAGGGCTTGCTGGTAAAGGTCCTGGTGTGTACAGGCCTTTGAAAGTTCTCTCAGCCTCTGATCTGCCTCGAAGCCTGCCACCATGTGAGGAATCCATGCACTCCTTCTGCCTTCCCCCACCATTGACTGAGACTGTAAGCCAAAATAATCATCTCTTAAGTTGTTCTTGTCAAGTATTCCTGTCACAGCGACACAAAAGTAAGAAACATGGAGTCAGGCATCCAACCTTACAAACTTGAGCAGTTTCCTGCAGTGGTTTGTTAAGCATGACTTTAAAAAAGCCCTGTGTGACCTTCATGCATGTTTTTCTGTGTGGCTTTCATGTGTGTTATCCTGTGTGGCCTTCATGTGTGCTTTCCTGTGTGTTTTCCTGTGTGGCCTTCATGTGTGTTTTCCTGTGTGCACTTCATGTGTGCTTTCCTGTGTGCACTTCATGTGTGTTTTCCTGTGTGGACTTCATGTGTGCTTTCCAGTGTGCACTTCATGTGTGCTTTCCTGTGTGGACTTCATGTGTGCTTTCCAGTGTGCACTTCATTTGTGCTTTCCTGTGTGGACTTCATGTGTGCTTTCCTGTGTGCACTTCATGTGTGTTTTCCTGTGTGGACCTCATGTGTGCTTTCCTGTGTGCACTTCATGTGTGCTTTCCTGTGTGGACTTCATGACCCTTTTCCTGTTTTTGTCCTTTGGGTTTGTGTGGAGGGGTCAGGAGTCCAAGAGGATGGAACTGTTTGCCTAGAATTCTTGGTGATAAATAGGACACTAGTTCCATGACAACCCTTTTCCTTTAGACTGGAGTCCGATTCTTATCAAAGTGCATTGTTCAAGAGTCCATCCGTCCATCCACAGTGGGAGTTAACAGGTGAATAAGCAGCTTCTTCCTTTATTTTTCTGTATCCCAAAGGTATGCCAAAGGTAAAAAGCAGTGCATCACAGACCTAGTGTGAGCTGGTGTAACAGGCCCTGTCTTCCCGAGCTGAGGTCATCTAATTAGGCGGCTGCTGGAGTTCATTTTCCCAGCCGCCTGGGGTGGGCATCATGAAACCGGAGCACGGAGCTATGGAATGTATTTCAGCAGATTTTCAGCCTGTCTTAAGAATGGAACAGCCTGACACCCACAGGGCTCTGTCTCCCGCGGACACGAGTGGCTAGGTTACAATGTGAAATATAACTGTCCTGTTTTCTGTTCTCTGATGACCTAGGCCCAGCTGACCTACAGAACCCTCAGCCAACACTAATCCAAATTAGACATAAATTGGACCAGTAGTCTCCTTTCTGTTGGTCTGATGACCTGGAGTGCCCATTTTCCCCCGCGGGCTTAATAACAAATAGAAAATATCCAAATGGTTGCGGTCACATCAATTAAAGTGAGGATGGCTTGCACACACAAAATAGAGAGAGAGAGAGTGGCTGGGGGACAGCTCTTTAGTGTTTAAACTTAGTGAGTCAAGCTTGTTTTTAGCATAATAAGCTACAGACATAAGCAAAGTCCTTTGGGGCTAAAGCTGAGCTTGGCATCTGTCTCCAGGACTTCTGAAGTTGCTAAGGGGAATCTGAAGATCAAGTCTTCTTTATAGTCGGACAGTGGTCCTTCTTCCCGTCCAGCCCCCTCCAGTGTGTGTCGCTGCACAGAGAACAAGCTCACACTACAGCATGGGCCATGGGTCCTCTGTATGAGAACTCACTCCACCCTCAACTACCTCCACCTGTTAGCTGCCAGTGCCTGGGAAATGAAGCCATCACACCTCAAAGCACTTCTCTTGTTTGTAGAAACCACCTTTCCAGGATGTGTTTGGAGTTTCTGGCTCCATGAGGCTCTGTTATGTGATCTCTTAGGGAAGTTTCCCTTACTCTGTCTCCTTGAACTGCTGCTTCAGTACCGGCTGTTAGCATTTGTCTAGGCTCTGCCCCACAGTTACCTGGAAACAGGTATTCTAGTATGTCTGACTCACTATAAAAGGGGCTGCTTGTCCCCTTCTCTCTCGCACTTGCTCTTCCTAATTCTGCTCCCTCCCCATTCCCTTCCCCCATCTCTCTTCGTGAGCTCATAGCCAGCCTCTACTTCTCTACTCTCTCTCTCTCTCCACCACCCCGTCTCTCTCTCTGTCTGTTTCTCTCTCTCTTTGCCTTTGTCTCTACTACCCTCTCAACTTCCCTCCCCATGACCTGAATAAACTGTTTTATACTATACCTTCATGTGGCTGGTTCCTCAGGAGGAAGGGATGCCTCAGCATGGGTCCTCGGAGGCACCTCCTTCCCCCATACCTCACCACACATCCGTATCCACCCTTTATTTTTTTATAAACACATCACCCCCCCCCATCATCCTTCACCACATACAACACCTGCAGAAGTCACCTTCCTTATCTGCCACTCACCCTACAATGTCTATTCTTCCTGACTTAAACACAAGGTCACAGAGGGAAAGACAAGCCCGTGTTCTTCTCACCTTGGATCCCCGAGCCTCAAACAGGGGCTACGCCTACTATGTTCACAATATATTTGATTAACAAGGACATCTGTGAGCTTGAGTGTGAACATGGGATCAAACCAACCTTGCCTGGACCATGCCACAGGGCGAGAACTAGATTGTAGAATGTCTTGGCGTTCAATGTTGTGGGTCTGTGTGCTTCCCCAGCACTGCCCATCTGGCAACCCTATCCCAGTACTCTGGGAACCACAGATTCCATCTGATTATGTATTTTAGATGACAGCAGAATCTACTCTGAGGTCCCCTGAGAAAATATGGAGCAGGGGAAATGGTTCTATTTTTCTTAATCTTTTATTGTGTATATGCACACATGTATGGATGATGTATGTGTATGTTCATGTATGATGTGTGTGCATACGTATGTTCATGTGTGTGCATGATGATGAGTGACAAGTGTGTTTGTGTTTGTGTGCATAGATGCAGGTGTTTGTGTGCATGGGTGCAGGTGTTTGTGTGTATGGGTGCAGGTGTTTGTGTGTATGGGTGCAGGTGTTTGTGGACATGGGTGCAGGTGTTTGTGTGCATGGGTGCAGGTGTTTGTGGGCATGGGTGCAGGTGTTTGTGTGCATGAGTACAGGTGTTTGTGTTCATGAGTGCAGGTGACTGTGTGTATGGATGCAGGTGTCTGTGTGTATGGGTGCAAGTATTCAGATGCAACAGAGCACACATGGGGGTTAGAGGACAGGCTTGGGCATTTGTTCTTGCTCTCTGTTGTGTTGGAGCAGGATGTTCACCATTGTATATGCCAGGTAAGCCAAAAATTCTGCTATCCCAGCATTCCATTTTGATATGCAAATACAGGAATTACATATGTGGGCTGCCGAGTCTGGCCTCATGTGAGTTCTGAGCATCTGTACTGTGATTGTCACAACCACACAGTAAGTTCTCTACCCCTTGAGCTACCTCCTTAGATCAGGATTGCTTAACATGGCTACTTGATCACTATCTACATGGTAGGTGCTTTTTGCTTCCTGCACTGACAACTAGCCACAGTTTAACTCTATGAACCCTAGACTCCATTTTCCCTCTGGCGATGGTTGGCCAGAAGGGCTCTTAGCAAGCACTGTGTTGTTTTCAGGGTTCTGAGACTCCAAAGACAGAAAACCATAGCCAAAGATATCTCAGGGCCACCATGAATCATGCTTCCTCCTCCAACTGGCTGTGTGACCTTGGGCAAGCTCCTCACCCTCTCTCTGCCCGTGGCTCTCATCTCTGTGAGGTAAGCTCTCATTGGCTCACAGGCTGTTTAGGGAGGTCAGAGTGAATGAATTAATGAATTAATGCTAGTCACTTGGTCAGCACAGGGGAGCATGCCAGGTTCCCCTATAAGTCCCTCCCACCCATAGGGAATTTGCTGTCTGGGGACAGGCTGAGGAGCAGAGTACACTGAGCTTGTCTGGTAAAGACCTAGTGCACCTCAGTGACTGAAATACCTGGACTGGGGTTTCCGAAGGACTCAGCATGAGATTTAGGCTGACACCTTGTAACATGAACAGCTATCTTCCTGTGTCCTGGTGACCACTGATTGTGTTGATTAAAACAGGACACAGATTCTGATGTTCACCTCACTTGACTGCTACAGAAAGGTTGCAAGATCCAGTAGAGACACCCCAGGGCTCGTCACAAACACAGAACTAGACTTCGAAACAGACCGTTGCTTGTAAGAGTTTGCAAGTTTGTTTTAGGAGTTGATACATAGAGGCCTTGGTCAACAGAAGGAAGCTACTGGAAGTCTTACCTTCTGATCTAGACCTTTGCCTTCTGGGGACTGTTCTTTAACTCTCAAATGCAACTTTCACTCTCTTGACCCTCTAAGGGCCAAGATGATAGCTCCTTGACAGTGAACCATAACCTGGATAAACCCCCCTCCCCTCCCTGGGATGGGGCCTCCATACCAACGTCCCTGCCCTGCCCACCTTCCCTGGGTGGTACAGAACTCTGGTTTATGGGTGACTCCAGTGTTCAGCTGTGGCTGCAGCTGCCTTCCTCCCTGTTGGATTCCATGCTTGTACATACATCTGGGTAGGGGTGGCCACATCTTTGGAATTCCTTTCCATTTTGAGTCAGAAGAACCTGCATCTGTTGGCTCCCCAGGCACAGAGCCAGAGTTAACGAGGAACTTCGATCAGGCTTATGATACCTCCTGCTAGAGAAGGCATCTGAGGGAGGCCAGGTTACCAGAGACCATGTAGCCATCCCGTGTATACATATGTGTTTGTGATGGGGCTCTCCTGGGGAAACATGAATGATGATGAATCAGCTCATCCCAGATAGCACATCAACAAACCAGGGGGGAGTGTTCATCCAAGGAGTGAACTTTGTGGAGATTGCTTACAGGAACAAGACTACTCACGGGCAGCCACACTGACAGCAAGTCCCAGCCAACTCTTTTTATTTCAAACATGATAGTGACTGACATCTTTGGGAGAAGAGAGAGCTTTGGGGATGTTCGGGAGGTCTTGTGTTTCCTATGCCTGGTGAGTTCTTCCCATTCCTCCATGTGGGAGCATTTCAGACTAGATCTCATGAGAGTCTTGTGTAGCTGATCACAACTACTCTTCTTCAAGATGGTAAGAGTCCTGTCCAGCCTGGAGAGAGCATCCACATTACAATCATATAGGGTTATTATATTGCATGTGTACACATATATGCAGGCAATATATTATAATACACATGTGTTATACAATATGTATTACATGGGTTTTATATATTTATATATATACATTTATTATAATACACATGTGTTATACAATATGTATTACATGGGTTTTATATATATATATATATATATATACACACATATCACACACATACATCTGTCACACTTATATATACCCTGCTATATATTCCACATAGTCTAAGCCTCAGGGAAGCAGCACTGAGGGGAAGAGATACCGACGAGGGTCTCCTTTATTCTAGGGTCAACCAAACAACAGGTTGTCCCAGGACTCCACTTCCTCTGACCGGCTTGCTGTGTCTCGCCATGTGACACGCTTTGCTTCATCATGATAGTGCTTGGCTGAGCTGAGACATCAACCCCATGCTCTCAGTCCTGCTAGTCTGCAGAACCAAGGGCTAAATATATCTCTATCCCATATAAATCAACAAATTGCTCTTCTTGGGTACTCAGGCATAGCCACAGACATGCCCATCCTTGTAAGAAAATGTCTGCCATACGCTTATGTTCCGGTCCAAATACTGGATGTCAGATGAAAAGATACCTAGGAGGATCATGAACATCTGTCTGTGGGAAGGGCCATTGCCATAGCAACTCAGCACCCTTGGGCAGCTTCCTAATGAAGAGTTATGACTTCTTAGCTAAAACATGTCGCAAGGAACAGATTAGTCACCAACCTGTGGAGAGACACAACAAGTTATTTTTTTTTTTCCTTCCAGTTGCTCTCAGATGTAAACACACTGATCTATGTGTGACAATCTGTGCCCACGTCTGACTCACTCACCCCGTTCTTTCGTCACAGAGCTTGCAAAGGAAGGGATGAGAGGTCTCTATTGCCCCCGGGGACCCTTCAAACAGCTGTGGGTGGCATCCTGTGGCATCAGCTTATATGATGTATCCTGAAAGAGGGCTCAGGCAAGAAAATAAAAGGTGACAGATCTGGTTGTCTGGCAGATACAGTGCACCTGACAGGAATATATCCTGGGCTCCTCTGAGCTCCACATCAGAGCTGGTCACTGTCCCCTCCTCAGACTCCAGTAACCAGGGCCAGGGGAGAAGGATAACAGGGTTAGAGAGGTGCTGAGCGCTCCAGGCCTCTGAGCTGTGGGAAAGGCTTATGTTTCCCTCTTGGGACCTGAAGATGTGTCTGATAGCTGAGGTTACTCCCCTAAATTCCTGTTGTCATCCTCCTCCTCCTCCTCCTCCTCCTCCTCCTTCTGCACCCCAGGGCTCAGACCAGTCCCCACACAGACATGAGCATCTCACTGTAACACCCACAAAGCAACCCCACAGAAATACCACACATGCTCATACACTCCTGTGGGGATAAGAAGTTTAACTCCACAAAACCATCAAGTCATCTTTGATTTGTGGGGAAGGTTTTGAGGCTGCATATTTGTCAGGCATAAAATACGTAAGGTAATAAACCATCGGAACAATTAGAATGAATGATTAAGAGCGTTTCCTCTTCTGCCCTGAAACCACAGGATGCTCCGACAGACTGAGGAGGTAAGCACCTCGCTGTTTTTTCAGTACCTGCTCTAGTTTTCTCGAAGCTGCCAACATAAAACAGTGTGACCATGGGGTAGGGGTGCGGGGTAGGAGGGATGGCTTAGCAGTTAGTTCCAGGGGATCTGATGGCCTCCTCTGGTGCATGGTGCGCAGACATATAAGCAAGCAAACACTCATTCACAGAAAGTATTTAAAATATGTATTGAAAAGACCTCGAAGTCAGCCCAAGACCAAGTTCGCAACATAAAGGAGATTTATTTGCCGCAGAGGGACCAAGGGCAGGGAATAAGGGTCAAAGACAGGAGACAGAGAAAGAGGGGGAAGAGGATGGGAACAAAAGAGAGGGGGAAAGGGTTATTTGTCCTGGAGGGGGTGGGACACAGACTGCCCCTGGATAGAGAGAAGACAGACAGACTCACTCAGGCCCATAGGCAAATGGCAGTTTATAAAGGGAAAGGGGAAATCCCTGCATTTAATTTTAACTGGGCATGTTAATTGGATGAGCCAAAGGGGCCTTTGATTGCTAGACTTCAATATTTTGGTAGCTGGACCTTGGTGGTCAGCCTCAGGAGGGGAAGTGGGCAGACAAAGGGACAGACCTTGGTAGCCACCAGCTTTAGGAATGTAATCTAACTGGTTTTAGCCAGGCAGAGAGAATGAGAGAGAGGGGCATGGCCTGCCAGAGCCATGTTTGCTATGTTTGAGCCTGCTAGAGCCCCTTTGTATATATATAATATCCCTCTCTCTCTCTCTCTCTCTCTCTCTCTCTCTCTCTCTCTCTCTCGTGTGTGTGTGTGTTTATTTGGCTTATACTTTCACATCCCAACCTATCACTGAGGGAAATCAAGGAATGAACTTAATCAGAACCTGAAACAGAAACCACAGGGGAACCTGATAACCTGATTGCTGGCCCCCTCTCTGGCTCTGACTTGTTCACTCTGGCACTCAGCTAGCTTGCTTATACAGCCCAGGACTACCTGCCAAGGAATGGTTCACAGTAGGCTGGTTCCATCTATATCAGCTGTCAATCAAGACAATTCCCCAAGACAAGCCCATAGACCTATCTGATAAAGACAGTTACTCAGTTCAGCAATGCTTGCAGCTCCCAACAACCATGTGAGAAGGCTCAGAACTGACTGTGACTCCGGCTCTAAGGGACAGGACTCTGTTCTGGCCTCTGTAGGTACCTGAACATAGGCATACCTACACACTGATTGACACACATCCACACACATTAATTTTTTTAAGATTTATTTATTTTATGTATATGGGTACACTGTAGCTGTCAGACACACCAGAAGAGGGCATCAGATCTCATTACAGATGGTTGTGAGCCACCATGTGGGTGCTGGGAATTGAACTCAGGACCTCTGGAAGAGCAGTAAGTGCTCTTAACAGCTGAGTCATCTCTCCAGTCCCAATAATTCTTAAATTATTTTTTAAGATTCCTTTTTCCTGATCACAGGAGAGGAAAAAGTTAACTAGTGTATAGAAAGAAAATGCCTAGGATCTGAGCCTGCTGGACAGCAGGAAGGAAAAGCATCAAAGACACTGATATGTCACCCAAAGTTAAGGAGACATCGCATCCTCGGGAGCTTTGGGGAAAGATGGGTTGGAGAATATCATTTGGAAAAGCCTGAGAAGGGGCAGTGGCCACATTACTGACCCTCTCTCTACTCTCCATTACTCGCCCTCTCTCTGCTCTCTGTGCTCCCTATCTGCTCTCCATGCTCCCTATCTGCTCCTCGTGTTCCCTATCTGCTTTCCGTGCTCCCTATCTGCTCTCTGTGCTCCCTATCTGCTCTTTGTGCTCCCTATCTGCTCTCCATGCTCCCTATCTGCTCCTCGTGTTCCCTATCTGCTTTCCGTGCTCCCTATCTTCTCTCTGTGCTCCCTATCTGCTCTTTGTGCTCCCTATCTGCTCTCCGTGCTCCCTATCTGCTCTCCATGCTCCCTATCTGCTCTCCGTGCTCCCTTTCTGCTCTCCATGCTCCCTATCTGCTCTCCGTGCTCCCTATCTGCTCTCCATGCTCCCTATCTGCTCTCCGTGCTCCCTTTCTGCTCTCCATGCTCCCTATCTGCTCTCCATGCTCCCTATCTGCTCTCCATGCTCCCTATCTGCTCTCCATGCTCCCTATCTGCTCTCCGTGCTCCCTTTCTGCTCTCCGTGTTCCCTATCTGCTCTCCATGCTCCCTATCTGCTCTCTGAGTTCCCTATCTGCTCTCCATGCTCCCTATCTGCTCTCCGTGCTCCCTTTCTGCTCTCCGTGTTCCCTATCTGCTCTCCATGCTCCCTATCTGCTCTCTGAGTTCCCTATCTGCTCTCCATGCTCCCTATCTGCTCTCCATGCTCCCTATCTGCTCTCCATGCTCCCTATCTGCTCTCCATGCTCCCTATCTGCTCTCCATGCTCCCTATCTGCTCTCTGAGTTCCCTAGCTGCTCTCCGTGCTCCCTATCTGCTCTCCATGCTCCCTATCTGCTCTCTGAGTTCCCTATCTGCTCTCCGTGCTCCCTATCTGCTCTCCATGCTCCCTATCTGCTCTCCATGCTCCCTAGCTGCTCTCTGTGCTCCCTATCTGCTCTCTGTGCTCCCTATCTGCTCTCCATGCTCCCTATCTGCTCTCCATGCTCCCTATCTGCTCTCCATGCTCCCTATCTGCTCTCCATGCTCCCTATCTGCTCTCCGTGCTCCCTATCTGCTCTCCATGCTCCCTATCTGCTCTCCATGCTCCCTATCTGCTCTCCATGCTCCCTATCTGCTCTCCATGCTCCCTATCTGCTCTCCATGCTCCCTATCTGCTCTCCGTGCTCCCTTTCTGCTCTCCATGCTCCCTATCTGCTCCTTGTGCTCCCTATCTGCTCTCCGTGCTCCCTATCTGCTCTCCATGCTCCCTATCTGCTCTCCATGCTCCCTATCTGCTCTCTGAGTTCCCTATCTGCTCTCCATGCTCCCTAGCTGCTCTCCGTGCTCCCTATCTGCTCTCCGTGCTCCCTATCTGCTCTCTGAGTTCCCTATCTGCTCCCCGTTACTCACCCTCTACCTGCTCTCTGGCTGTAAACTTTGCCTGCTTTCCGGGAAGGGCTCAGGTCCTGCTCCTGCAGGTCCTTGGCTCACGCTCAGAGGACAAATCAAGTTGAAGATAAGGAACTCATCTTGGTTCCTTAAAGTTAAAAGAAGATGAGATTAAAAATATCATTTGGTGGAGAGATGAGATTTCCCACAATCAGGCGCCCCAAATAAACCATGTTTGTTAGCGAATGTCCATGGGGAGACAACCGAGCAGACATTTAGAGAGCAAAGAAAGAGCTAACGATGTCTGGAGCACAATGATTTTGAGTCTAAGAAGGGAAAATTCTCTGTGGATGGCCCAGGATTGAAGTGTTCGGGGACATGGCTCACATGGAAAAGAAATGTTTTTGGAAACTCACAGAAGCACAGTGAAAAACTCACATGAGCCAAGTCCAGGGCAGGTGTGAAAAGGAGGCAGGAGAAGGGAGAAGTTCACCCTAGAATATAAAGCAGAGCTTCTTTTATGGATGGTGACCCCGCCCCCATTCTCCCCAAGTGCCCTCTGAAGTAACCCATGTATTTATCTTGTCTATCCCAAATAGCTCACACTTCCAATGCCCTGTTTGGCTCTGAAACCAGGTATCCTAACGCCGCCCAGGTAGAACTGGTCCCTACGGCCAGATCCGACGTGTATAAAATAGAAAAAGAACCTCGAGGGCAACATTTAAATTAGATTTGCCATTTGCTCAAGCAAGAGCCCGGAGCATTTTTTGTTTGTTTGAGCTCCGCTTCCTTTTTGTTTATCTCCAGAATTAAAGATAAGACATAGAGTTCTGGGACACAGCGGGTGGGTGGGGTAGGGGTGGTGGTTGGTGGTGGCATGATCCAATCAGAGTCCTACCTGCTCCACTGGCCCTTCGGCTCCCTCTGCAATCTTCACTCTGGATGCCACTCTCCTGCAAAGGCCGAATCAGTGGAAGAGTGTGTGCCCAGCCTCCCGGCTACATGCTGGGCCTGGGGAGAGCCGCTGAATGGAGTGGGCCCCATCTGTACTGTAAACTATTGCTGTCCCAGGGACTCCAGCTTAGTGAGCGAAGGTCCTGAAGAGGTCGAGGTATCTCCAGACTCAGACCTACAGCAGCCTGTGCTGCCTTGGCCGCCTTGGTGAGACTTGCAGACTCCAGGCCCTAACACACTGGTGGAGACGGGCTTTGATCTGCAATCTGTCCACTTGGCGCTGTCCCCGCTAGTCCTGCATGTCAGGAACCTTCTTTGTTCTCTAACCTCTGATGGCTTTCCCAGGAGATGCCAGAGGGAAACTAAGGCACAGCTAATGAGAAAGCAGGGGGTTTGGGGAGGGAGGAGTCCAGCTGAAATCTATTCCTGGATTTTCTTTTCACTGTGTTGCTCTGGCTGTCCTCGTCTAGAACCTGCTGTGTAGACCAGGCTGGCCTCATAACAGTCGGCCTTTCTTTGCCTCCCAAGTGCTGGATTAAAGTCACACACCACTAGGCATGGCTAGCTTTTCTTCTTTTTAATTAAAAAATAACCAAATTTGTTGAGAGATCTTCCTTGATCCCTTTCTTCTTTCTGGCCTGCTTTTGGTACTTCCCTCTTTACACGGTCCCTCTTCGATCCTTCCCTCCCTCCTTTCCTCCTCCTCCTCCAACCTCCTTTCTTTACCCATCCTGCCTACTCTGTACAAACACCCTGTTAAAGACAAGCCCCACAGTCAGCTTCATAGGTGCCTATTAGCTTTCCTAAAACCAAGACCATGATGGTCATATTAACTGGTCCCTTTTCTGTGTGGGGACTCTGCATTCTGGCTTTGGGCACAAATGCCTCCAGCTTTTCCTAATGTCACCTCTGTTGTTTGTTGGTTTGTTTTGCATGAGAGGGTGTGTATTGTGTTCATGCCTGTGGTAGTGGAGGCACAGACAGGAAGGAGCTGTGCCCTCCAACCCCACAGGTTTAGCAGCCTCGTGGGAGTGGACTCCAGGCCTCGTGGGCAGAACCAGGTGCAGCATCCACAGAGTATCACCAACGTGGACCTAGAGCTGGACCCTGGGACAGATAACCGCCCAGACTGACTCTCAGCTGAAAGACTCTCATATTGAGCCTGTGTGTCAGAGTTGTGGCTAACGGTTACCCCATACCCATGGAATGACTATGGCGGGGGAACCAACATCTGCTGTGGCATCCAGATGTGAGTGCTGCTGTCCCCTCCTGGCCTCTGTGAGAGGGGCCTGCTCATTGCTGTGGATGGGATTGATTTCTCCTAAGACTGCCATCAGCATATGACAGATTGCAGGACCTGGGGCCATTTTTTGATCTATCTTAATCCTCAAAATGATACGGTGACCTAGGGATGGTCTCCATTTTCCCATGGCACAGCCCACTCAATCAAGGCACTTTGAATTAAGAAAAGCATTTTCATTATCTGTAACCTATTGGCTTTCCCTGGTTCCCTGACCCCAGCGCCTCCAGCTTCCCCTGATGTCACCTTTGTTGTTTGTTTTGTATTTGTAGGTGTGTATTGTGTGTGTGCCTGTGGTGGTGGGGGGTCACATATATGTGTGACCATTTGTATATGTGTGTGAGGGCCTGAGGACACTGGGAATCACCCTCAGTTGCTCTCCACCCTGTTCTCAGTTAAATCCGGTTGAATCTAGAGCTGTCCTGAACAGCCAGTCCAACTAGCAGGCTCGTGCTGAGAATATCTCTGCATTCAGGACCCCACTGGCTTCCCCACAGATGCTGGAGTCTGAAGTACAGTCCACTGAGCTAGGCAGGGGCGCTACTGTCCCGAGGCCAGCTCAGTGTTGGCTCCGGACATCCTCTCTTCCTCTCTCCTGCCCGTGCTGGACAAGCCTGCGCCCTGCTGCTGAGTCATCTTTTTGCTGGGAATAGCTAATTACAGTTTCATGCCCCTGGACTCTGACCAGCACCTGTATCTCAGGGCCTCCAGGTCTGGGGTCCCCCCAGTGTCCCACCTGCGTGTACTCAGAATTGTCTTACCTCCCAGTTGTCAGCAACCCTGAGCTTCCTTCTGCCCCAGCTTCTAGAAACCACTCCTAAGACTTCTGACCCACCAGGTTCCTCATGTCTTCTGCTGCTATTGAAAGCTGAAGGCTGTCAGCAATCCACTGTTAAAGGCATTCTGGGTAGAAACACCTTTCTAGACACTGTAGTCCCAGTATATGGGAGACAGGAGGACAGAGAGTTCCATGCCAGCCTGCACAGCGGAGGGAGTCAGTATCTTGGAAACAGCAAGGAAGGATTCAACTAACACACATAGGAGTTTATCTATGGCAGGGAAGGACATGGTGGAGACGTGGTACATCTGGGCAGAAACACTCGTTTTAATAAAAGACTGAGTCAAGGGATGGTTTTATGCTGTCACTTCCCAGTGTGTCTTCTTCCCAAGGTGTCTTTCAAGGCTGAGGCACTGTGGAAAGGGAACAACTCTCTTTTCAGTTGTAGGAAGGAGCTGGGCCTGAGTTTTGACAGAGACAGTGGTTTATACAGAAGTAACATGCAAGGATTGGCCCTCAGCCCCTTGTGTCTACGGAAACCTGGAACAACATAGAGAGCTGGGAAGGGGGAGGGAAGGGGAGGGGAGGGGAGAGGAGGAGGAGGGAGAGGGGCAGGGAGGGAAGGGAGATTGCACAGTTAAAGTCATGCCAGCATTAGTGGTTGTCACTGGTTTTGTTTTTTATTTTTTTGAGACAGGTCTCACTATAGACCAGGATAGCCTCCAACTCACAGATTTACCTGCCACTGTTTCCTGGGTGCTAGAACTAAAGGTTATACCACTCACCCTGTCTGGTTTGTTTGTTTAATCTCTAGCAACAGACAAACTAAACAAGCATTGGAACTTGGATGAATACTTCCCGCCACCTCTTTTCTTTCTTCATGATTGCTCCCGGAAGAGCTCCCATGTTGAGCCTCCGTCTTGGGGACTCACTTCCTCACCACAGCGGCTCAGCATCTCACCCGAGTTGCTCCTGTTCTCCTACACCCAGAACTGTTGGCTGAGCCGCATCCTTCCCTCTAGGATATGAAGAACTTCCCATCCTGGTTGTGAATCTGAGTCAGACACTTGCTCACTCACACACACTGTGAGGACTGTTGGAGGACACCTTCGCTGTGCCTTCAGCCTGGGCTCTGAGCTCCCGCAAGGAGAAGACGCTCCAATCACATAGCTGCTTTTGGAATCCGACCACATCCCTAAGTGGTCAGCTGAGTTCTGCCCTACCCTGCTAGCCTAGCTAGGCATGGGCAACCACCCCACTTCGTCTGTTTATATAGATCTTATGCATTGGAGGAACGGGTGCTGTGCTACTTATAATTGAGGGACTAACTTCTGCCTCTGTTGTTTTTAGAGACACTTCTTTCTGGTCCACAAGGCCTAGGGCTTGTGTTTGTGTCTGGCTATGTCTCATAAGCATATTTTACGTTTAAAGTACTCAGTGAGAGTGGGAGCTCAGCTCAACATCAGAGACCCAGCTGTCTTAGGAGTTTTCTGAGGTTGACACATACTTGGGACCATGGCAGGTTGGCTTGTCGCTGGCAGGTCTTGTGCTCATGGGATTAGGATGGGGATGCGGCCTCAGAAAACAACTAGAGAGAGGAAGGAGGAGCAGGGCCATCTGTCCACAGAGCAGCAGTAAGATGGAGGTCACCAGGGCTGCAGACACTGAGGTTGTCCCTTCTCTTGTTGGGATTCTTAAATCCTGAGTGAGGTTTGCAAGTGCTCACTGGTAACCACCTCCTCGGGGGCGCTTCATGCTCTAACATATGTGTGTGGGAACATAAGATCCTCGGAACATGGATTGTTTCCTGTGTGATTGCTAACATGGCTAATATCTCAGGGCCTGTCTTCGCCATAAGATCAAATGCAAACAGGGAAGGGTTGGGTGTGGGGAGGGGTGGGACTCTCTTCTGTTCCCAGCAATAGTGCTGGAACCCCTACCGAATGCGAGCCTGCTCCCGAGGTTAACAACCTTGCCTCCTGGTTGCTGGGTCACGCGGTGTTTCCTCTTAACCAGAGTGCAAATGTTTGGAGCTCATCATTCAAAGCAAAGTTAATCCCCGAGGACAGGAGCCTGGCTGAGAGCCCAGAGCCTGTTGACTGGCTCTCCAGAATGCTGGGTAGGAGGGCCAGTCTTGAGGGAGGAGCTGTTCTCTCAGTGTGGTCCTCACACACTTCTGGATCTGGTTTTGGCGACTCCAGGTGAAGAACCCGAGAAGACAAATGTTGGGGGAGCAGGGCCACCCAAAGATGTGCCCACCTGGGACCTCAGAGTCCACTCTGCTTGGAAATAGGTTCTTTACAGATACTGTGGCTCAACACCAAGTCATGATGAGTTAAGCTGGACCTAAGCCAGAGGTCAGTGTACTCATAAAGAAAGAGTGCTTGGAGACAGAAGACAGTGAACAGGGGCAAGAGGCTTGGTGACCATGGAGACAGCAATTTCCTGGGAGCAGAACAGAGCTGCTGGCCATCTCCAGAGGCTAAGGATTAAGGAGGAAGGGAACTGAGCCTGCTGGTGCTCTGAGGTGTGGCTGCTTCCTCTTTGTAGAGAATTTCCTTCTGACTGGCTATCTTAGGGTTTACTGCTGTGCACAGACACCATGATCAAGGCAACTCTTATAAGGACAACACTTAATTGGGGCTGGCTTACAGGTTCATAGGTTCAGTCCACTATCATCAAGGTGGGAACATGGAAGCATTCAGGCAGGCATGGTACAGGAGGAGCGGAGAGGTCTACATCTTTATCTGAAAACTGCTATTGTAGGACTGACTTTCATGCAGCTAGGATGAGGGTCTTAAAGCCCACACCCACAGTGTCACACCTACTCCAACAGGGCCACACCTACTCAAACAATACCACACCCACAGTGACACACCTACCCTAACAAGGGCCACCCCCACTCCAACAAGGCTATACACACTCCAATAAGAGATACCCACTCTATCAAGGCCACACCCATTCTATCAACACCACACCCACTCCAACAAGGCCACACCTCCATATAGTGCCACTTCCGAGGCCAAGCATATACAAATCATGATACCACCACTTTGCTTCCAGCAAAGCTTTCTTGCTACTTTGCAATCTGCTCAAGCTTTATTTCATTCTTGAACAAGAGGCCAAAAACCTAGAAACATCCAGTACAGACTGACCAGGTGTCCTTTGCAGATTAAAAAAAGCCAAAAACAAAACCATACTATCGATATTCCAAACTGAAGCACAATTTGCACATGCTAGATAACAGAAGCATCCAAATCTTAAGCAGCCAAGATGGTAATTGTTTTTCCCAGTCTGAGCCTAGAACCCAGTGTCTCTATGCCCTCAGCGGACACCCCACCACTGAGCTACATCTTCCGCCCTCTTTTCACTTTTTAGAGAGGGTCTCACTAGCTCACCCAGGTTTGAGCTCACTGTGTGGCGGATCCAAAATGGCACCTGACCTTTCTCTACTCCCTAAAATTCCCCAACACTCCAGCACACCACTCCTGGTTCGTAAAGGTTTCACAGCCTTTCAAACATATTGTCACCATCTGGGGACCAAGTGTTTAGAGACACAAGCCTTTAGGGGACATTTTACACTTGAAGCACAACACCTGTGTGCTTATGTTCAAATCACAGCCTGTGTCCACTGGTGAAGGACAGGGTCCTACTCACAGGAGGTTCACACTCATCTCGGAAGCTGTGGAATGGCAGGGACATGTGTTCTCTACAACCCTGCACGTCTGTGGTGGAAGGAGGTTAGCGTGGAGACCAGGTAGGGGAGGAAAGGTGCCTCAGGGAGAAGCTGGCAGAGCATTTATGCTCAGAGCTGTCTCTGTACCTCTTTGAGGTCCAGTCTCAGTCCACACAGGTGGAGATCATGGTGGGACCTGATGCACCTAACACCTTGCCCTGCTTGGAGATCCTGCAGGCGGAAAGGAGTTGAGACGGCTCTACCACAGCATCCCACTGAGGCTTCTGGGAGAATCTAGCCTGAGTCCACTTCTATGTCTGCACCTTTAAGAAAACACGTTTCTTTACTGCAGCTCAAAGCCAGTCAGGAGGTCTTGATCCTGTTTCTGCCTCTTGTGTTTGAGTTCTGTCTGTGGAGTGGGAAAATCTAACCTGCTAGTGCGCCACTGCCGTGATACTCTGAGGTTAAAGGGGAGCCATGTGGGATGAGATTAAATTGTGTTGCAGCTTCAACTGTGTCATTGGGGTGATGATGAATCTGGCTGCAGACGCCGTCCAGGTTTGTTGGCCAGCATAATAGGGCAAAGCCTATTTGACAACGTTGAATCCACGAGCATCCACAGAGCCAAACATCTGGGCTACTTCCTGGCTGTGGGGTACACAGTAGCTTGTGTCTGGAGAAAGGCCTCTGGTGGCTTTTCATGACTGTTGGCTGCTATGTCTGGCAGAGACAACATGGTAGCAACATGGTGTGTGGTGGACGAACTGGACAGAAGATGACCATGCTCAAGGCAACAGCAGAAGGGTGGGACAAGGCACGACAGCAGCTGGCTGACGGCACTGTCTAAACATGGAAATGGAACAGAGGCAGAAAGAGACAGAGAAGAACAGGGACAAAGAGAGGGAGAACAGGGAAGACACAGAGAGAGAGAGAGAGAGAGAGAGAGAGAGAGAGAGAGAGAGAGAGAGAAAGAGAGGAGAGAGAGGGAGGGAGAGAGAGGGGTGGGGGTTGCAGAGAGATCAAGAAATGCACAGAGGTGGGTAGCAAAGGCGGGGAAGGCATCGTCACAGTGGAAAACAACATTTACAGAAATGGACAAAGGTGACAGAGTTTATCCAGCAGTGCTTGAGTCCAGCCTGTCATGTTTCAGATAAGGAAACTGAGGCTGATGAGCTTGATCTATTTGTCGCCGGTGTCATAGCTAATGAGAACTGTGGCTTGCTTTGGAATCCAGTTCTGAATTTTGGAGGCGAAAACATATCAGCTTGTGAAATCTGCTTGCAAGTGTTCACTGTCTGTTGGGATCAGAAAATTCACATGCTATATTTGCATTTCTAGTCTGTGTTTTCTTGTAGGATGGAATCTATTGATCTGTGAGCACGTGACTGAAGACCCAGGGTGAAGAGGAAGAATGTCCGAACTCCCACTGAGAGAGAGATTGAACTGAAAACCAGAATCAGCTGAACAGGCAGCACGCAGGAGCAGGCACCACAGAGGCCTCAGAAATTAGCCCCGAGAAACACTTCCTGGAGTGGAGAGAAGAAAGAAATTCTAGTCCAGGCCAGGGCAAAGCCCCTGGAAGGAAAATAATGAGAACAGAGAAAGCAAAGCCAGACAGAAAACTCCGAGGCTCAGAGGGTGGAACTCAGGAACCTAGCAGGTGACTTAGAGACAGCCTGAGAAAGGTTCAAAAGTCACCAGGTGGACATTTAGAGAGGGAGGCAAGGAGCTTCCCCAGCCGCAGAAGGACAGGCATGAGAGTAGATGTGCCGTGGTTTAGCTTGGCATTCCTATTCTTGGCTGGTTGACGCATTGCTGACACAAGAGGCTCACATGTGAGGCAAGAAGAGCGGATACCGACTCATACAGGACCATGAGAATAAGAAAGTTACCTCGTGGGGTTAGCGAGATGGTTCCGCTGTTAAAAACACCGCTGTGCTTCCATAAGACTGGGGTTCATTTCCCAGCACCTACATAGCGACTTACAACCACCAGGTCCAGCCGATCCAACGCCCTCTTCTGGCTTTCCTTAGCCCGCATCGCACACATGTGATGCACACGCATACATATGAACAAAACGCCCATACACAAAGAGCAAAAAGTTTTAAAAGAAAGTTTACTCCAAGAGCCAGAAACTGAGAAGAGCTTTGACATGTATAAATCCCCTCTGCAAATCAAGAAAAACCAATCACCTGCAGAAGTAAAAAAGGAACCTCCCCTTCCCAAGCTCCTCCCCTTCCCAAGCCCCTCCCCTTCCCAAGCTCCTCCCCTTTCCAGGCTCCTCCCTTGTGCCCTCCCCTGTTGAGAAGAAAGATTCCCCGCCCCACTTGGGCGGGGAAAGAGGCTCTTGAGCGGCAAGTGTGCTCTGAACATCACAGGACTTTCTGAAAACCCCTCCAGCAATGAGACTTTATAAAATGCAGGTTTCTGGGCTGATAACAGCCTCGATTCTAGTATCCACAGTACAGTGGGAAATTTGTATTTGTAGCACTTTGGGGAATGACAGATCCCCGTAGGCTTAATAACCACTGTGAGAGCCACTCAGGCAACAAGATTTGCTTCATGCTGGGTCGGCCCATCTGAATCTGATCTGTGTGGTCAGCCATCCATTCTGCGTGTGCTTATCAGGAACTCTCCTCAAGACCTTAGCACAGAAGCGGAAGAGAGAAGCAATTGAAATCGGCGGATTGCTGGGTTCTGACATCCCTTGTCCCTCATGCTGAGGTAGTGCTTAGCCTGTGGGGCTTTTCTGTGGCAGCTCTAGAGAATGTTTGTTAAATGGGTGGAAACGGGAGATCTTCTGTTGCTATCTCATCCCAGGGTCTTGGGTAGCAAGAGCAGCTTGAAGTTGTCAGAGGACCAGGTTACTCCAGGCAAGTAAGGCTTATAGTGTGAGCTTATAGATCAAAAACTTTTCTCAGATCAGAACCTCATGGTTCATGTGCCAATGACCTGTGGTCTACTGAAGATATATGGTCAGTGTTGTGTCAAACTAAGCCTGCTATGTTACCTGCCCCAGATATTTGAGTCAGGGAACATGGGACATACTAGCACTATGGGCACATAGATTCTCCAAGGACTTAACCGGTGTGAGCCAAAGGGAGAAACTGAGAAAGAAAGGGAGAGAGGGGGCAGACACACACACACACACACACACACACACACACACAGAGAGAGAGAGAGAGAGAGAGAGAGAGAGAGAGAGCTGCACCTGTGTGAAAGATTCTACAAGGCCAAATGACTGAAATTCAAGATTAGGAAGGGTTAAAATGTTGCAGACGGAGCCGCATTACCCTGGGCTATTTTTAGTCCCTTTTGAAAATCTATCTATTGTCCTGACCTATGTCTGACCTAACACCCTCCTGTCTGTGGAAGTTCTTATGGTGTATTCTTAGCAGATCCCCTCCTTAGGTTTTAAACTGTCACCTGGACATAGACCGAGTTATTTGAGGGAGTCCCAAGTGGGAGACTGCCTGATCAGAGTGGCCATTGTCACATTTATGGGGCATTGTCTTCATGGCTTATTGATGTAGGCAGCCAAGTCAACCCTGGGGAAGACCACTCCTAGGCAGAGGGTGCTGGGCTGAGCTGTTTAAGAATGCTCGCTCGCTGAGCAGAGGCAAGGGAGCGAGCCAGCAAGCAGTTCTGTGGTTTCTGCTGCAGTTCCTGATTGAACTCCTGTCCTAATTTCTCTCAGTGACAGGTCTTTTTGATTTGGATGTGAAAGCGAATAAACCCTCTCCTCCCCATGCTGCTTTGGGTAGTGGTGCTTATCATGGTGGCAGAACGCGAATTAGAGCAGCGGTCACTTGTTTTCAACAATGCAAAAGCTAGGAACATCACCAGATGCTGTCTGACATCTGTAACACAGCTCCTCTAACTTTCTTAGAACATGACACCTGGGCTTCACTCTTCGTATGGATGGGTGCTTTGATTTCTGACTTTTCTTTTTCTAATAAGATCTCACGTAACCACTCCCACTAATGGGACTCTGGCCTGGACACAATGTATCCGGCTTGAGGAGAGGCTGTGAAGATTGGCAGGCTGCCCAGTCTGGACCCAGGGGTGTGTGACTTTCAAAATCAGCACAAAGGCTGAATGAAGTATCTCTAGCCCAACAACTGGAAGGGGGTGTATTTCCCAATAACTGGAAGGGGGTGCATTTCATTTGGGAATGCATAGGGCTCTGCTGAGGGCTTCCCTGTGATCCAGATGTGTTTCACTGCCCTATGGGGAAACATAGGCATCTGTGCAGGAGTCCCGGGGCAGAGACTGCAACTTAACAATAAACTTGGGGCAGATTCAAGCAGCATCTCCAGTCTCCTGTCAGGGTCACCTTATCACCCTCCTGAGATTCAAGTCGTTTTTCTTATCCTTCAGGTTTGTTTTAATTTAATTAGTCTGAGCCCTGTGCGAGGCTTGCACTGACCTTCTAAGGAAGCCTTGGAGGAGGTAATTATATATCTGTGCCTAGGGCCAGATGCGGAGGTCCCAAAGGCCCTGAGGATTTGAAAAGCTGCCACAGTTCTGCACCTGGCTTCCCATCCAGCTGTCCTCAGGCCAGCAAGGACCCTTTACAGCTTCCGTTGCATCTGGGCCATGTATCAGCCATTACAGTGGCTTCTGGCATAGACCTTGGCCATCTGTTCAGCATCCTAGGGACACAGCAAGGGGTACCCTGGCTTCATCATAACCCCGTCTTAGTGCTCAGGGCCACACAATGGGTCCACAGCCACTTGGCTAAAGAGGCACATGCTACACTCCTGGTAGTGATGCTGCGGTCTGGTGCACACCTCCAGAGAGGCAGTAAGTCCTTGTGTTCCAGATCAAGGAATTACAGACATATGGATAGTAGCAAACAAAGTGGGAATTGTTAAGACAACATCAACGTAAGGGAGGGTGTGGAGTAGAGAGAGCAGAGGGAAAGAAAATTAGAGACCCGGCAGCAAGCCAGCTACAAAAGTTGGGGACATTATGTCACATCCTCTAGGGGGGCCTTGGGGGTCATTTGCATAGCATGGACTCTCTGTGCATGTCCTCTTTAACTTGGAGTTATCCACACAGCTGCATGCATCCTGTGTCTCATTAGCATTCTAAGTCTCCATCCAGGATGTATACTTGCATGGTATAATGAACCACGGGTCACCTTCAGTGCCTCTTCACCTGTACTGGGTGGGGGGGGGACTCTAGGCCTGGGGTGTGTTGGGGTGGGGGTGGGGAGGGACTCTAGGCCTGGGGCGTGTTGGGGTGGGGGTGGGGAGGGACTCTAGGCCTGGGGCGTGTTGGGGGTGGGTTACCAGGGGCGTGTTGGGGGTGGGTTACCAGGGGCGTGTTGGGGGTGGGTTACCAGGGGCGTGTTGGGGGTGGGTTACCAGGCTGACTCAGCCTTTGCATCAGGTCTTCTGGATGCAGTGCTCTCCTGCCTCAGCTGGGCCTTCTTCACTTCTCCTGAAGGCCTTTCCAGAGCCTCCATGCAGAACAGAAGAAGCTGCCCTTCCCATCATGGCTATGCCCCCGTCTTGGCTCTGGTTTTTAAAACCCCAAATCCTCATCCAGATCGCAGCCGGCTTGTGTTCCTGCAATGCAAAGCAAGGCGTGGCTGTGGGGCTCCCTGAGCTGAGCTGAGCACAATGCGGTTGGTAGTGAGGATGTATATCTGTATCTGCACCCCCATCTGAGACTGTGGTCTGGACATCCTCAGCCTGCTGAGCCAAGGTCTGGCCCAAGTACTGAGCAAGCAGTGCTCGGGCTTGTTCGCATCCCACCCTAGACTTCCTCTAGCTCTGGGCCTCCTACATTGCAGGTCAAACCTCCTCCCCTGTGTCTTGAGCCAAAGAGCCATGGTTCTTCTGAAGATCTGGGAGAGCGGTGCTATTGGGAATAGGCCACAGCTCAGCCTTGACTTGCTGTCTGTCACCTGGGGGGAGAGTTTTGTTTCACTGGCTAATGAGAGGGAACCTGCCCCTGGACACTGCAGTGTCTTCTCAATGGCAGCATCTGAGGGTCACAGTCAGAAGAGAGCTCCAGTCTCTGTCCTGGCACGTGGTGCACCTCCAAGTGCTGAACACCATGGTCACTGTGCTGCGGCTGGAGCACAGAATAGCCTCCAACACGCCTCGGCTCACGCAGAAGCTGCTGCATGGGGTCACTGGACAGCAAGCTGGCAACAAGACAGGGGGACTGGGGCAGGGGGATGGCTGTGTTGATAAAATGCTTCCCTGCTAGCACCAAGGCTTCAGTTCGATCATCAAAACTCACATAAAAAAGCCAGGCGTGATGTTTCAGTCTTAGCACCCCGGTGCTGGGGCTGCGCAGACGGGCAGATCCTTAGGACGCGATGCTCGATGGCCAGTCAAGACCCTGCCTATAAACACACAAATGGTCGGCTGTACCTGAGAAATTAATCTGAGGCTGCTCCCTGGCTTCCGTGTACATGTTTATGTGTGTCTATACACCCACATCCTCCTGTACATGCAGGCCCACATATAACATACATGGACAAAGAGACGTGTTCCTACAATTCAATACTTACAGACTTATACTCACTGGGCACCAGTGAAAGAGGAGGACAGTCCCAAGTGTCCTTGCCTCCCATTGTGCCTCGTCTGCTGTGTGCACCAGATAAGCTCTTGTGGGCTCCATTAATTCTTATTTCCATTTTCTGACCCCCACCACCCAGTAGAGGTATGCTGGGACCCTAGGTATGCGTGCCGCTACATCCAGCTTCTGCATGGGTTCTGGGGACTTGAGCCACATTTGTCAGACTTCTCTGGCAAAAGTTTTAACCGATGAACCATTCATCTCTCCAGCTCAGTGAAAAGGGCTTTGGAAAAGTCTGTAATGAAAGTATGTACAACTGAAGATTCAAATTACAAAGGACATAGAAAGTAAAGGGATGAGTACAGAAGAAAGAGCAGCTCATGGGGTTAGGTGGAGAAACATCTGGACCAGGTGGAGAGCAGCATCTGGACCAGGTGGAGACAAACATCTGGGCCAGGTGGAGACAAACATCTGGGCCAGGTGGAGACAAACATCTGGACCAGGTGGAGAGCAGCATCTGGACCAGGTGGAGAGCAGTAGATGGTACCAGGTAAAATGGGTTTTGAAAGAGAACAGAAAAAATATGCAGTGGGTCCACATGATGGGATTGAGAAAATCTTGAATTAAGTGTGTGTCTTGGTAAGTGGGACTGGGATCTAGGTCAGAGTGGGGCTTCCACGGCCAGGGCGTAGGCCAGAAGGGGGCCAGCATCTCCCATCTACAGCATCTCATACAACTGCAGGGCACCTTTGACCAATGGGTGCTGCTCTCTAGAATGCTCACACTGTACTTGGATTGGGTACTCCTATTGGAGTGTGTACTCCAGGGTACCAGATGGTGAGTGTGCCTTGGGCTCCCCGCTGGGCAGAGTCGTGGTCAAGTCCAGTGCAGAAAGTGCTTGCATTAAACTGTCTTCCACTTTACTGTCAGAAGCAAGTGATAAATACCACCTCAGCTCACCCCTCAGTGTGCCCGATTGAGCACAGCATAGTCAAGGACCTGTGTGTTCTGCAGATGGCAGCCTTCGGTAGAAGTTGGAGTGACAGGCAGCCATCCAGTTTCAAGGTCAGGACCAAAATCTGCCTGCAGCCATTTGTGTGACCTTGAGTTTAAATTGTGGGTTCTCCAACCACTCCAGCCTTCACAGCCTATAAATGTGTGCGCAGTGTAACATTGAGTCCAACTCCCCTTATCTACTTACACACACACCAAATTTGTATTTAGCCTTCAAGCAGCCAACTAAATGATGCTCCTCAGATCACTAGATGGTTTTAGGGCTGGTTGGTAAGTCTCTTACCTACAATGTAACCAGGCTCTGGGTTCCATTCTCAGCACTGAAAAACAACACAACCAACTATGTTAGTCTATGGAAGGAACAAGAAAGCTGGTTCATGAGATGAAACAGCAACAAAGACAGGGAAACTGAGGCGCAGAACATAAACTGCTGTGGAGAAATAAGGAGCATTCCTACAGTCCTGTGCATGTCTGTCCAGCACTCTTCAGATAGACACTTAAGTTTAACTAATGACAGAGACAATCGGTGGCAAGATCTAGAAAACGGCTGTGATGAATATTGCTTCAGGAGCATCATTGGGGGAATCACTGGAGACGGGCAGCCATCACTGCACAATGGGGGTCCAAAGGCAACACAGACTTCAGTCCTGCCAGACAGTGAGGTGGCCATTTTTAAAGCTTACGGAGGGTAAGGGCGATCCCATGCCACAGACAGCAGGCGTAACTGGGAGAAGAAACATAGGCAACTTAGGTTTTCAGGCTAAAAGCCAGAGGGCTAGGTGTTCCCTGGAGTGGTCCTATCTGTTTAGGGCCTGGTTACCTTGGTTACCTTTCTAACAGGATGACATTTAGGATACCATGGTAGCCCTCTCCCTTGTACCCCTGGGGTCTTGCTGTGAAGTTCTGGTTTCTATGCACTGCAGAATGTGTCAAAGAAGAGTTACCCATCTCCATGGCTGCCCTTCTCAAGGGATTCTCTCTCTCTCTCTCTCTCTCTCTCTCTCTCTCTCTCTCTCTCTCTCTCTAAAATATCTTTTATTTAGTCTTTAGTCTTTGATGATTTCATTCATGTAAACAATGTGTCTTAATCATATACATCACTTCAAGTGATGCCCCCATTCCTACCTACCTTTGTGTTTTCTCCCCCCATCTTCTCCTCCTCCCCCTCCTTCTCTCATTCTCTCCCCTCCCATCTTTCTTTCTTTCAAATCCAAACCATTAGCTGATCTTGTTGCCTTGGCTGTATGCAATTGGCCATCGCTGCAGTGATCTCATGAGTACAATGGCCATTTTCTGTCCAGAAGACAACATCCCACATGGCTCTTTCCCACCCTCCTGATCTTATATTCACCTCCCCCTCTTCTGCAATGTTCACCAAGCCTTGGAGGTGCTGTGTGGAGCACGGGGTGGAGTATGGCAGAGAGATGGTATTTATGACTGAGCTGTCGACAGGCACTTGCTCTCAGCACTTTGACCAGTTATATGTTTGCATGAACTGGCAATCACTGCAGAGGAAAAGTTCTCTGGCCAAGGTTGAGGACAGCGCTAAACTACAGGTGCAAGAATAAATATTTAGAAGGCAGTTTGACAGTGTGCCATTTAGCAAAAACAATACCAGTAGGTTCTTCCTAGAGCCCTGGGCTTTCAGCCAGGCTGACAGAACCAGGCATGTGAGAGGATAATATTTTAAACTAACAGTTCTCCTTTCTGGGGGATAGGCTGGGGATGGGAAGGAGGATTTGGATCCTGCTTATGTGAAGCAGAAGCTTGGAGACCAGCAGACCAGCTGACCTGTCAGGACAATGTGGTCATTGAACCATAGACTCTCACGGACAGTGCTTCAGTGGAGGCAGGGCTTTGCAACCCAAGCGTGCTTTGTGGAGTGGGGGTGGGGGATTCTCTGCTGGTGTCTGATGGGATGAAAAGAGATTTAGCCAGGACAGAAAATATGTGTTAAAGGTTTTGTTCCTTACAACTTTATTTTTTAAAAAAAGGTACTGAAGTTTTAAGAAAGAGTCAGTGTCAGTGTAGAAGAATTTTAATCCAGCAACAGGGCTGCTGTTTGAAAGTGATTTCTAATTGAGGGGCAGACAAAATGATGAACCAGAAAAAGATTTAACAGAATGAGTTGAAGATAGGATACTCCCAACTGCCCAAAGAACAGCAGAAGTACGAAAGGCAATCTAAGAGAACAGTGTAGAAAGAGAGGCAGGAGACAGTTTTATTGGGACAGTTTTACAGAGACTGTAGGTAAAGACAGAATGAGCCAGAGAATGAGAAGGAGGCATGAGATTAGAATACATCACCAGATTTAGTTTGAGACCAGGCAGAGAAATCCAATCAGAAGATGAGAGAAGCCAGATTGAATCAGTCAGCTTGGAAAGGAGCTTGAGTCACAACAGCTGAGTTGAACCAGCCAGCCAGAGTTCAGAAAGAACTAGGAAGAGTGAAATTAGTCAGCAGCAGTAAGACAACAATTATACCTGGTGAACAAAGGTTACATTTACAAGTAAGGAAAGGATAATTAATGCAAACTATATAAAGCACCTCTGCTGATGAGACACACCATGTTTATGTAGTGGTGGGCAGGACACAGACCTGAGGAGCCAAGAGAAGACCTCTGGTGCTTGGCAGCTTCAAGACAACTTTCACTTATGTAACCATGCCAGTAAATACCTTCATTTATGAATGGTTGTACCCACAGCCTCCGGAGTCAGATGGTGCCCATTTCCAGGCCTTTGTCTGAGGCTTCATGCTGAGCCAGCAGGGTAGGAAAGGCACACAGCAGGGAACATGAATGGAGCAGCTTGCACTGGAAGGTCAGAGTTGCTTAGCATAGGTGGGTCATCCTATGCATAGACACTCACCCTGCTCCAGCTCCATTTGTCCTGGCTCTATGAACCTATTCATCTGAAAAGGATCAAAGCCAGCTTCTCCACTCCTGTGGTTAACCTCTTGTCTTGGTGAGGGTTTTACTGCTATGAACAAGCACCATGACCAAGGCAAATCTTATAAAGGACAACATTTAATTAGGACTGGCTTAGAGGTTCAGAGGTTCAGTCCAGTATCATCAAAGTGAGAGCATGGCAGCATCCAGGCAGGCCTGGTGCAGGAGGAGCTGAGAGTTCTCCTTCTACAGACTGAGCATTCCCAGGAAGCTAGAGGAAGGATCTCCAAGTCCAGCTCCAGAGTGACACACTTCCGCCAACAAGGCCACACCTTCTAATAGTGCCACTCCCTGGGCCAAACCATCACACCTCCACCACCTACTTAACAGAAAACAATTGTACAAAGTGAAGGTGCCTGGATGTTTCTAGACCTTTCTTGAGTATTGTCAGGTTTAGCACTTATGTTTCTGTATCCTTAGAAAGAGAAACAATCCTTTATGTGATGATTACTATCTCTGGAATGTTCCAGTTGTTCAGCAGTAGCCACTTACAGATTGGGACATCAATGGCCAACGTCAAACTAGAGAAAGCCAGTCTGGGAACACCACCAGCAAAGATGCCACTGTTTACAGCAATAATTGTTCCTACATTGCCAAGGTCTGCTGTGGGCTTGCTGAAGGTTGTGCAGAGCTGAGAGGAAGCTGAATAAAGAGGCAATGCCAGCTAGGCACGTGGACAGGAGTGACTCGCCCTGGAGCTCATATTTAAGCTCTGAGAACTGTCAGGAAGACTCTAGAAATGGATACAGGACCCTTGCAGATAGAGCTTGTTGAGTAACTTTTCCTAGGGAGTTTTAAAGACTGTCTAGTCCTCCCAGATAGGTTACTGGCAGCCTGAAGAAAGGGCTCCATTCAAGCTTAGCTGGGTGAACCACTGAGTTTACTCACAGGAGTATCTCTGACTCAAAAGCATCCACACCATTAAGAAGTCCCACCGGCATGGGTGCACCACGCCAAGGAGCCCCACCTTTGGCCAATCTTGTGTGTCTGATATATTCTAGCACCTCCCTCAGGATCACTCCAGCACAGGAGCTAGACCTTGGGATGGGTTTTGGATGGGAGTCTCCCAGAAACAGAGTTCCAGGAAGCAAAGCTCATGTTCATTGCCATTGCAGAGGTGGAATTAATCAACTGCCTTTCTCTGACTGCTGAGAGTACAGGGCTCTGTGTCAGCCATTCATTCCTGACGTGGTCACGTTAGGCCCAGAGGCAACAGCTACAGGAACTCTTTTGTATTCCGTGTTTGGAGGCCCCTGGGCAGACGCACAGGAAGATGGGTATAAGGGTATCTCACACGGACCCAGGCAACCACGTGGACCAGTGATGGGCTCTTGGAATAAAACTAAACCTCAGCTCTGTTCATGGCTCCTGGTGCTTGAGCAGGGTGCATCCTGGACTTGCAGCCTTGACTTTCCAATTAAGTGCAGCTTTGTTGGTGGGAAGCTGAGGAAAATAAGCTCAGGTCTTTACCATGTTCCTTACATTGTTGATTCGACAGCTCAGCTCTGAGATGCAGTAGATTCCATGGGCCCAAGTTCCACAGAGTTCAGCCTCATGTCATAGGTCATCCATTCCTCAATGGGCCAAAATGTTTTTATTTGGGGGGGGGGGGATAGGGAGGTTGTGGATAATTAAAGTGCAAACACTTATTCAACTTGATTCCCCTATATAAAACCCACTCCCTCTGGACGACGTGCAAAACATCTTAAACGCATTTGCACCTGGGGGTTTCCGCCCTCAGGTACATCCTCACTGAGATCCCCTGGGAGATTTGCAGCCTCTCCAGGTGCCAAGTGCAGACACTGTTAGAGAAGTCATTGAGACCATGGCACAGCTGCGCAGGCAGGGCTCATCCCTTCTGAGCACTAACCAGGAGTCATCTCCCCTGACTGGAGAGGCTGAGTTGGACCTGGGCAAACATCCAGGTCAAAATGAGCTGAGCTTCCACTTTCAAATGCCCTACCAAGCTCTGCCTTGCTTAACAAACCATGCTAGAGCCTGTCACCCTCATAGGCCTAGGTCAGAGCCCAGAGGATTATTATAGAATTTCTAGGTTCTTGTTTGGAAACAAAGAATCGGTCCAGGGACACATGGGGAGCAGTAGAAATGGTTTATTATGAAAGAGAAAAGCATTCCTGAAAATGCATGTGGGTCAGAGAGGGAAATCCTGGGCCAGAAGAGTCCTCCTTTTACGGGTCATAGCCACGCCTTCTATTTTGTTAACTTGTATCCTGGTTAGAGGTTTCCACGCTCCCACTCCCTGCCCCATTGGTTTCTTTAATGCACTGCCCATCCCATCTTGATGCCTCTCCATCTGTACAGCTCCAGAATCTGGCTGTCATGAGCTCTGCTTTTATTAACGATCTTGAGACTGCATCTTCCAAACCATCACAAAAATCTGGCCCTGGCGTTTGTTCCTGGAGGGTGAAAACCCGCTGTGGGCTTCAGCCTGAGCCTCAGAGAAGTAAGTAGTCATAGACAGAGCAAAGCCCAAGCCGAAGATCTGTCCAACCCATGCCAATCTCTCTTCCCCTTCCCCATAACTCTGCTTCCGGACCCCCAGAGAGAGGAGGGGTAGGGAATGAAGGCCCCCGTTCAGGATAATGCCAGCACAAGGTGTCTTCCTCGTGACCTGCTGGAAGCCATGCCAGGCTGTTCAGGAGCTACCTCCAGCTCTGTCAAGCTACCAGCTGTGGGCTGTGGCTCCCTGAAAAGCAGCCTGGTGAAGGACACGGTGTTTATTAGTAAAATAAAAGTAGACGCTGAGCCAACTGTGTGGAGAACTCGGCCAGCTTCTCCCACAGCCCACGCCCACTGCTTTGGCTCTGCTCTTCCAAAGCAAAAGTGGCCAGGGAAAGTCTATGATGTACGGCAGAATTATTCAAGTGGGGGGGGGGGAGTACAGGAACCCATCTGTTTTTAATAAAAGAATATCTTGATTTGAAAGGTAACGAATCAGTTGATACCTGCTCCCCCTCCTGCCCGCAGTTTGGAAGTATGTAGCCAATTGACCAACTTCTTCCCATAAGCCACCTCCCTCCAGACCTGTGATGTCTTTAGTCACCCCTTAGACATCATACATCCATGGGCTCCTTCCTTGCTCTCTTCTCCAATTGCCTTGTGTCAGCAACCCCAGTTTTAATATGTGTTTTTTTCTCTCTTTTCTTAATCAGGATGCCACTTTCCCATTTAATATTCAACTAAAGAACTTTCTATATTAAGTATCTGAGAAATAGAACAATACAATGAATACATATCACAAAGGGAGGGTTTGTTGTTGTTTTGCTTTTTGTTTTATGGTGCTTACATGATACGGGCTGGGCAGCCATTGGTATCTGTCCGAACACTGAGTGAGGCTGGGAGAGAACACTGTAATAGCTCAGTCCGAAGTGTTAGCAGGAACCCCCTCCTCTTCCACGCAAGCTAGAAAATTCCATCTGCCCTCCTTCCCCAAACCCTGCCTGCACAGAGAAAACTCCCCCATTCCTCAGAGAAATCTCTGGGCGACACGTCATCACTCCTCGCTCAATCTCTCTAAACCCCCCTCGCTTTCATCTGAATGTGCGACTTCAACAATCCCCACCTGTAAGATGGGTGAAATCACCCCAGAGCTGCTTCCGAATAAACCTACCTTTAGCTACTTTTAATCCCATCTAATCTGCCCTAGATCCAAATCACCCAGGGGAGGCAGAGAGGGAGACGGGGAGAGAAACTATTACACAGGGCCTCGGCAGTCCTGGTCAGCCAATGATGGCTTTTAGTCCAAGTTGGAAGGCCAAAGAACAGCAATGGCAGCAAGAATAAAATAAATGCATGAAGAGAGAAAGCTAGCAGGTAGCTTTGTTTCTTCCTAAGCTGGCAGGTAACTTTGTTTCTTCCTAAGCTGGCAGGTAACTTTGTTTCTTCCTAAGCTGGCAGGTAACTTTGTTTCTTCCTCGGAAGACTTTGTATGTGGGCTGCTGGAGGAAAGCCACACCCACTCTGTAGAAGGGGCTTCCCCTCCCCATCCTCATTCCTGGACATGCCTCATGGTCCTGGCCAGAGCCAGGTGTCTTCATTGACTCTGGATCTAATCTAGTTGACGCTCATGATTGGTCATTGCAGCCTGGGTGTGTATTAAGGATGGCCGTCCAAGCTGTTGGGCTGTGTGTAGCTTGTATGCAGTGACCACTGAGAACAATGTCTTCCGGGTAACAGAACAGAGCTCGTGCCATGTTTTCCGGAGTGCGATCGTGTTGTGTTTTCCATCACGGAGACAGACAGCCAAATTATCCTCTTCACTGCAGAGCCAACACTGCCAGTGTGGGGTGTTGCTTGACTCAGACCCCTCAGTGGGCCTTTCAGAGCCATGGGTACTGTTTGAACATTAGTGGTGGACACGGGAGCTTTGTTTGAATGGTTTCAAAACATTGTATTTCAGAGAGGAGCAGAGTGTGGCCTCCAAGGAGCCAATTTTGTTGGCATAGGCACAGTTCGGTATGCTGTCTGATTGGTCAGATGAGGTTCCCTGGTGTTGACGTGGTCTCTCTGCGTGTTTGTCATGACAACAGGGCATTTGATTGACAGGGTGATAGTGGAAAGCAAGGCTGGTTCACCATTATGACAATGTCCTGCTTTGTCCCCAGCTCCATAGGCTTTTGAAGGCTCCAGAACTGGTCTCTCACGTGGAGCAATGGCAGGACCACACTCACTGTTGCTGTGAAGAGCCCCCCAAAGGTCAAGCATGAAGAGTAAGACACCTGAGGAGGATTAAGACAAAGGCTTTTCTCTGTTTTAAGATTTATTTTTAAGGTTTGCATGCATGAGTACAGGTGCCTACAGAGTCAGTCCCCTAGTACTGGAGCTACAAATGGTTGTGAGCTGTGTACCATGGTGTTGGGAATTGGAACTCCAGCCCTGTGCAAGAACAGCAAGTGCTCTTATCCGCTGAGCCGAGCCATCCCTCCAGCCTCGAAGACCACTTCTTGAAAACTAAAGTGAAAATGGGAAGCAGCACTTGTCCTGGAAGTTAGCGTCGCATTGTCAGTGAGAGTAACACGGTCAAAGCAGCAATGAGAGATGGTAACGTGGATGTTTGTGTGCAGAGCTGGGACAAAGCATCACCACGCTACCCCTCCCAGGTACCCTGTTATCTTTACACCACACACAGCAAAAGAGCCACACACCCGTGATTGTGTTACTCCACCGAGGCTCCAGGAAGGTTGGAGAACCACTGCAGAACTCCATCAAACCAAAGCATGGCACACAAGTACCATCCAGCCACCCTGCTCTGGCGGCAGAACACTGGAGATCTGGACGAGCCAGGACCCTGTGCTCTCTCCCTCGGGGAGACTGAGCAGTCTGTCAGAGAGCTGCATGGGGTGGGTGTGGAGGAGAGATGAGTCCACGGAGCACAGCACTTACCAGGGGCAACCACCTTGGTGCCATGCTCGAAGGGGAGCCTGACTCTGTCACTCGGAGAGCAGGAAAGAAGAGGTGCAGGAAGCCAAGGACAGTAAGTAGCTAAATCACAGGTCACCCATAGTGGTGAGGCTGCGAGCCCAGGCCTTGCTGTCTTCACTGGCTATGAGCATCCTGTAGCTGTCCACACCCTCAGCCTACCTGCTGCCCACACTTGCTCTGAGAAGCTCAGTTTCAGATACAATGGAACTTTATGGACACCTTGTCACCTCCACTCCCTGATGCAGGTTCTGGGCCTGGCTGTTTCCACAGCCTGTGGCAGTTCCAAGTATTTGTGCCAAAGAGCTGAAATAAACAGGAACACCCCACCTAGAACAGATGGGCTAACATGTGGAAGAGATGTGTGGGGGAGGCAGGGGAGGGAAGAAGAAAAACAGACAGGAGACCAAGCCACAGATGAAAAAAAAATTAGCGTATCATTATTCAGTTTGACCAAGAGTAGACATATCAAAGCCATTCCAAATCTTCACACGGAGTTCACAGGGCATTAACATGCATTTGCCTTCAAAGGGACACGGGGCTGGAACTCCAGCCTGCAGGCCCCATCAAGACCCCCGTTAAGAGTACTTGTTGCTCTTGTACAGGACTGGAGTTCAGTTCCCAGCACCCGTGTCAGACAGATCATATGGGATCAGATGCAGATGCCCCTCTTCTATCATCTGAGAAACAAACACACACACACACACACACACACACACAGACAGACAGAGAGAGAGAGAGAGAGAGAGAGAGAGAGAGAAACAGAGAGAGACAGAGAGAGACAGAGAGAGAGAAAGTAAATATAGGTATAATAATAATAATAATAATAATAATAATAATAATAATAATAATCCATTTTTTGAGACACGGCCTCATGTGTCTCAAGATGGCCTTGGCCTGGCTGTATATTTAAAATGACCTTCAACCTCTGCTCCTCCTGCTTCCCAAGTGCTGGGATTAGAGGCAAAGCACCATGGAGCCTGGCTTATATGGTGTTGGGAATTGAACCCAGAGCTTTCTGTATGCAGGATAAACACTCTAGCAGCAGAGATCCTGTCCTTAAAGCACCCAATGTGTGATGTTCTCATCACCCCAACTGGGGCCTTCAGCCTCACAGGGGTCCCACTGTGTGCTGGCAGGTCATTGTGAGCCTTGGCTGAGGCGGCATTGTTATCTGCGCAGACCTGTCTCTTGCGTTTTCCGCTGACATCAGCTGTTTTCATGCTGATCTGTGAAGGGCTCAACAGGGTTATCTTATCTTCAGGGTGTGTATCGTTCAAGCAATGCCACCACTGTGGCTCCTTTCCTACCCATCTCTCCTTGTGTGTGACTTTAAAGCAGATGCCTCATCAGCAGGTCTGTAGGCTTCTGGCAATTGATTTGCAATGAGAAAAATGTAACTCAGACACCCTCATGGCCACCTGACTTCAGGGACAGTCTTGGCGGCATCCTGGAACCTGACTGCAACGATTGTTTCATCGATAGAAGCCTTCTTGCCTTATCTCTCAGAATGGGGACCCTGGAAGCCTGATTGTAGGGGAGGGCTCTGCACAGGGAAGTATCTACCTTTGTTCGAGGCTCCTTCCCTTTGCTCTTGGGCTTCTAGGGCTGAGATCTTCACTTGAGAGCAAATGGATAAAGCCTGCTTGATTCTTTTAAAAAAAGATTCATTTATTTATTATAAATGTATACAGTGTTCTGCCTGTACACCAGAAGAGGGCACCAAAATCCCATTACAGATGGTTGTGAGCCACCATGTGGTTGCTGGGAATTGAATTCAGGACCTCTGGAAGAGCAGTCCGCGCTCTTAACTGCTGAGCCATCTCTCCAGCCCTAAATTTTTAAATCAGTACCTTTTATTTATTGTTTGGAAATGTTATATACGTGCTCCAGTTTGTGCTTGCACTGCTGTGATAATTATCACAATCAAAAGCAACTTAGGGGAGGGAAGGACTTATTTCAGCTTACACTTCCAGGTCACAGTTCGTTCCTAAGGGAAGTTGGGCCGGAACTGAAGCAGGAGCTTAGAGCAGAACCTACAGGTGGATGGTGTTTGCTGTTTCACTTCCTGGCCTGTGCCATTGTCTTTCTCAGACAGTCCAGGCTCACCCTTACCCACCTAGGGATGACACTGCCAATTATTCCTCAACTGAAGGTGGGGCTTGGTGAGTCTCTCTCCTGTCTATGCTGGGACTTTGGCTGGATTGATCTTGTTCAGGCTTTGTATAGGTGTCCAACTAGATGTAGATTAGAGCAGGACACAGCTTGCTGCCATACTGTGCGTCCTTGGGAAAGTAGCCCACCTGTCCAGCACCCGTTCGTCCAGCTGTGACACAGCCTACATACTGCTTGTGTGAGAAGACATGAATGATATCTGCAAAGGCCAGGCCTGTTGCAAACGGTGGCAGGTGTCCTTGGCTGTTGGAAAAGCCATCGGCTTTCAAGGCTGATGCTGCAGACAAATACAGATCTAACATGGGGGCAGGACGATGGAGAGCACGCGGAGGAGGAGGCTGACTTTCCCATTCTGCTTTCTGCTTCTCCCTGCTGTAGTCCTAGAGGCCATGATGCTCAATGATGCCCATTCGCCAGGGAGAGCGATGGCTTTGCTCTTCTAGAGCTAAGCTGACCCCACCTGTGGGACTAAAGAGGGGGGCTGGCCATCCGATCTGTCTTCAGAGAGGACCAGAGACAGTATTCAAGGGGAGGCATAGGAACAGGTTCCAGAACATATCCCTCCTGGAGAGCAAGCAGGTCTTAAAAGGACAGTGCTGGAAGGTCTGCTGGCTGTGTCGAGGTTTGTTGCATGTTCTTGTACGTGTGTACATGTGTGTAAATATGTACCTTCCTTCCTCCTTCTCCCCTTCTCTCTCCCTCTCCTCTGTCTCTTCCTTTTCCTCTCTGTCTTTCTCTCTGCCTCTCCTTTTCTGTCTGTCTGCCTCTCCTTTTTTCTCTGTCTCTGCCTGTCTTTCTCTCTCTTTCACTCACACACACACACACACACACACACACACACCTTGTTAGAACACTGGCTATGGGAGCTACAGACATCTATGAGTCTCTGGAGCAGTGAGGTCATGAGGCAGGAGGACTGTGGCCTCTCCCAACAGCAGCTTTGCAATCTACTCCAGTGTGTAAATCTCAAATTCAGTCAGTGGTCAGCTGGGTAGGGGTGAAGAACCCAGTAGCCTGCCAGCTCACAGGCAGCACTGCTGAGCCGGTGCAGACATTGAGCCTCCTGTGCCCAGTCCTAGCTGTGAGCTTGACCCTTCCTCTCCCAGGTCGTTTCCTCCCTCGTATCAACACAGGTTGGCTCCCCTCACCAATCAGGCTTGTTCAGCTTGTGCAAGGTCCCCCCTCAGCCAGCCTCCTCCAGGCTGTGGCTTCTTCCCTGGGTCTCTACAGGTCTATTCATCCATCTAGTCTGTGTCTGCGTTCCTCAGACCGTGAGACCCACAGAATCAGGTTCCCTTTGGCCTCTGTTTCTTTAGGAGGCGAGGGTAGAGCCAGTTTTTCTCCTGTCCCCATGCTAGGGATAGTGGGGACATTGCCTTCTGATCCACTGCTTTCCCAGGTATTTAGGAAAGTTACCAGGGTCAGGCAGGGAGGGTCAAAGCTGTAAGCCCTGGACATTTTGACTGAAACCCTCAACAGGACCATGCATGTTAAGGATTCCGGTCTTTCTAAGATGGAATATCAGAGGGTGAACTTATAAGAAAATGGGGTTCTTTTGGCTCATGATCTCATCATGGTCTTGTGTCAGGGAAGCCATGGCAATGGGACCTTTCGGATGGCAGATCAGGAAGCGGAGGCCTTCTGTAGGAGGGAAGCAGATTTACACCCTGCTCCTCCTAATGGCTCTACATAGTCCCAAGACAGGACCACCAGCTTGAGGTCCAAATGTTCTAACATATGAACCTGTGAGAAACATCTCACACCAGGCAAGCACCTGCCTCCCCTGTTACATTAGAAGGTTCTTTTGACTTTCAGTTCCAGCATTTGCCTGGAAAGGTCACTCCTGGGGGACTCTATTTCCAGCTCTGAGCTGGCTGCCAAGGGAATTTTATTTATGGCCTGTATTTTGATAGTGTTGGGGGTTTGCTGCCTCTGGGCATTTGAGTAGGGCTGGCCAGAGGCAAGCCATGTCTGGCTCCTCTTTCATCCTCCAGGAGCCAAGCTTTAACTTGGCTGAGGTCTGATAAGCCTTCAGGGCTGCCTTCTCTCCTTTTAGGGCTGGACCCAGACCAGTTCACTTCCTGCTGGGCTGGGAACCCTTGGGGCCTCCCCCCAGGGAACACTAAATGCCAGAGAGAGGAGGAGGCTTTCTTTCCCCTTCCCCCACTCATAGCTGTGCAGTTCAGACCTGGACCTCTAAGAACAAAACTTACATCCGGTGCTTGCTCTCACTTGGCAGCCAAACCAGTCCAGAGGCCACTTGGCATCAGCTGGAGGAAGTCAGTCTCTAGGTATGTGTGAGAAAGTCAGAGACCCAGGCTGCCTGGAGAGTTCACGGCTGCTGTCCAGGCTCCAGAGAAGAAGCAGCTCAGGGCTCCACGCCCCTAAAAGCAGCAAGAACTGAGAGGAGTCAGCTGTGGCTCTCCGGGAGCAAGAACGTCTTAGGGTTTCTATTGCTGGGATAAAACGCCTTGAAACCTGGAGAGGAAAGGGTTTAATTCTGTTTACACTTGCAGGTAACTGTCCATCACAAAATGGAGTCAGGGCAGAAGCTAAAGGCAGGAACTTGGAGGCAAAAAACGAGACAGAAGCCTTGAAGGCATGCTGCCATTGTCTTGCTCCTGGTGATTTGCTAAGCCTCCTTTCTCCTGTCCAGCACCAGCCTGTATGGGCCTATGCACATCACCCAGTAATCAAGAAAATGTTCCACATGCAATGGGGGTGATGGGGGTGGAGGTGGGGGACACTTTCTCACTTAAGGGTCCCTCTTCCCAGATGACTCCAGCCTGTATCAAGTTGATGGTAAAACCAGCCAGGTTCCTGGGATCTCCAGCAGAGCAAGGGGAGTTCCCCAGCCTGTGGGAAAGCGTGGCACAGCCCACGATTGCTCCAGGCCTCCCTATGGAGGACTCTGGGCCATTTCTTCCTCATGGGTGCTTGTGACATCCTTTGGAAGGGATTGGTGTGGAATCCGGGGCAGACTGAGACTCAGAGGCACACGTGGATGGACACGTCTTGGTGGCTCAGAGGTGGCACTTCACTTCTCTTTTGTCCCAAACCCTCTGGGACCAAGAAAGAACTTATTCCCAGCCGTCCGGTGGCAGGAAAGGCGAGCTGCCAGGTTTTTCCCCTTCTGCTAAACAAAGGAGCACATGGAGGGCTCCGGGGAGACTGACTTAATCCCAGCCAACAATGGGGGGTTGTGACCTTGAGAATTGGGGGCCTTCTGGAGCTGTCAGGCTGGGGTGTTCAGCTGAGTCACGGTGGGATCCAAACTCCTGCATGCCCCACCTGTCCCAGCTTGACAGCACCTCTGCCCTCAGGTCTCCTCCATCCCCCAGATTCCTCCTTTCTCTTTAGTGTGCTGCCTAGATCAGCGGGCTATAAGCAAAAGAGCTTCCCCTCCCCCAGCCAACAGCCAGAGGAGTTTATTCAGGCTGTAAGTCTTACAGAAGTGAGGAAAATAAACTCCTTATCAATAATAAATGGGGACGGAAAATAGAAGCAAACATGTCCTCAAGGTAGAGTCAGGGAGACAAGCCAACCAATTTTCTTTCAGTCACTCTCATGACCCTTGATGGCAGAAGGAGGGCAGTTCTGGAATGTTCCTCATCAGCTAGAGTCCCAGAACTACAGCCTGCAAACATCTTGGGGGCAAATACAGAGCTGCCTGAGTTTATAAACTTTGTCAGGCTAAGAGAAAGGGAGCTGGAGAAGGAACGATTAAAGAACAGAAACCACGGCATCGTCCAAGTCAGACCTGCTGCAGTCTTACAGTCTACACACATGGTTTGAGACAGAACTTTTTTTCCTGTTGTTGGGTGTGCATGTGTGTGTGTGTGTGTGTGTGTGTGTGTGTGTGTGTGTGTGTTTACAAAAAGATAAAGAGAGGGGTGATATGTTCTCTGGAGGTGTGGTGAGGTGTGGGGCAAGGGGGATGCCTCCAGCAGATCCATGTTGAGGCATCCCTTCCCCCTGAGGGACCAGCCACATGATGGTATAGTACAGAATGGAGTTTATTCAGGGCATGGGGAGGGGAGTTAAGAGGGCAGTAGAGGCAGAGAGAGAGAGAGAGTCAGACAGAGACAGAGAAGAGTAGAGGAGAAGAGGCCAGCCATGAGCACGTGGAGAGAAGTGGGAAGGAAATGGGGAGAAAAGGGACAAGGGGGGAAGAGGGCAAGAGAGTGAGGAGGGGGCAAGCAGCCCCTTTTATAGTGTCAGGCATACCTGGTAGTTGCCGTGTAACTGTGGGGCGGAGCTTAGAATGCTAACAGTTGTTGTTTTTGGAAGTGTTGGGAACGAATTCAGGCAATACAGGTCACCCAAATTTCATGTTCCAATGTGATTGATAATCACTGTATAAAGTTTTGATGGTAGCTGAACAACATCATACATCAAGGCCCTTCCCAAAAACCTCAGAGGTGGTTACAGCAGTGTAGGAAAAGCTCTGCTCTAGGGCGCAGATGTTATCAGACAACATGCTTAGCTTTGGGGTTGGCAGAGCTAGAGGTCTGTACATTCCAAAGGATTTACCCATCGGTCACTGTGCCGGATAGCTTTATGTCGACTTGACATAGGCTAGAGTCATCTGAGAGGAGAGAACCTTGGTAAAAAGAGGTCTCCATCAGATCCAACTGTTGGGCATTTGCTTAACGAGCAATTGCTGTGGGAAGGCCCAATTCATTGTGGGTAGAGACATCCCTGGGCTGGTGGTCCTGCGTTCTATAAGAAAACAGGTTGAGCAAGCCAGAGGGAACAAGCTAGTCAGCAGCATCCCTCCATGGCCTGTGCCTCAGCTCCTGCCTCCAGGTTCCTGCCCTGCGTGAGTTCCTGTTCCAACTTTCTTTAGTGACAGGCCATGTGGTGGAAGTATACGCAAAATAAACTTTTCCCCTCCAACTTGCTTTTGGTCACGGTGTTTCATCATATCAGTGACTCTCACTAGGACTGTCACAAAAGATGTTAGATCACATACAGAGGAGGAGAACAAGCAGAGGACAGGTCAGGGGCTAAGGATTCCTCAAAATTTTCCTCTGGATGCACCACATCCTGACCTCTGGATCACTGAAGTTCTAATCAGCCAATTAGCTTTAGTAGGCACGGCTTCTTTCCTTTCATTCACACCGGAAAGTCCATCATAAAGGAGAACACTTAAAGGCTGAGAGTGAATAGTGATGTGGGTAACGCTGTGCCTGGCTTCACACTTGGGCAGGCTTTGAACTGTTTTCTAAAGTCTCTGGGCAGACGGCTCCCTAACAGAGAGATGTTACACCATCACATGTCAGGTGTGAGCACTGGGCTTGTTACACCATCACATGTCAGGTGTGAGCACTGGGCTTGTTACACCATCACATGTCAGGTGTGAGCACTGGGCTTGTTACACCATCACATGTCAGGTGTGAGCACTGGGCTTGTTACACCATCACATGTCAGGTGTGAGCACTGGGCTTGTTACACCATCACATGTCAGGTGTGAGCACTGGGCTTGTTACACCATCACATGTCAGGTGTGAGCACTGGGCTTGTTACACCATCACATGTCAGGTGTGAGCACTGGGCTTGTTACACCATCACAGGTCATGTATAAGCATGAGTGTTACACTGTCACGGGAATTAGGATGCCTCCATTATGCCCCTCCTGGATGTGGATAATGAGGCTGAACGTCAGAGCTGCATCACGTAGGCGATCTTCCACGCACTGAAAGACAGCCCAGGAGGTAGGAACCTTTCATGTGTCAGAAATGGTTCTAAATGCACACTTACATTTTGGAGAATTATGGCTTTTTCAGAAACTCATAGGCAAACGCTTCAGCATTAGTCAAGATGCACCCTCAGACTGAAACGTGTGGAATTGGGGTTCTGTATCCACTGGAGAAGCACACAGACTACAAACATTGCTTAACTAGGTTGATTTGAGGAACCTGATTCCTGTGAAGTGCTTTTTACAATAAACCCGACTCCAAAGGTGGGTGAACTACAGAAATCATGCTTTGTTGCGTTTGCGGATAAATATATATTACAAGAAGGAACATGAAATATGACTGTGGCATGTAACAACCCATTCCTCCAACCCAGCTTCTGACACAAGGCCACAAGCTTTGATAAATACAAGGTAGGTGTGGACTGTCAGAGTATCTGTCATTCCTGTCTGTTTCCTATAGGCCAGTTCAGACCAGTTCAGACCAGTTCTTTCCTCTTGCCAGTTGACTTGAGACCTGTTGTGCTGCATCCTTGAGCTAACATTGAAAGTTAGGGTTCCAGTCTTGATCGGAATGGAAACTGGGGTGACCACTGTGGAACGGGTACAGAGGCTCTTAAGACATCTAAAGTGCACTATCTGACCCAGGTACCCCACTCTGGGTCCACACACCATCTCGTGCTGTACTTCTGTGTATACGGGTTGCTCTAGTCGTGGTAACTAATACAGGGAAGAAGCCTTGGGGCTGGGAGATGGTTCAGCAACTGAGTGCTTGTTGTGCATGTGTGACTATTGGAGTTTGTGCCTCAAGAACCTATGTGAATGTTGGGTGGGTGAGATAGCCCACCTGTAAATCCACCCTCAGAAGAGACAGGCAGGGAATCAGCAGAGCCACAAAGCTGGCAAGACTAACCATATCAATGAGCTCTGAGCTTAATTGAGAGAGCCTACCTCAATATATAAGATAGAAGAATGATAGAGAATGATTCCCAACAACAACCTCAGGCCTCTGGTGCACACACACACACACACACACACACACAAACATATATACACCACACATGTACATGCATAAACACATGTACAAACACTTACAAACATACATGCACACACATCCACATAGACACACCCACATCACACCCATACACACACCCACACTGATACACACTCACATGCACATACATATGCATACTCACACACATGCACATACATACACATATATATATATACACATGTACATGTATACACACATGTGCAAACACTTACAAACATACATGCACATACATCCACATAGACACACATACATGCACACCCATACACACACCCATAGACACATACAAATGCACATGCACATACATATAACCACATACAAGCACTCATACATGCACACACATATGCACACATAAATATGCATATGCACATTAACACTACATATACATAAAAATAGAAAAGTAAACTAGAGTCTAGAAAAAAAGAAAAATTTAACATAGACTATTTGGGGCTCAGGAAGAGGGGATAAGAGAAAGCCACAGGAAAGTGACTTTGAGCAATATATATTACATACATGTTTAAATGTCACGATGAATTTATCCTAATTCCTATACGTTAATAAGATATACAAAATAGAATTTCAGTAAAGTATGCATTTTTATAAGATCAAACTTCATGCTATTTGAATATCTCATCGAACTAGCATGCAGTCATTTGTTGAGTGTCTCTAAAGATTTATTATCTTAAATTATTTATCTGTGTATATGTCTGTGTATCTGTGTGCAGGCCTCCCTGGAGGCCAGAAGGTGGTAGATCCCCTTGAGGTGGAGTTATAGGTGGTTGTGAGCTGCCTGGCACGGGTGCTGAGGACCAATCTCAGGTTCTCTGTAAGAGCAGCACTCACTCAGAACTTTGCTGTCTCTCCCTTAAGTGTATACATAGCTACTGTGCACCTGAGAAAACACAAAAATGAACTTAAAGCCTATACAACCGGGAGAGTTTGCCACACATGTGCCTCTGTGAAGGGACTATGACAAAGTCAGGTGCTCTAAGTTGTTTGTAGAAGTGTCCAACATTTTGACACTACAATGTGATGCTGAGATTTACAAATGTGTTGGGTTCTCATCCAAGTCTATCCAAATTACTCACTGAAAGCACTTCAGTCCTGACGGCTTAAAGCAATTATCCAAATAATAATAGGAAATAACAACAACAACAAAATCCCACATACAGTGGGCAAACTCCGTGTCAGAAAGTCAGAGTCTCTTCCTCCAGGATTTGATGGGTTCCAGCTGCAACTCTAGTGAGTGACATCGTCCACCGATGATCCAGTCCAGACTTGGAAAGAGGCCATCAGTCCAAGACCAGCAACAGTATCAGTTATAACAACGCCAGACTTAGAGGGAGCAGAGCTTTGAAAGGGACCGAAACCGGGGAGATAGTTCAGCGAGCAAAGCCCTCAATGTGCAATCATGGGGACCAGAGTTCAGATCTCCAGACTCATTGCACTGGCTGGTTTTGTGTGTGTCAACTTGACACAATAGAGAAAGGAGCCTCAGTTAAGGAAATGCCTCCATGAGATCCAGCTGTAAGGCATTTTCTCAACTAGTGATCAAGGGGGGAGGGCCCAGCCCATTGTGGGTGGAGCCATCCCTGGCCCAGCCCATTGTGGGTGGAGCCATCCCTAGGCTGGTAGACCTGGGTTCTATAAGAAAGCAGGCTGAGCAAGCCAGGGGAAGCAAGCCAGTAAGTGACATCCCTCCATAGGCTCCTGCCTCCAGGTTCCTGCCTTGTGTGAGATCCTGCCCTGATTTCCTCTAAAGATGGGCCATGATCTGGAAGTGTAAGACTAATAAACCCTTTCCTCCCCAACTTGCTTTGTTCATGGGGTTTTGTTGCAGCCATAAAAACCCTAACTGAGACACTCACCTAAAAGCTAGACACCAGAATATATCTGTAACTCTGGCACTTAGTGGGAGATGGAGGTCAGACAAGAAAACCCCCCAAGCATTTGCAGACTGGCTAGCCTGGTATACTTGTGCAACTGTAACACAAGCAGAGGAAGGTGAACACTAACAGTGAGGTTGTCCACTGACTTCCACAGCCTCTGTGGCACAAGTACACTGCCCTGCAACACATGCATGTGCACATGCACACACACACACATAATCACACACACATGCTCACAGGTTCTCACACACATGCTCACACACACACTCACATGCACACATGCTGACATGGTACTACATACACACACACTCACAAGTTCACATGCATGTGTACATGTGCACACACACACTCAGTTTTTTTCTTAAGGAAAAAAAAGGATGAGAAATCAAGCCTCATTCTTCTCTGTTCATTCTCAGGAGTGAATTAACTGAGTGTGTGTGTGTGTGTGTGTGTGTGTGTGTGTGTGTGAGCATGTGTGTGTGTGTGAGAGCATGTGTGTGTGTGAGAGCATGTGTGTGTGTGAGAGCATGTGTATGAGCATGTGAGTGTGCATTAGTGAGTCTATGAGTGTGTATGAGTATGTGAATGTGTGTTAGTGAGCCTGGGTGTGTGTGTGTGTAGATGGAGTCACAGTAAATATAAAACCAACTCCAGCAAAGCAGGAGAGGGAAGGGGAGAGGGAGAGGATAATGACTGAGAAGCGCGGGGGAGACTCAGAGGAGGATTAGTGCAGAGAGAAGCCTACAGGGAGGGTCTGACAGGCAGAAAGCAAAGATGGACCAAAGCTTCCTAGCAACACAGCCCCAGGAAATCCTATTAGACTTCAAACACGAGATTATTGTACTTTCATTTCTCCACAATATGCAAATGACTCCATTTAGC
>NC_137959.1:47743795-47932374 GCF_963924665.1 Micromys minutus
GCTCATCGACCTACTGTCCTTGATTTAGGCCTCTGATGAGGCAGAGAACATCTTGGCAAGGAGCATGAGGACCACATAACTGCTCAGATACACTGAGTGGCCAGCAAGCCCCAGGGACACACCTGTCAGCCTCTGGGGATCACAATGCCCAGTGCTGTGCCCATGTCTTACATGGGTGCGGGGATGGCATTTGGGTTCTGATGTTTCCATGACAAGCACCTCAGTGGATGAGAATTCTTCCCAGCCCTAGAGCATGTTCACTCCTTTGGAAAGGGAAGATGGCGAGCTAAGTTGGCTTTAGTTGAGAAGGGAAGGACAACCCATGGAGCTGTCACAGGGAAAGGTACAGAGGTTGATAGAGGAGAGTCATTAGCTGTTAATTTAGGGCAACAGTCCTGAAAGTTTATACCCTAAATAGGAAAACAGGGTGTGGGTCCCTCGAGGTCAGCTGCAATGGAGTTAAGCCAGTTTCCACACAGTCCTTTCTGCTGACTTCACCAGAAGCCGATTAAATGTGGTCTTTTTTTCTCTCACTCACCAGCTCAGAATTTTTCTTGATCAGCTGCTGTCAGGATCACTGAGGAGGATGTTATCCTAAAGATGTGGTGGGAGTTAAACTGTGTGCAGATAGAGCAGAACTGGCAGGTGAATTTGTTGTAGTCTACCAGGAGCTGTGTGGGGACAGCAACAGTGAAATGGCTGAGTATTGTTTCAGGTGCACACGTGAACCCAGTACAGACAGCACTCGGGTCATTCTGCTTTATCCTCAGGATACTTGTGTGAAGCATTACAGAAGTCCACAGAGGACGAGGCAGAAGCGTTTGCTAACCCAGAAATTTCTGCCTCCAACAGATGTAAAGTTTCCATTCAGCCTCGGTGGCCATCCTCCTGTAGCCACTGGGGATCTTGACAAAGTACTAGTGTGAATCTCAGGAGTGGAGGTGAGCGGATGGTTCGCTCCAGAGACCCAGGACCCTCATCCCTTTGCACATTATGAGGGCTGAGGACCACTTCACCTTCTATTGCAGAGCTGGGGTTTAGGGCCCAGTGAGAGCCCTCTTGACTATCTGTGGCTTTTCTGTGGCTAGGGACACATTGCAAACACAGCATCTAGAAAACAGTGTCTGGGCTGGAGAGATGACTTCTTCATTAAGGAACTGGCTGCTCTTCCAGAGGATGACCCGGTTTGGTTTCCGGCACCTACTCTGGGTGGCTGACAACCATCTGTCACTTCGCCTCCATGGGATCTGACATACTCTTCAGGCATCCATGCACACTGCACACGTGCACATACCCACATACAGACACACATTCACACACACAAATAGAAATAAATCTCAAGGCAAGTTGCACCTCCTGTTGCTCAGCATTTTTAGTCACCTTTGCAGTTCCTGCACATGGTGCCTAGCAGTTTCCAGGAGAAGCAAGATTAAATCCAGAGTTTTCTGAGCAGCCTCCATGCCTGCGGGAATGCCTGAAGCAGGGATTGTGCACCCTGTTCTGAAAGTGCACATCTAGGAAACCTCTACATTATACTAATTTTAAACGGCAGGGTAGTGATGGCTTCAGGGTGGTTATGTTAAACCCAGAGGGGACCTCGGGGAAGAGACAGCTGTAGGATGTAGGACTTTCCTCAGTAGATCAGCAGGCCTAATGCATGCTCTGTGCTCCCAGAGAGTGTTGTGTGCTGTTCCTATTGGCTGCTTTAATTCACCCACAGCATAGTCTTGTTACTAACATTGTCAAGGTGGGGACTGAGGGGTGGCTCAGTGTCTAGGAGGGCTTGCAGTGCAAGCATGAAGACCTGGGTTCAGATCTCTGGGGCCCACATCAAAAGCTAGGTGTGTACCCGTAACTGCAGTACTGTTTGGGGCAGATGGGAGGATGCACCAGTCACTGGTTGAACGTGATGAACATAATTTTTGATCTGTCTGGGAGGGTGTTTCTAAAGGAGGCCAGCAAAGGGTTAGGCGAAGGAGGTCTATCCACCATGGTGTCAGATCATGTCTCACGTGTTGAGGACCAACACTGGACAAAAGATGAATTCTCTGCCTCCTTGTGCTGGGGCTTCTGCTTGGACATCAGAGGCTCTGCTCTCTGTAGACTGGAAGCCTGGAGGCTTCAGAGAAGGATGTGTTCCTTCCAACCCCTTATAGGGACACACAGTTCTAAGAAAAAGCAAAGAAGCAGAGTCCAGGGCGCCAAACTCAGTCAGAAAGCCACTGCTTTGTGTTTCTATTAGGGTGGATTTTTAGTTCCTGGAGTTCCTTCCCGGGCCTCGTTTCCCAGTGAGTGTGTACCAAGCTAACCACACAGACGATACATTGTCCCAAATCTTGCTAGTTATTGAAAAGTAACAAGGATAATTGCTACACTGTTTGAACTACAGAGTCTCAGAAGCATCTGGGCAGGTGAGAAAGTTGCTTGCTCTGGTGTGTAATGTGAGAGTTCACAAAGGTTCTCTGAGATACCATGAAGGTGATTTAAAACCTGAAGACCCATGTCAGCATGGCTTTAGGGTTTAGGTGTGAAATGACCCCATGGTCTCATGTGTTTGCATGATTAGTCTTCAGATGGTGCTATACCGGGTAGACCTGACCTATCTGGAGAAACTAAGTCACCAGAAGGGAAAGTCCATCCCTGCTTCATGCTCTAGGCCCCCTGCTTCCTATTCTAGAGTCTCTGTTTCCCTCTCTAGTCTCCCTTCGTCCTACCCTGGGCCCCTACTCCTTGGTCCAGACTTCCCATTTTCTGTCCCATGTTCACAGCTTATGATTCCCAATATGTGACACTTCCATCACCACTAGCACACAAGAGCTGGTCCTGCCTGCCACCACACCATCCCCACCTTGGTGGACTGTGCCCTGTCAAGCTGGGAGCCCACATTCATTCATAGAGATTCCATCACAGTAATGAGAAAAAAGCCAATTACAGCCCCAGATTAGAGCCTAACCAGAGCAGCACTGGAGCTGTTGCAGTTCTAGGACCCAAAGAGGAAGGGTTATATTCAGACGGCTACCTGTGGTGTATACCCTCCTGAGACTCACGGGTGCAAAGCTGTCACCAAACATGGCAGCCGAGGAGCCAGAGAGTGGAACTTAAAAGTCAAATGTAGATCTGCCTTCCTAGGAATCTAACTCTTGCTGTTTTTGGAGGCAGTTTGTACCCCCCATTCCATTTCATGTTATGATAAAACAAACAAACAAAAAACCCAACAACAAAAGAACATTAAAGGATAAAGGGTTTAAAGGGACTGGAGCCCCTTGCTTCCATGGCAGCTTGTGACTGGCGCTGGAACCTGAAGCCCCTAGTCACATCACATTCACAGTTAAGAGCAGAAGTAACACATACTCACTGAGCTCAGCCTGACTTCTCTCATGAGTTCAGGATCTCTAGCATAAACAGGTCTTTCTGCAGCCAGATCCTGTTTACAGCTTGGAAAAAAGCATCAGAGTCAATGAGATTTTGTCAACTTGTAATGAAAAGAGAGAATAAAAAATTATGTGCTCAAGCTGGGTTTGTGTATGCACGAGTGTGCATGCATGGATGTGTGCACATGCGTGCATGTGAGTGCATGCATGTATGTGTGCATGGATGTGTGCATGCACACACTTGCGCACATGTGTGTGTGTGAGGGGAGGGACACAGGTGTGTATGTCACATACACATGCACACAGGGTAGAGGACAAACTTGAGTATTGTTTCTTAGGTCCTGTCATATTGTTTTGGAGACAGAGTTTCTCACTGGCCCATGACCCTACCAATTCAAGCCCCAGCCCTGGGAACACAAGTAGATACTATGTGCCTGTCTTAGTGAGGGTTTTACTGCTGTGAACAGACACCATGACCAAGGCAACTCTTATAAGGACAACATTTAATTGGGGCTGGCTTACAGGTTCAGAGTGTCATGAAGGCCAGAAGTGTGACAGCGTCCAGGCAGGCATGGTGCAGAAGGAGCTGAGAGTTCTACATCTTCATCCAAAGGCAGTCAGGAGAAGACTGACTTTCAGGCAGCTAGAATGGGGGTCTTAAAGCCCATGCCTACAGTGACACACCTCCTCCAACAAAGCCACACCCACTCCAACAAGGCCACATCTTTTAATAGTGCCACTCCCTGGGCCGAGCATATACAAACCATCACATATGCCTGACTTTTTCCCGTGGGCTCTGAGGATGGAACACAGGCTCTCATGCTTGTGACGTTACACTTCCACCTGAGCCATCTCTCCAGTTTCCCTAACCCCAGAAATATGTTTACTTTCTACTCCTCTACCATGGAAACCTAAATCTCATAATTTATTGGGACTGATAAGCTGTAAGACCTAGGCTGTGTGGTGTAGATGTGCCATATTTTTAAAAAGTATTGTTTATATGTTTATTTTTGGTGTGTGTGAGAGTCTATGCGTGTGTACCACACACATGCAGTGTCTGTGGATACTGGAAGGGACATTGGATATACTGGAACTGGAGTCACAGGCGATCATGAACCACCATGTGGGCACTGGGAACAAAACTCAGGTCCTCTGCAAGAGCAGCAAGTACTCAATCCTCAAGCCATCTCTCCAGCCCCATTTAAAAGTTTTAAAGCAGCAAATTCATAAAAATACCCCAAAAAGGGAATAAATCACAAAAATATACTTTTTTCCCCTCCTACCTCAGATCACTTTCTTCTCTCTACAAACGCCCTGCTTGCTAATGTCATTTCCATCCCCTCAGAGCTCTGCTTAACTGTCCTGGCCTGTTCCCTAGAGCCCCTGTTCTCTAGCTTCTGGAGACCAAGGGCCTGTATGCTGGGCTGTTTGACTGACACCTGGTCTCATTCTTTCCCCGTATGCTGCCTGAATGTGGCACACTATTGGCATCTTTCATGCTGTGTGGAAGCCTCCACTCTCCAAATGTCAAGCTCAAAATTAGTCTCAGCATCTCAGGAGCTGCTGGCTGCGTGGGGACCAGATGGGTTCAGGAATTGGTACTCAGAGCCATGGTTCTTAACTACTTGGGGACATGTGTTACTTTTGAGAACTTCACACAAGTATGTGGATGGATGTGGACATTTGCACATGACTTTAGAGGATGATTGATCTGTGGCTCACTCATCAGCTGAGTACCTTCTGGTGCAGGCAATCAGGATAATCAAGGGATCCCCCCCCAGTGTGCTCGCAGGACTTGGGGTTTTATTCCCATGAGACCAACCCCTTACCGAGCAGGGGTTTTCGGTGCATATATGGTTATTCTTGACCTTTTACATAGGCACCAGGGCTTTGAACTCAGCTCCTCAGGGGCTGAGGACAATTAGGTCATCTTTATATATATCCGATACTTGAGAATGAGACAGAATTTGAATCTACAACTGAGGAATTATGGGGCTTCTTTTTTAAAAAACAAGATATATTCCCAAGACTACATTTTGAAACCTTTTTCAATTACACTAATATGTCTTTTTTTTTTTTTTCAGAACCCAATTTTATTTTTAAAGTGCACCTAGCTACCTTTCTCTTGAATGGACTTGTTTACACATTTGCCACGAGAGCCCTCATGGAATTTCAGACATGGTCCAGAGCTTTCTGCCTGGCTGAGTCCTCTCTTGATGGCAGTTGGTCCCTCATAGGGTTTTTTTTTTTTTTTTTTTTTTGATAACAATTTGAGGAAAGAAAAACAGGCACACATTATAAGCAACAATCACTAGTCCTAAAGTAACAATCACTAGTCCTAAAGTAACAGTCACCAGTCCTAAAGTAACAAGTCACTAATCCCAAAATAACAGCCACAAGTCCTAAGGTAACAATTGCTAGTACTAAAGTAATAATCAGTCAGCCAATCACCAATCCTAAAGTAACTGCTCTGGTTTGCTGGTGGGACAGATTTCTAGGTTTGCCGTGTCTGGAAATGGGAAGAGGGAAATGTGTGGAGTTCTGGATGTGTTTGGAAGCTAGAGATTGGGCTATTAGACTCTGAAAGAATTACTCACTGAAACATAAGTAAACTTGACTCATTGGGATCCTACTTTCTGTGCTTTTACTGTGTCTGCTCCGCCCCATCCCCCCTCCTTACTCTTATCAGCCGGCTTCCCCTCACACACCTTTATTTGTCAGTTGTCCCACTGGGACCTTCGATGAGTCATCTGGTTTCGGATGAGAGTGTAGTTCATCTTATAGATGGAGGTTGACAAGGATCCTGTGAGGAGCAGGGAGAGAGAGGGATCAACCCAATAAGTAGGGTGTCCTGGTGTGAGTTTTCCTGGGTGGTCTGAGGTGACGTAGCTGCTTCCCTTTAGCACTCAGCTCTTCCTGCTTACCCTGTAGTGTGAGGAGCTGCTCCTGAGAGGAGCTGGTCAGATATCATGAAGAAGGGGTGAGGGGCACTTCAAATATATTCAGAGGGATCTTGGGGGTGTCCCATGACATGATGTCCTAGCTGTTTGTATCTTGAACAAGGACATGGACATGAGACAGAATAGCAGCCATGGAACATTTAATGTACATTCATTAAAAAGTTAAATTGATTCATGAAAAAAAATTGAAGTTTGATTCTCAACGCTCACCTCAAGTGGCTCTCATCTCCGCAAGGACCTGTCCTCATGTACACATAGGCTCTTGTAGACACATAATGTGAGGTGAAAATAAAACCGTAGAATACTCTCCACAGGATGGGTGCAGGCCATTTGTGGTTCAAGAGCCCTGGCTTAGGGTTCAGGGCTCCTTCCTACTGAAGGCCGGAGAGGAGTTATTTGAAAGGGTAGATCTTTGGGCGTTAGAGGGAATTGATTTTCTGTTCGCGGCAGCATGGTTGCTCAGTTCCCGGGGTGGTCAGGAACAGTCTGAATGAAGCCTTTCCTGTTTGCTTGGTCCTCCCTTTAACTTTCTTATGATTCACATATCTTGCCTCACCAATGACTGTAACCCATGCTGAGTTTTACAGACCACCAGAGACTCATATGTAACGTTTCACGTTCTCTCTTTCTTACCGCCCACATGCATGTTGTTGCCTAACCTGCTTTCCGCTTCCGGTGCACTCACAGAGTTTTTTCTCCTTACAGGCTATGGCCACACGGTGCCCTTGTCAGATGGGGGCAAGGCCTTCTGCATCATCTACTCCGTTATCGGCATCCCGTTCACCCTCCTCTTCCTGACGGCCGTGGTTCAGCGTGTTACCGTGCACGTGACCCGCAGACCAGTCCTCTATTTCCACATACGCTGGGGCTTCTCCAAGCAGGTGGTGGCCATCGTCCACGCCGTCCTGCTGGGATTCGTCACCGTGTCCTGCTTCTTCTTCATCCCAGCCGCTGTGTTCTCTGTGCTGGAGGATGACTGGAACTTCCTGGAGTCTTTTTACTTCTGTTTCATCTCCCTGAGCACCATCGGCCTGGGGGACTACGTTCCAGGGGAAGGATACAACCAGAAGTTCCGAGAGCTGTACAAGATCGGGATCACGTGTGCGTACTCATGGCGGGCGGCGTGTTGCGTGTCTCTTCCGTCCCGAGAGTTCCATTGTGCCTGGGGATTGACCGTTGTGCCTCAGTGCCTGCTTGCTTTCTCCATGGAGAATTTTCTTCCTGTCCCTGGCTTCCTGTTTCTCTTCACCGTTCCCTCCATAACTCTTATTGCTTAGTTATGTTTCCAATGCTCCGTGCCTCATGTGTGTTTTCATGTGGGGTGCACGGGTGTCCCCACTTCTCCGAGGACAGCCTCCCTAGTCCTTCCTCTGGTGCCTTCTTCGGGCTTTTTGGCATGGTATTTCTTCAGTCTGCCTAGACTGGTTGACTGGTGAGCTCCAGAGAACCACCTGTCTCCACTGGCCTCCTCACCATCTCTGGGGTCACAACACAGGCCAAGACAACAGTTTCTCCCAGGGATTTACACTTGTGAGGCCCTTCACTGCCTGGGACCCCCTCCCTCCCGATCAATGTCTCTAATGGTGTCACAGGCATGGTGGCCAACTTTTACTAAAGCAACTTTACACCGCTAAACATTTCACACACAAGAAAATAAGACCTAAGTCCCCCGCCCCTTGTCACTAACATTGTGTTCTCTAATTTCCCAGGTAATTTCTTAAGGTGGTTGCTGACCTCCTTATCCGACATCAATTGTTTTTAGGATTTAGTGTGGAAAATGAGGAAGACAATGACTTTTAGATGAAAAGCCAGGTGTGGTGACATGCCGGCACAGGACAGATAAGAGGACCCCAGGGCTGATGGCTGGTCAGGCTAGCTAAAAGTGCAAGCTCCAGGTCATCGAAGAATTCTATCTCAAAAGTAAACTGGAGAGCTACGGAGGACAGAGTGCTAACCTCTGGCTTCTACATGCACATTCACCAGCAAACACGCTTCCATGGATACATGTTTATACATATACAACACACAAGCTGGAAAAAGAAGTCAGCCATCCATTTGAAAGAGAGAGCTTCATTTTCTGTGTGAGCCCTCCTGTGTGTCCAGGACATGTAACAAGCAGTTGTAACGCAGTTTCCATTTCTGCTGTCTCTCGATTCATTTTATCTGTGCCCCAGCTAAGTCACGGCTTCTAGGAAGTCATGGATTCTTGAGTACCCAGTGCCCTCACCCCATCTTTTTGTTTTAATCCCAAGAGTTGTTGGTTGAACTGAGTGTCTGAATATTTCCGTGAAAGGGTAGGCTCCCCAGGAACAAAGCCAGCACTCATAAAACCCCAATGCTTTCGATGGCTTCTGGCTCTAGTCCAAGCACAGGAAATATTTGCCAGAGTCCTGCAATGGGGGTTTCAAACTCTTTATATTTTAGAGGCTTTGTATAATTCTGAGACCCACCACAGCCCACTCTTCTTGTGTCTAATTTTGTAGCTTGGGAAACCACCTCAGTGTCAGCCATCTTCATGTATTTATACTTCTTACATCTGAGGTCTAAGAAATAAGATCATGAGCCCCAAAGGAGTATACTTATTTTTTTATGGCTCACAGATCACAACTCTGAGGTCCCCAAATGGAACACACACCCACACAATCACTGGTATCTGAGTTCCCACCCTCCTTGGGTGGTACTGACAAAAAAAAAATGTGTGGCTTTGATGACAATATAGATACCATTGTAACATTTTAAAAGCTGGCAGGGCAATTGTTTAAGTTACATTTTCCTTTAAAATTCCTTCACAGACTAGAGAAGTAGAGTGTGCCTGTGGTTGTGCCTTCGAGTTACACTTCTCTAAAATTACCCTTTTCTCTCCTGGCACACGGGTTCTCTCAGCTTCCCACAGAGCAGTGAATTCTCCCCTAACCTGCTCCCCTGTTACCGTGTGCACTGTGCTTTCCAGGCAGCCAACCAGGACAGATTTTATGCTTGGAGTGTCCAGGACTTGATCATGTAAGGGACGAATGTTCCAAAGGTGTAGGTGGAATAAAATCTCACCACTTGCCTGAAACCCTGTGGGCTCTTTTGGAAGCGTTCCAGAGTCTGGTTAAATAATAACAAACTGAGGAAGTAGATTTGCCTAGTGACTACCAGTGTACTGCCAAACACAAGAAAGGCCCCATGGCACCAGCTTACTGCCAAAGCCAACGATCAAAGCTGGAGATGTGTAAACTGTGCCCAGCATATCCAGGGCTCACCCAAGCCCCAACAATGCAAACTTTGACTTCCCTTGTCTACATTTTCTGGAAATCTTTCTTTTACAATATACTTCTGGGGCATGACATGAGTAGTTCAGATGTTCAGATTTCCTGACTTCTTTTATGTTGAAACTAACATAAAAAATCACTGTTTACCCATTACATGCACTAAGAAATGGTGGGTGTATTTCAGGAATGAGAAAACTGTACTTATCTAGTGAATGGTCCCTGTGCCCAAACACTGACAGTGACGTCAGGAGGCTTAGGAAGCAGACATTGGGACAGTACTGCTGAGAACTTGGAAAGGTCCTCATGAAACAGGAAAAGCGTTTTGGGACTCTCTGATCCTAGAGCCAGAGAGGAAAGAGTCACATTGGGTGCCTATCACAAGTCTAAGGAGAGGCACAATGACAACAACTGACTTCTTTATTCCTCTAAGACTGAAGCCAGGAGAGAAGAGGATGCCTGGCTTCAGGTTAGGTCATTAGTGGTGTTGAGCAGCAGGGAGGAAATTAAAATTGGCTGATGTTGAGAAAGGCAAGAAGATTCCTGTTCAGAAGTGTGCCCAGTGCAGAAAGGACAGGCAAGCATAAAATGGACCAAATCTCCAGGTTCGTTTGGGCAGAAGACAGGTCAGGCCTCTGGGTTTCTTACACAAGTGCTAACAAGAACAAAGGCATGACTTGGGGAGAGGCTATGCTGAGTATTTAGAGAAGCCCCAAGAAGTACAACCCTGGAACAAAAATAATCTTCACTGGGATTAAGAAAAAGGGAGAAAGGGCAGAGCTAATAGCTTGTCCTAATGAGTAACACCACCTGCCTTGTTTATTACAAAACACTGCCTCACTGTTTTTAATGTGTACCTTAACTCAATTCATACATCAGAACTCAGATCATGAATGGTAACAATGTTTCCATTGAACAGTCTGGATTCAGTGACTTACAGTATAGTGGGTATTGTCCTTTTGAAAATAACCATTCCAGTTGTGTAAATTTATTACCCTTCTCCCTCCATTAGTGAGTGACATTCGACTTTCTACAAAGATGAGGTGTCGCTGGAAAAGCAATAGAATGGTCTTATGCTTAGATTTCTGTAACCAGGCACACAGATATGTTTACACATGAGAAAAGTCCTCAGTGCCTCCGAACCAAGCAGAAGTCCAAACCGTGTCTTGGTCTGTATTCACTGCACAGACAGTGGCTAAACCTCAGCAAACAGCTGTCTATCTGGACGATGCCCATTCAAGATTTAATGAGAAGTCCCTGTCTTTTAGCACGGAACAGCATTTTGATGTGGTCTATGTATCATATCAAATAAAGAATATTTAACACTTAAAGACAACTGAAGCCAGACCTGGAGAGATGGTGCGGCACCTTAAGCATGATCACAGTAGGCATGCAGACCTGAGTTTGAATTTCCGGCACCCACATAAAAGGCGGGCTGCACACTGGCAGCCCTAGCTGGCTACCAGCCCAACGCCATGTTCAGTGAGAAACATTGTATCAAGGAAGCACAGTGGAGAGTGACAGGGCATCCAGTGTCCTTTGGCTTCTGCTTTCATGTGCATGGGTACATCCTCTACTTGTGTGAAGCTCGCTCACGCATGTCTGAAGACTGTGATTGTGACTAATCCAAATTCATCGATGGCTAAGCCATTTCATTCTTCTTCCCTGCATCCCTCTGTGAGCTGTGTAGACTTTCCTAGAAACCAGCTGGAGTGGACCTACCTGCTGGAGAACCCTCGTGTGTGGCATGGGAGGGGGAGAAGTTGTTCCGTCTTGATTTTGTGGTGACTAGATCAAACTAAGATGCTGCCTGTTTTCTACCTCACAGGTTACCTGCTCCTTGGACTCATAGCCATGTTGGTTGTCCTGGAAACCTTCTGTGAACTCCACGAGCTGAAGAAATTCAGGAAAATGTTCTATGTGAAGAAAGACAAGGATGAAGACCAAGTTCACATCATGGAGCATGACCAACTGTCCTTCTCCTCCATCACTGAGCAGGTGGCCGGCCTGAAGGAGGAGCAGAAGCAGAACGAGCCTTTTGTGGCCTCCCAGTCACCGCCCTCTGAGGACGACTCTGCAAACCAGTGAGCCTGGGCCACTAGACCCCGGACATGAGGCAGAGCCTTGAGTGTGTCCACTTTTATAAGAAAGTCAAAGCTAAGATGATGTTATTTTAAGAAATATTTACTGTTAACAATATTTTAAAAACATGGAACTTTGGATTCTTGGGGTGGGTTTTAATCCCTGGGCAAATGAGGTATGCACCTGTAACTCATAGGAAATATGATCATCTGGTGTCACACACTGGGGACGAATACTTGAAATACTGTAGTGGATGGAGGCAGATTTTATATGTAACTGGGGACTCTGGGTTTGCATTCCAACCATTTTGCCGATAGCTGAGTAGCAACATTTATATTTAAAAGCAAAACAAAAAAAAATCTGTAGAGATGTATTTTATAAATAGGTTTAAGTGCCCAGGCTTGCATGTGCCTATTCAAAATGATTATTTTTGTAGAGTCTAAATTAACTCTATTTATAATGAATAGGTCACCATCCACTGTGCACACAGAGCATATAAATATGTTTATATTCTGTACATAAGTGTAGGTACCACGTATCCCTGTACTTCTTAAGCCAAGAATAAGAGATATTTTTTCTTTTTCACTTCCCTTTATACTAAAAAACCCAGAATTGCCACAACAAGCTAGGAGGCATAACAAACTCAAGAGAAAATCGGTATGATATTCTATTCCTGTGTACGTTTCTACCCTCTTGTGATGCTGTAGGACCAGACAGCAGGCGAGGAAGGGAGTTGGTAAGATGGTGAACCTATTCGGTATGGAAGGCTTGGTACATTCCTACGCACTTCACAGGTCTGGAGGGCATACCACCATCTCTACCCACCTCACACTCAAGCACAATGGCAGTGCCCCTCCCCTGAACAGATTGTGTCGGGTTAATCTGAGGTTTCTACATTCGGAAGCTGACACCAATAAAATCACGGCAGATTGCAGTCCTGTGGTTTACTACACCTGATGTGTCCCTCTATGTACATTGTCTATGTGTGCCTCACTTTAAAGAGACTACACAGTAACAGTCCATTGGTGTATCTGGGATGTCAGGACATTTAATGAGACCAGGTAAAAATCAAGTCTAAGAAGCAACAGAGGGGACACCTGTGCCTCTGTCACCCAAGCTACATTTTGAGTGCAGGGCTCAAGAAAGTCCCTTTGTGTCCTCGGGGTCTAGATGCCTTGTGGGCAGAGGAATTCTTTAACCACGACTGTCAGTCATATTATGTGCCTGACCCTTCACAGAGGAGAGACACTGGGATGGTTTCCGAGGGTGTAGAGTTTATTAGAAGCATTATTTATGACACAGACAGACAACAGTACAATGGGGATTCTGAAGAAAGTCCAGGCCCCAACCAGAGACACACAGCATGGCTGAGCCCTGAAGAGAAGAAATCAAGGCTCTGGTGTTAGAAGTGGGCTCCCGTCTTTCTAAGGACTGGGGAGGGCCCATGACACAAACCTGCAGCCAGGCTGTCTGTTCCTCAGGCACAAGTGGGTAGGAAGCAGGATGTTCGTGCACCAATAGTCCCTTCCATTCAGCTTCCTCTGTAGGGAGAGACCATGGAGCCCAGAAGTCTGTTAGCTAAGGGGTCACAATGTATCTGTGAGAAAGGCTGCTGTGAGGGCTTGTGGCCTGGATCCTCACATTAGTCTTCCAGACCTGGCACCTGTGCCATTCTAATGTATTCCCAGGTGGTTCATCTTGTCCCAGAAGACTAGTTTTGCAGAACAATGGATAGTTACAAACTTAACCGCAACTATGAATGTTTTCTCACAACATTCTGTAGGATATTTTCTGTTTGTTTTATCCTACAGCATTTAACTGGCCAAGGTTATTTGTCAGATATACCCATCTCTGGGCTGGAGAAATAGCTAAGTTGGTAAAGTGTTGGCCACACGAGCATCAGGACTCAAGTTCAAGCCCCAGGATCTGTGTTAAAAAAATATCCATGTCTACCTGCACGTTTGTAACACGAGTGCTAGGGAGGCTTAAAGAAGTGGGTCTAGAGCCTGCTGCCAGTAGCCTAGTTTGTTTGGCAAAGTCCTGGCCAGTGAGAGACCCTGTTTCAAAAGAACAGGGGTTTGGTTGCCTAAGGACTGACATCTGACTGTCCCCCGAATTCCAGATGCATGTGCTCACATGTGCACACACACACACACACACACACACACATACCAACACAGCCATGCCACACCCATGCACATCCGTGTGATAAGCGTACACAGATGTACCCATTTCCAACATTATCTGTGTACCTCAGGCACCCCTGAGACCACGTCTCATACTGACAGTATTGTGCACACACTGAAGTTGTCCCTGTGGTCTGCGGGAGAACCCACGCTCCACATTCATAGAGGAGAGCCTGATTAGAGTGGAGATTGTTTTAAGATCAGCTACCCTGAGAGGGATTTCTTTTCCTCACGGAAATTTAAAACGGCATTTTCTTGTGTGTTGTCAGTATTTAAATGCTGTGGTTTATGACCTCATCTGTCTAGGAAATAACAAATTAGCTGTAAAATGGAAATTTGTTTTCCATAGCTTTTTCTGAGCAATGATAATGATATTCACAACAGCCCTGCTGGGACCAAGAGGAGAAGACATATACACATGTGTATGTGGTATATATGTGTGTGTGTGTGTGTGTGTGTGTGTGTGTGTGTACACATGCACACCTGTGTGATCTGTATACAACAGCCCTGCTGGGACAAAGAGGAGAAAGAGGAGGAGACATATACACAAATGTGAGTACGTGGTATATGTATATGTGTGTGTGTGTGTGTGTGTACACATGCACACCTGTGTGATCTGTATACAACAGCCCTGCTGGGACAAAGAGGAGGAAGAGGAGGAGACATATACACAGATGTGAGTACATGGTATATGTATGTGTGTGTGTGTGTGTGTGTGTGTGTGTGTACACATGCACACCTGTGTGATCTGTGTACAACAGCCCTGCTGGGAAAAAGAGGAGGAAGAGGAGGAGACATATACACATATGTGAGTACATGGTTTATGTGTGTGTGTGCTTGTGTGACCTGTGTATGTTTACATATGTATGTATGCAGTGTGTGTGTGTATGTTTTTATGTATGTATGTGGTGTGTGTATGTATATATGCATGTATGTGGTATATGTATGTATGTATATATACATGCATGTGGCATGTGGTCTCTGTATGTGTGTATTATATATGTATGTATGTGTTGTGTGTGTCTGTATGCATGCATGTATGCATGTGGTATATGTATGTGTGAGTATATGTGGTCTCTGTGTATATGTGGTATGGGTGTGTCTGTCTGTATGGATGTAGGTGGTGTGTGTATATGTGCTGGTGTGTGGTCTCTGTGTATGTGGTGTGTGTGTATGTGAATGTATTCGTGGTGTTGTGTGTGAATGTGTACATGTGTTGTGTGTATGGGACATATGCATGTATGAGTGCAGGTACATACTTATGCAAACGCAAGTGGAGTCCAGTTAGCTTTGGATGTCTTACTCAATTGCTCTCCACTGTATTTTTAGAGACAAATCCCATGGCTCTGCCTGACTCTATCCCCCAGTGCTGGCATTCTGTAAGTGTGCTCCCACAGCCAGCTTTTACCAAGCCAAACTCAGATGCTCACGCTTACACGGCAGGCATTTTACCATTGAGACATCACCCCAGCCCTTGAGTGCCTTCGGACCCATCAAGAAGAGATGAAATCACATCTGGGAGAGCAGGGGCTCTGCATAATCACAGAGCCCAGGGGTTCTTTGATGATAGGCTCACTAGTTTCATTAAAATTTCACAGCCCCATGTCCCTAAATGATAGTTTGAAGAGGAACTTTGGAGTATAGTATTCGTAATTACTTAATGCTGCTACTGCTGGAGCACCCCGGTGTCTCGGATTTTCCTCATTGCCTTGCTTGCCCGTGGGAGGGCAGTCCTGAGGGGGAGACCTGCTGTTCTGCGCGTGACTAATTCAGTCTCCAGTTCACATGCATTCCTGCCAACAGTTCTGATCTGGTTCTGGGTGATATCAGAGGGTCCATCTACCACTTCAGGAGTTTAGTTTATTTCCTCAGAAAGGAACAGGCACCATCCACCTCCACTCTAACGAAGAGCAAAATCATCAGGGCATCCACCAAACAGTCTTAAGGATTCTTAAGAAGTTCATTGGTGAACCCTAGGCCCATGGGGTTTCAGGAGGGGTCTTTGCAGATACATAGGTTTCTGGTGGGAACAAGCAGATAACCAGGAAGGAAGCAAACAAAAATGTGTGGGGAGTCCAGACAGTGCTAATACAACAGGGACTGAGGTATTTCAAGACTGATGTGAGCAGAGAGAATCCGTACAGCTTCAACTATTAAAACATGCCAGCCCTGTCTTGCTAGGACCCCCTCTCCATTTGTATCTTAATATTCCTGCATATCATGTATTAAAGGGATCCTGCCATCCTGGGCTAAAGCAAGACTGAATGACTGGGATCCCAGAAGACAGACTTTCTCTTTACTTTCTAAAATAGACACCTCTCTCACCCTCGCTTCCCTCAATACCAAACAGGAAAGGGAGAGCAGGAGGAGTTGCCTGAAGAAGCTCAGGGTCTCCCAGGTGGGCTCCTCCCCTGGGCATGGGGCTGTATTAATTACTTATCTCAGTGCTGGGATAAAACACCAACACAGGCAACTTAAGGAAAGGTCTGCTCTGGCTCCCATTTCCAGGGCATGACCCATTGTGGTGGGGAGAACACATCACATCTGCAATCAGGAAGCAGAGACCAATGCTGTGCTTAGTTCTTTTTATTCAGCCCAGCACCCCCAGCCCATAGCTTAAAGCCACCCACAGTGAGGGTGGCCCTACCTTAATAAACACAATCTAGAAGCCTCTTCCCAGGCATGCTCAGAGGCCTATCTACCAGATGAGACTTGATCAGGTCTGGGTGACAGTCAACAAGAGTCATCCCAGTTTCTTACATGCACATGACCTGGGGACTTGGGCAGCTGGATCAAGTGCTGTGGGCAGCGGTTTTCTCTCTGATCCAGACACTATGTTTACTCCTGAATGGATACACAAATGTAACTAATGTAACTTCACAGAGGGGCTCTTCCACCCGGCAGGACTTAGTTTAGAAAAGTATGTACCTGTTTACATTTTCTTTTACCTTTCGACTGGCTGCAGGTGAACTGGCAACAGTGAGGCTTTCCTCCCCCTCCTCCCCGAGGAATTGACACACTCATCTTCATTGGTCCACACAGCAGATATTTTGCTCAGTGGGTCCTGTCCCCGACACTGTGCATCCTTCCAAAGAGTCCTTAGATACCACCTGGAGTGGGCATCTCCAAGGATTCATAATCCATAACTTCTTTGTTCCTTTAAGACATCTACAGGAAGCAGATGCTGCTGAAGTCAAAAGACTGCACCATGTAAACTCTTCGTGTGCATATTAGTGATAGAGGCCCAGAGGCCACGCCCTGCAGTACTGAGCACACAGTAAGAAGCGTCAGACAGCACACTCACATATCAAATGTTAAATTTCATGCCTGCTCTCTGTGCCCAAAGCATACATTTTAAATAAGACGAAGTGTCAGATCCCATATTCCGAATGTTACGGAAGTGGAGACTCAAGATCTCAGACGCTTTTCGCTCCACCTACCTAGCAGAGCAATGAGACCCATGTTCAGTGAGAAACCCTGTCTCAGAAAACCCAAGTGGAGAATGATAGAAAAAGATAACTGATAGTGATCTCTGGTCTCCATGTATACTTTCACACACACACACACACACACACACACACACACACACACACACACACACACACACACGCACGCACAGATACACATACTCTGTGTCTGTATCTATGTCACACACTTGCACACACACTCTATTTGTCTTTGTGTCTCTCTGTTTCTGCTTCTGTCTCTGTTTATCTGTCTCTGTCTGTATGTCTCTGTCTTTTGTCTGTCTGTCTCTCCCCCTTTTGCAGCCCCTTAGTTTTCATTTACCTCCATTGGCACTGGCTTGATGCCATCTATCCTGCTTGCCTTTAGCTGGTGTCCTGATGGCCTAGTTCTGTCCTATCCCAGACTGTGCCAACATATCTGTTCTGTGTCAGCTGTAGCTCTGTCCCTGCTGTTTCTAATTTTCTTGCCCTCCCTCCTTTCTGCCTTTCCATCTGCTATGTACCAACCTGGCATTCATTTCTAGATTCAGAGATGTCATTTGAAGAAATGCCATTTGAACCCAGTTTCCCCCCAGGCCCTTCCCATACAGGCCTCGCAGCATCTCTCATGAGATTTCCTGTTTTAATCCAGATGCATTTCTGCACGTGCTATTACAGGATCCTGTCATCACACCAGGCAGGAGCCATGTCTAGGCGTGCCCAGATAGTTCTTGTATCTGATGAGACTAAACTCGGTATACGCCTAAGGCAGGAAGATGTCTGGAAAGCAAAATGTTCTCAGTATTAGGTCCATAGTGAATAAAATACTAGAGATGAGAAGAGAAAGTAAACTATGATTTTACCAACAAATAAGTACTCCCACAAGGCAGCAGATGTTATTCCAGATACATGAGATACACCTGTAAGCACAGAGACAGAAGTTATTGCTTGCCATTATCAGCTTTGTATTTGGTAATCTTAAGTTTATTTTACTGTGCAAGGCAGTCTAGGCTGGCCTTAAATTTACTATGTAAGAGAGGATGGTCTTGAACTTTTATTCTCCTTCCTCCGTCATCCAGGTCCTGTGGTTACAAACATGTAGCATCAAGTTGGCTTTTCTGGTCCTGGGATCATATCTAGGGCTTTCTGTATGCTCTGCAAGTACACTACTAACTGAGCGCAGTCCAAGACAAACAGTTCGATTTAAAAGGTCTGAACTGGGGCTACAGAGATGGATAAACCATTGGGAGAACTGCTGCTCCTCCAAATGACACAGATTCAATTCCCCTCACCCACAACTATCTGTAACTATGGTTCTAGGGGTCTGGCACCCACTTCTGGCCCCCATGGGCACCAGGCATATATTCAGTAAAGACATACATGCAGAATAATATTCATATATAAAATGAAAACAAATTAATTTTCCTTTAAAAGGGTATTACAATGCACATCTGACCCAGCTTAGCTATTTATGAATCTTACACAAGATTGTGTGTTCTGCACAAGGCACGTGGAACTGGAGATGCTCTTTCCCCTGTTTGAATCTACGTACTCTCGTGTGACAGTTGTCTGACTCTTGAGGTCAGTGTCAAGGGGGGACATTGAGAACTGGCGATCGCCTTCTCTCTGCCTGGCATTTTTACTAGGCAATTTCTCAGTTTATCTTCGCAGACAGGCCTGTGAAACAAATTGCTTGGCCTCAATTCTCAGATGAAAAAACCCAAATGATCAGAATAGCAGAGCAAGTCGGTGCCAGTCAAATGCCTGTAAGCGGCAGAGTAGAATGGTGAAGGTCACATGAAGGTCAGCAGGCCTGTTCCTGGAGGTGCCAGGCCATCGCCGGGGAACTGGCAGTGAGGCTCCTCTCTCTGTTTCCTCTGGACAGCAATTAAAGAGAAAGAGACTGGGAGGCCGAGGAAGACAAGCACGCTTTGTGGCTGCACTGAGTAGGGAAACAAAGTGATCCAGTGACTTCCGAGTTCCCCTGGAGGGCACTGACAGAGTTATGTCTCTCTCTCTCCCCCTCCCTCCCACCACCCCTTCTCTGTCCCCTCTCTTCTCTCTACCCTCTAAGACAAGGTACTTTTGTGTAGCCCTGGCTGTCCTGGAACTTGCTCTACAGACAAGGTTGACCTCAAACTCACAGCTCCTCATCCACCTCTGCCTCCCACATGCCAGGATTAAAGGTGTGAGCTGCCACATCCAACCTGAAGTTTACATTTAAATAAAGAGCAAGAGGTGTGCATTGTTAAGCAGGCCAGGTCAAGGTGTGGCCCTGCCCATCACTAGCTCACCACCGCTCCTGTCTCACAAGCTGTCAGAACTGTGTGACATCTCTTCCTGGGAGATGAGCTCTTCTTCCAGCTGGCACCAGGCTTCAGGCTTTTCCTTCTCTCAGCTTATGTATGATTCCTGAGGAATTCCCATTTCCTGGGGCTTCTTGGATAGTCTGGTTCCTAAGCGGGGAGCGCAGGTGTCTCTTGAGAATGTTCTGCCTCCGACCTGAACGGCAACAAGCTCAGGAATGAGTTCAGATGAAAATGATTGCTTATTGTGTGTTTGGGATATAAAATTTTATTAGGCAGTTCTGAGAAATGTCTAAGTCAAAGGACATGAAGTCCTTGCCACGTGTCTATCAAATCCAGAGATCTTGTGGAGTCCACACAGTCTAGAGAGGGAGCAGTAAATGACAGGTTGGTGCACACAGAAGAGAACCTCGTCCATGTTCTGGCCATGATGTGTGTGCTGGGTTTGCAGAGCTGAGAGCCAAGAGATGACTTTTGACGAAACCTCAGGAGGTGGTTGTGGATGTCAGTCATGAGATCCAGTGTCTCTGCAGTCACACGTGATGGGGCCCTGGATCCGATGTAGCCATCCTGGATGAGCCTGTGGAGTTATGAGACAAGGACCGCCAGAGGTGTCAACACTGCAGGCTGTGGTCCCCAAGTTCCACTGGAACGTCTGTTTCATTCGTTGCTTGTCTCAATGCTGCCACAAATGTGTGACTAACGTCACATGAGAAGGAAGGGTTCATTTGGGCTCACAGCTTTGAGGGGTTACAATCTGTCATGGAAGGAAGGCAGGATGGTGGGGGCATGAGGTGGCTGATCACATGACCTCTGAAGTCAAGAAGCAAAGGAGGAAGATATTGGTGCTTAGTCGCTGGTCCATAGAACAGTGTTATCCTCATTTAGGGTGGGTCTTCCTTCCTCAGTCTACACGGTAGAATTGCCTTACAGCCATGCCTAGAGGTCTGCTCCATGGAGAGTCTAGGTCCCCTTCAATCAAGATTGACCATCATAGTCTAGGAGGACAATCCCTCCCAATCTTTTCAGCTCATGACTATATGGAAAAGACCCCATCAGTGAGATAGCTGAGATAAGGCTGGGACAACTCATGGAAGAAGACAGCCATGATCCATGACTCATTTTGTCACCAGCCACTAGAAGTCCAAGGGCATGTGTATGTCATAAAACCCTTTCATGATCAGATCACTGAGACATACTGATCTAAACCTCCTGTTAGCATCCAAAACCTGGGCTCATCTCCCTAAGATTCCTGTTTAGCAGACCCAGAAAGCCAACTATGTGCCATGCTAGCACTATTCCAAAACAGGAGAGTCAAGGGTCTTCCATTAAGAAATTCAATCAAGAAAGCTGAAAACAGGGGCTGGAGAGGTGGCTCAATAGGTAAGAGCACTGACTGTTCTAGAGAACCCGGGGTTCAATTTCCAGTACCCACATAGAGGCTCACAACTGTTACTCCAGTTCTGGGAGATCTGACACACTCAGGCAGATGCATGCAGGCAAAAAACAATGCAAACAAAAACAATAAAAAATTTAAAAAATCATGAAAAGGAAGATAAAATAGAATTAAAATTAGGAAAATTGACTCCAGGCTGAGGAGACATCTACACTGTTAAGTGCTTGCCTTACAAGCTTGAGGATGTCAGTTCAATTCCCCAGGACCCAAGTTTAAGAAAAGAAGAAAAGAGAAAGAAGAAAATCTGTGTATGACAGTGCATCCTTGTAACCCTAGCTCTAAGGAGGAAGAGACAGAAGGATCCTTAGGGTTCACTGGCCAGCCAGCCTAGCCTGTTGGGCCAGCTCTAGGCTAGTAAGAGACCCTAAGTGTAAAAAAAGAAAAAAAAAAAAAACAAGGTGGAAATCACATAAAGAGTGATAATCACAACTGGCTGTCTGATGGCTTCTACGCGCACAGGCAAACTTGCACAGACATACACATACATTTGAAAATTTAAGAGCCCTTAATAACCAAAATTGCAACTGTGAATCTGGTTGGTGGCAGGTCCACACGGATCCGAGTGACTTTAAAACCCACGTTCTTCCTTCCCAGCGGGATACATTCTGTGGGAAGGAGGGATATTTAAACTAAGAGCATGCTGACATGTGTTTAGTCATGGCTGCATCGATGCAGTGGTGCTGTCTACAGAGACCAGCAAGGGGTCACTACAACGCCGTAGAAATGAGATTTCTGCACATGCAGAAATGGAAGGGAAGGTCGGATGTTAACGAGCATCCTCAGCACTGGGGGTGTCGGATCTAAGCTCAAATGTCATCTCCACTTCCACAGCAGTTTGGGGAACAGCCTGGTCCTCAGTATGGGGCAAGGAAATTATCCTGGAACGCTTTGTCAGACGCTAGTGAAGATTGCCTGAGACTCCTGGAGTCATGTCGCAATGACCCTACTGCAGACGTGAAGACATTGCTCAAGCCAGAACAGATGATGAGTCCATTAATCCAGACAACCTCGGGAACCAATAAATGTCAACTACACTTTGTCCCGAGCTCTTAAAATTATTGACAATTTTGAAGCTCATTTTTAATTTTCAGAAAAGTCTACCACTTGAATTCTAAAAAAAAAAGAATAAAAATAAAATTTCTTCTTGTTTTAGTAAAACATTTTATTCTATTTTTAATTGTGTGTTTATCTGTATGTGTGTCTATGTGTAGGTATGTGTACATAAATGCCGGTGACCACAAATGTCAAAGACAGGTGTCAGATCCCCTGCAGCTTGAACTACAGGTGATTGTGAACTGCCCAACACAGGTGCCGGGAACTGAACTCGGGTCCTCGCAGGAGCAGCAAGCTCTCTTAAGCTCTATGCCATCCCTACAGCCCCTATCCTACTTTTTCTATGTGGTGATATGTGGTCATGTGGCTAAAAAAGTTCTGATAAAAGTTCTTAGTTGAAAATAAGAGCAGAGCAAAGCAGACATTCCCGTGGAGGACCCAGATGCCACTGTCATCTGATCAGCTGCTCCAAGGAATTTTGTGGGTTGTCTGGTCGGAAGCAAGTGGAGACTGGGAAAGTCTTTTTTAGGACTGGTTGTCTTTAGGATTGATTGTCACACACCATGGGTGAAGCCAATGAAGATTACATACACCCGGTACAAGGTCCCTTGACCCAGCAGGTGGCTAGGGAGATGAAATGTTATTTGTCAATCCCGGAAAGGCGTCCTGTGTGCTAAACAGCTCATGACCCTCCAGGGGCTCAGCCCTTACTGCCTAGGGCAACTAACTTCTGTTCCAATTATTCTGTTCTCTTTGCTTTTAAATGTACTTGACAATCTTAAAAATAAAAAGCAAAGACACTTAAAACACACTCACACACATGCACATACTTGAATCTCACATGCATTCACTCATGGGCATGCACACACACACCCATGAAGAAGTCTGACTTCTCACCCAGAGAAATCAGGACAGGGTATAATGAAGAAGTGTCCAGCTGTGGGTGGGGGCTGAGCTGAGAAAGAGGGAGCTAGGACAATCATCTGCCTGTGGTCAGATAGGCCTTGCTGGAAGAAGACACAGTTTCCAGGTGTGTGTATATGTATGTGTCTGTGTGTCTGTATATGTCTATGTGTGTTTCTGTGTGTGTGTGTGTGTGTGTGTGTATTTCTGGTTGCATGCTTGTGGGGGCCAGAGGTCACCCTCCCTATGTAATTCTCAGAAGCCACCCACCTTGTTTGTTGAGACAGGGTCTCTCCTGACCAGAAGTTTGCCAAGTAGTCTGAGCTAATCAGTAAGTCCCAGGGACCCACCTGCTCTGCCTGCATAATTCAGGAACTACGAACACATACCAGCAGGCTCAGCATTTTTACATGGGTTCTGGTGGCTTGAACTTGGCTCCTCATGCTGGTGAGGCAAGCATGTTCCTGGCTAAGCTGTTTGTCTCCTCAGTTCTTGCCTGTTGAAAATGGAAGATACTTGAAGACACCAAATGTGTAAGAAGGACTCCACGGAGGGAGAGGCGATTTAATGCATGTAACACTTAGACCACATGGACTGACAGCCATTTTTGAAGGGCTGAGAGTCAGGAGGAGAGAAGCAATGAAGAAGGCTCTTCAAAGCTCCACACTCCCAAGTGAATGCTCATTAGAATCACCAGGAAGCTTAGGAAGATGAAATTTCTCCTGCCCCCAAAGACTGTAGCCCACCAAGTAGAGAGACCTTATTATAACATGGTAAGTTAGTATATCTAAAGGTCCTCCAGTGGACTCTGTTGCAAACAGTAAACTCACAGAGAGCACTTCCAGGCTTTTTCCTGAAAAGGAAAGGTAAATACATAATCATGTCCTGGGAGTGAAAGAAATATTTCTCTGGCTTAAAACCTGGGACAAAAGAGCAGGCTCAATTCCCCTTCTACAAACACTCACGGGGCTGGAGAGATGGCTCGGTTCACAGTGCTTCCTGCTCTTCCGAGGACCCAAGAGTGTTTCCCAGGAACAACTGGGCAGCTCCAGCTCCAGAGGACCAGGCACCCTCGTCTGGCCTCTGTGGGCACTTCATGTGTACATACCCCACCCCAACACATGCACAATTGAAACACCATAAAAACAAAGGGAAAAAAACAAACATTCAAAGACTGAAACCGGTGTGTCCCTAAACACAGAAACAGACTTCAGTGCCAGGGGCACCAGCGACCTTGAACCTTAAGAGAACCTTCAACATGCTGCCATTTTGTTGTTGATATGATCAGAACACGAGATGGTCTTATTCTACATGTACTATAGACTCAGAAACGAAGCCCAGGTGAGGCAGGGAAAGGAAAGAATCAAAGGCTTCAACTGGGCCAAGTCTTAGTCTGAGGCGGCAGAGGTCTGACTGTGTGCACAGCTTGGCCACCTGAGCAAATACTGATGAGCCCCACTATGTGCAACAGTTCCTATCTAGACTTCTTTTGGAAGATGGCTACTGCGTTAGGATGGTAACACTTAGGCAGCAGCAAGTTATCTAAATACACCACACAGGGCACAGCTGTATCCGCCAACAGCTTCCGTGAGAAACTTACCAACTTCAGTAATTCAGCTTGTAAGTCTTGGAGATCAGGCTTTCGGGACAGGGTGATGATTTCATCTATTATCAGAGAAAAAAATAATGGAAATGCATCTCCTGCCATTTTATCAATTTATAGATGAAGGCGACTTAATACGTTTATAATTGAAGTATGTATCTCCTGGCAACACCAGCTTTGATGTTTTCCAGTTAGGTAAGTGCCTTAGTTTCTTTTCATGTTACTGTGATAAAATATCCTGACAAAAGCAATTTAAGAAGAAAAGGGTAAATTTCAGCTCACAGGTCCAGGTTCTAGTCATCAGAGTGGAGAAACACTGGGGAAGTGCATGAGAGGACTGGTCACATGACATTCAGGGTCAGACCAGAGCAATGGATGCATGCTACACTTGATCTTAGCCAAAAGGCCGAGAAGCGATGGATGCATGCATATTTACACTCAGCTCATTTTCTCTGTGATCATGTCCTCTGCCTAAGGAATGGTGCCTCCCAAAGTGGGCGGGGCTTCCCACCTCAATATAATCAAGACAACTCCCCCCCCCACACACACACACGTGTAATTCCTCACTGAGGACCCCTTCTCAGGTGATTGTACACTGTGTCAAGTTGACACAATTACAACTAACCATCACAACAAGCAAACCTCAGTTGCCAGTAAGCCTTTTAATGTACGGTCTTGTGGTGTGTGTGTGTGTGTGTGTGTGTGTGTGTGTGTGTGTGTGCCAGGGGAGAGTGAGTTTGAGGCATAATCTCACTGTGTAACCCAGGCTGGCCTTGAGCTTACCTGTCTTGGCCTCTGGGGTACTCAGTTACATGTATACACCGCCTTGTCTGGATTTAACCGTCTCTTAATTGCCACGTAATTATGTAAGTCAGTCTGCAGTTGACACTTTGCCCACTCTGAAGCATCTAAGCTGTCAGTGCACCGGACTGTCATCCCACCTGTTAAATTCCAAACGCAAGATTTATTCTCTGGCCTTCTGGGACCTCAAGCCCTCTTCTCTTTCATTCACTGGCTACAAAGATTAGATTCATTTCCATGGCCCAGAAAAACGTAGCTTTCTCTCCTTCTCTTTTGCTAGACATCTAGGCTTTTGTACTGTTAATTACGTGATGTTGAAGCTGGCACTTTAACACATTTTAACAGCACTCTCATCCAAAGGTGCTTTATAATGGTTGGCAATTTACGAAAGTAATTGCTGTGCTGGTCTAGAGGGACCATGGAACTGTGCTAAATCTAGAAAAAACAAAAGCAAAATGACAGTCCTCTTGCTCTCTCATGACCTTCCGCTGGCCTCCCAGTCCCAGGCTTCATCGCTGGTGCATTTACTTTTCCTGGGAGATACAACCTGATACATATTTACCACAGATAGGGCACCAAGGGCAGACGGGCAGTGTGGTTCTGTGCAAGTTTATTGGTCTTAGAGCAGGGATGAGGTATGAGTTACAGGAGCGTGTGTCCAGGTCTATAAAGTAGGACCATCCATTGTGCAGGCTGAAAGATCTTAGATGTGGGGCTCAAGAGAGACACTGGGATGAATCATTGACTCTAAAGGGGTCTATTAGAAAGAGCGATTGAAGCCATGGACAGACAGACAGACAGTGTGACTGGGGCTCTAAGGGGAGTTCAGGTCAGAGTCACAGACAAACAGTATGGACAGGGTTCAGAAGAGGAATCGTGGCAGAGTTGGGGTGTCCCTTTCTGATGGGGGGGTGTTATAAGGAGTGATTCATCCACAGAATTCAGGAAAGGGGGTGGGCAAAGACATGCAAGGCCACCGGCATCCACATAAATCTCCTCATCGTCCTCAGGGGAGAAGCCGGGGAGCTAGAGCCTCACAGTGCTTTTCACGAGGCGTCGGGGTGTCAGTGCCTGTTCATCTGCGGAGAGAGGACTGCAGATTTATGGAAACTGGGGTGAGGCTGGGAATATGGGGGTCACTGGTGTCATTCAGCTTTTCGGTGCTTGCAGGGGCAGAGGTAGAGAGCGAGAGAGCGAGCGAGAGAGAGAGAGAGAGAGAGAGAGAGAGAGAGAGAGAGAGAGAGAGAGAGAGGAGGGACCCAGCCTGTTTTGTAAGCCAGACAGCTACCACCATTCCCCATTCCTCTTGGTGTGCCCATAACACGTGTGCGAGTTGGCCTGAGTCACCCTCCTGCAGGAAACACGAGAACCCAGCCCACTCACGACGCATGTCTGTCTCTAAATTCACGGACAGCAACGCCTCGTGGAGACGGGTCATACTCACTACTCCTGGATGGTCTGTCAAGCCTTCTCCCAACGGCAGAGGGCTGTTTGCAATGAGCAGCGAACCCAGGCATTCTGGCCATGGCGGGAATTCTAGCCGCACAAGGCTGCACAAAGCAGAACCCTGGCTTCCCACCTTACGAGGACAACCTGTTCTGAACTCCTCTCAGATCATGTAAAGTGTGAATGTAGCACACTAGAAATAAGCATAGAAATGAGTACTGCATCTTCGGTACACAGTGGTCCTCAGCCTTTGTGAGCATCCTGGAGAAAGCGCAGCAGCTGAGTGTGTGACACAGGTGGGGCTCATCTCCACCTGTCTACGTCCCTCCCTGGTCTCCCGCCTCAGGGCTTCCAGGTCTCGGGATGTTTTCCTAACAAAACAATCCTTGCCCTGCTCTGTTCAGTTAGATATGGCAGAGGTGTGGGGATTTGGGTTTGTAGCTGATATTTTTCCCGTTCCTCCGCTGTTGTGACTCAGACTTCCAGTCTGTTGTTTGCCTCCGACATTTAAACCTGCTGTCGAGCAGTGGGGAGAGCGAAGGCAGTCACAGTGATGAGAGCATCGCTCGAGGACTGGCAGAGATGTGACAGCTGCCACAGGCTCCATTCAGCAGGTTCTGCTTGTGTGTGTGTGTGTGTGTGTGTGTGTGTGTGTGTGTGTGTGTGTGTGTGTGTAGATCAGAGAATAACTTATGGGTTTTAAGAATCAAACTTGGACCATCAGTTTTGAGAAAATTTGCCTTTACCCACTAAGTCATTTAACTGGACCTACACCTGTCTTTAAATACATACATATATATTTTTTTGAGAATCACATGTATATCATGAAACATGGCTATATCTCTCTCCATTCTTCCCTCCAACAAGACCCCTTCCAAAATCCACATTCTCTTTATTTCTATAGCTCGTGTGATAAGTGCTATCCCTATGTGTATGGGTTCACGAGGACAGCAGTGTGTGGTGTGCAGATGGCACTATGTCACATGTTCATTCCCGGTCTCCTGCTTTTGCATCATTTCTGCCTTTTCTTCTGAGATCTCCCAGAAGCCTAGGTAGTCTTGGAGCCCTTGATGAACATAACCATGTAATGGCTGTTCCTGGTTGGCATCTTGACCATATCTGGAATGAACCACAATCCAGCACTGGAAGACGTACCTGTGATCCAGATCTTGAGGCTGGGAGACACTGGGTCTTGGCATGGAGACCTTGAGGCACAGTGGCTTAAGGTCTTGGCTTTCCCGAGTACAGAATAAACGGTGCCAATCTCCTCCAATAAAGGGACAGGTCTTGCAAAAACAATGCTATTTTTACTTTCTCAGGGCCACAGGATGCTGGATGACCCATACTTGCCCTTTCTGAAGAGCCAATGACATGTTCATGTCAAGTGACACAGGCTGCTGTGACCTCTGCTGCCTCCCGTGCCCTCCTTACGGTGTCTTGTTCTTCCCGGGCTCTCTTCCTTATTTTCTTCTATCCTCCTTTCTTTTTATTAGAAGAGAAACTTTAGAGGGTTGGGACATCTCAGTGAGTGAAGAGCTTGATGCTCAAGCAGGAAGACCTGAGAGCCATCCCCAGAACCCACATAACAGCCAGGCATGTCATCATGTGTCTGCACAGCCAGGCATGTATGTCATCGTGTGTCTGCACAGCCAGGCATGTATGTCATTGTGTATCTGCACAGCCAGGCATGTCATCATGTGTCTGCACAGCCAGGCATGTATGTCATCGCGTGTCTGCACAGCCAGGCATGTATGTCATCGCGTGTCTGCACAGCCAGGCATGTATGTCATCGCGTGTCTGCACAGCCAGGCATGTATGTCATTGTGTATCTGCACAGCCAGGCATGTATGTCATTGCGTGTCTGCACAGCCAGGCATGTATGTCATCGCGTGTCTGCACAGCCAGGCATCTATGTCATCGTGTGTCTGCACAGCCAGGCATGTATGTCATTGTATGTCTGCACAGCCAGGCATGTATGTCATCGCGTGTCTGCACAGCCAGGCATGTCATCATGTGTCTGCACAGCCAGGCATGTATGTCATCGTGTGTCTGCACAGCCAGGCATCTATGTCATCGTGTGTCTGCACAGCCAGGCATGTATGTCATCGTGTGTCTGCACAGCCAGGCATGTATGTCATTGTATGTCTGCACAGCCAGGCATGTATGTCATCGCGTGTCTGCACAGCCAGGCATGTATGTCATTGTGTATCTGCACAGCCAGGCATGTATGTCATTGCGTGTCTGCACAGCCAGGCATGTATGTCATTGCGTGTCTGCACAGCCAGGCATGTATGTCATTGTGTATCTGCACAGCCAGGCATGTATGTCATTGCGTGTCTGCACAGCCAGGCATGTATGTCATCGCGTGTCTGCACAGCCAGGCATCTATGTCATCGTGTGTCTGCACAGCCAGGCATGTATGTCATTGTATGTCTGCACAGCCAGGCATGTATGTCATCGCGTGTCTGCACAGCCAGGCATGTCATCATGTGTCTGCACAGCCAGGCATGTATGTCATCGTGTGTCTGCACAGCCAGGCATCTATGTCATCGTGTGTCTGCACAGCCAGGCATGTATGTCATCGTGTGTCTGCACAGCCAGGCATGTATGTCATTGTATGTCTGCACAGCCAGGCATGTATGTCATCGCGTGTCTGCACAGCCAGGCATGTATGTCATTGTGTATCTGCACAGCCAGGCATGTATGTCATTGCGTGTCTGCACAGCCAGGAATGTATGTCATTGCGTGTCTGCACAGCCAGGCATGTATGTCATTGTATGTCTGCACAGCCAGGCATGTATGTCATCGCGTGTCTGCACAGCCAGACATGTATGTTATTGTGTATCTGCACAGCCAGGCATGTATGTCATTGCATGTCTGCACAGCCAGACATGTCATCACATGTCTGCAGAGCCAGGCATGTATGTCATTGTGTGTCTGAACAGTCAGACATGTATGTCATCACGTGTCTGTACAGCCAGACATGTATGTTATCGCGCATCTGCAGACCCATTGCTATGGATATGGAGGCAAACTGATCCCAGAGGCTTCCTGGTGAATGAGCTGAACCTCTGTCCACTGGCAGGCTCAGTGAGAGACCCATCTCAAAAAATAAGGTGGGGACAAATTGAGGAAGACACCTATGACAACTTCTAGCCCTTACACAAATGCATAGGCATGTGCATTCACACACATGTAACACACACACACACATACACACACACACACACACACACACACACACACACACACTTTAGGTAAATTAAAAGTATCTGTCTTTAACTGAGACACAGAATAATTCCCATACTGGGCATCCCCTAGAAGTAGTGTAGGATTTGTAAGACTCAGGGTTGGCCTCAAAGCTGGATATCATTTAGAGAAACAGAGAATGGGATATCACCTTCAGTGAGTTCACAGAAGTGTGGCCAGTGTCTTGGTTACTCTTTCTATGACTGTGATAAGACTTCACAACCAAGGCTACTTATAGAAGAGTTTTTCAGAGGCTTACACTTCCATACGTGAGCCCATGGCTATACTGGCAGGGAGCATGCAAGCAAGCACACCACGGGAACAGCAGCTCACAGCTTACATCTTTATCTGAAAGTGGGGGGGGGGCAGAGAGACAGAGACAGGAGACAGAGACAGAGAGACAGAGATAGACATAGATACAGAGAGAAAGAGACAGAGAGAGAGAGACAGAGATAGACACAGATACAGAGAGAAAGAGACAGAGACAGAGAGAGACAGAGGAAGAGACAGAGACAGGAAACAAAGACAGAGATAGACATAGAGACAGAGACAGGGAAACAGAGACAGGGAGACAGAGAGGAAGAGACAGAGACAGACAGATATGGGAAACAGAGAGACAGAGATGGACATAGAGACAGACAGGAAGACAGAGACAGGGAGAGATCTAACTAGAAATGGTGTGGGCTTCTGAAAACTTAAAACCTACCTCAGTGGTACACCTCCCCAACAAGACCTTCTAATCCTTCCCAAATAACTCCACCAACCTAAGACCAAACAGCCAAGTATATGAGCCTGTGAAGGTAATTCTTGTTCAAACTGCCACATTCCACACCTTGGCCCCCAGTAGGTTCCTGGCCATTTCGTAATCAAAATACATTGAAGTTAAACTTCGCAAGGCCCCACAGCCCTTCAGTCTCAACACTGTTTAAAAGTTCAAAGTCCCTGCAATATCCTAACTATAACCTCCAATAAAAACCACAGGGCAAATGATGTTCTTCCAGTGCTCTGTGACACAGAATATACATTACTATTTTAAGGGGAGCAGAGGAGGGATAAAGAGAAAAGCAGTAAGGAGAAACCCCGCAGGCCAACTCCAAGTTCTGTAGGCTTAGATGGCTTTCCCCTTCGGCTTTGCTGACCAACACCTGCTTCTCTCTCTTGGGCTGGTCACATTGCCTGTCTCCAGCTCTGCTTGGCAGGCATCCCAAGGCTCTGGCAGCTCCAGCATCCTGGGGTCTCCAAGGCAATCTAGGCTTAACAACTCCACGCAGCGACTTTCCCAGGCTTCCTTGACACACAGCTGACCTCAGCCGTTCTCCTAAATCATGGAGGGAGGTACTCCTTTATTTCTCTGCCTCCTTCATGACTCTAAAGGCACAATACATGGCCAGTGCTGCCAAGTTCAGCTGCCTGCTTGGGATGGAGACCAGTCCTGTCCTTGGATTACATTTGCACAAGCAATGTAATGATTTATTGTTGCTCTATAGGAACAGACAATCCCCAGGGTTTCTTTTTACAAGTTATACATTTCTCTGGGTGTGGTCTTGCTCTGAGATGACCAACCCTTTTGTTTCATTCTGAACCAGGCCTCTCATCTCCTTCAGCACAAGCCTTGGCTCCAACACTAAAATCTCTGATGGTCATTTTTTCCTCGGACTGTACATTTTGTATTTTTTCCCTGCTTGCTCTTTTTCATTGTAGACTTGTAGAATGAACTACATTGTGGAGTCAATCTTAGGCTGTTTTCAGTTTTCCTCTGTCAATGAAATTAGTCTGACTCTTCTATTTAGCCTCAGGCAGATTCTTTGAACAAGTGCAAAAGACTGCTACATCCATTACCAAAATCTCACCGGTCTCTAGCTGGTTGCTAGTACTGTATTTCTTTGAAGCCTCTTGAGCTGGGCCTCTGTAGTCCACACTGCTCTCAACACTACTGATGGCTCTTGTCTTGCATGTTCCTCCACGGAGGGCCCTTGAAACCCAACTCACGATGTCCAATCACTTTCCCAGTTTTAACCCCCAAAGTCTCTCACATTCCTCCAAACAGCATGGTCAAACCTGTCACAGACAAAACCCATTACTGACACAAATTCTGCCTTAGTTACCTTTTTTTTATTTGCATGGTATGACACCATGACTAAGGCAACTTATAAAAGAAAGAGTTTATCTGGGCTTACAGTGTCTTCAAGTGAATCCATGACCATCATGGCGGGGAGCATGGCGGTGGGTAGGTAGACATGGTGCTGGAACAGTGGCTGAGAGCTCACATCCTTATTTGCAAGTATGAGGCAGAAAGAGAGAGAGACAGAGATAAAGAGACAGAGAGACAGAGACAAATAGACAGAGAGACAGAGACAGAAAGAGAAACAGACAGACAGAGAGCAAGAGAGAGGAGAGAGAGGAGAGAGGGGGTAGAGAGAAATATACAGAGAGAGGGAGAGAACAAGAGGGAGGAGAGATAAAAAGAAGAGAGAAAGGGAGAGGGAGGAAGAGAGAAGGGGTAGTTAGAGATAGAGAGACAGACAGAAAGAGCAAGAGAGAGGAGAGAGGAGAGAGAAAGGGAGAGAGACAGAGAGAGTGAGAGAGGAGAGAGAGTGAGAATGAGAGAGAAAGAGCAAAAGAAAGGAGAGAGAGAGAAAGAGGGGGAGAGAGAGGAGAGAGAGAGAGAGAGAGAGAGAGAGAGAGAGAGAGAGAGGCATGGTGTGGGCGTTTAAAACCTGAAAGCCAATGACATATCTCTTCCAACAAGACCACACCTCCTAATCCTTCCCAAACAGTTCCACCAACTGTGAACCAAGCATTCAAATATATGATCCTATTGTGGCCATTCTCATTCGAACAACCACAGCTAGTAAAAATCCAGCCTGGGGCTGGAAAGATGGTTTAAGTAGTGCATTCTAGGCCAACTAGGAATACATAGCAAAACCCCATCTCCAGCTGGAGAGATGGCTCAGTAGTCAAGAAGAGCTCTTGCCACTTTTACTGAGAACCTGAATTCAGTTCCCAGCACCCATGGGTGGGTCATAGTCACCTATAACTCCAGCTTCAAGGGATATCCAATTCCTTCTTCTAGCCTCTTTGGGTACCAAAATGAGTGTACACATACATGCACACAAATAATACATATAAGCAATAGAGTAAAAGTCCTTAAGTATGATTTCTGCTTTATTAGCTTTGCTTTGCTTTATCACCCGCTGCTGTGAGCCACTGAGCCTCAGCCATCTGCAAGCCAGACAAACTCCTCTTAGGACCTGTACTTACTTGCATGCAGGGTTGAGCTGCAGTGAGCCAAGCAAGGGTATGAGCACATTTGTAGGGAAGATCACTTTGGCCAAATTGGGTTTCACTTAACACTTCATTTGTGTTTTTAAAAACAATATGATTACAAAAATCTTCTCATGGGCCAGACCTGTCTGGGGAAGCTACAGTCAGTGCGAGAGCCTGCAGTCTGACCTTGGAAGACTAGATCATCGTGATTGTGGTGAGATGGAGCACTGAAGATCAAGAGCCAGAATTATCCTGGGCTATCTTTAGTCACTGGTAATGACCATTTCCTGTCAATCTCTTTATCTGACTCAACATCCTTGTGACTACTAGATAGAGCTCTTAGAACACATCCTTAAGCTGAGCTGACCTCCAAGGAGCTTAAAGGATGAAGCCGTGTCTAGTGAGTGCTTCTGCAGAGCAAGCGCCTGGGCTCGTGGGTACTGAGGTTTTGTCTATTGCACAAAGGCATGGAATACTTGAGGCCTCCCATCCCCCTCTCCCCTCAGAGGCCCTTGGCTTCCCATGCTCTCTAGCTCACTTTGGTATTTCTCTTTCCTGCTGCTAAAAGAGAAAGACTCTAGACGAGATTGAACCTAATTGAGCTCAGTCACTCAGAGAACATTTCTCAAGACAGAGACTCCTAAAAGCAGAGTAGGATCTGTCGGACTCTGGTTCTGCGGTGGCACCAGGCAGCACTTACATGTAGAAAACAGAAGTGACTTCTGCGAAGCAGTTGTCCCCTCTAGCTCTAGGACTCTAAATCTGACAAGTTTGTCTAAAGCCACATGGTGCTGACAGAAGAGAGAAGAGTCTGTCTGTCAGTCATTCTGATATTCTTGGATCTCCATGCTTCCTTTGGGAAAGATGAACTCTGTTCAGTAGTGTTGCTGATTTGCTTTGCTGGGGTATTTAGAAGCCTAGGGGACTTTTCTTTAGCAAACATCCTTATGTATTTTGATTATCAAATACCTTCTCCCAAAAGCATCAGAATTATACCCAATCTTGTTCATTTCCCATGAGAGGCAGAGATCTCACCCAGACCAGAGATCATTCTCAGTTACTCCCACATCTCTCATGGGAGTTATGATGTACAGACTAGGCTGTGACATGTCATGAATAGAGGGTCTACAGAAGTTTTAAATGTGTCTTGTGAGCCAGTTTAGCACTGGGTCATTAACGTTCTCATTTCAAGACCCACCCCCCACGCCTCTGTGGTCATGACAGGGTAAACACAGCATCCTGCGTGGGTTCTCTCTGCGCAGCTGTGACAGGGAGGTTTATTTCCAGGTACTCCAGGCACCTCATTGCTGCCCACTTCCACCTCCACGATCAGCTGACTGTGGGAGGGATCAGTAATTACTGGCTGTGCTCGAGTGTGATGCCTCCCTGCAATTCTCAATATGGAAGGAATGCGCATGAACTCCTCTGAAAACTCTGATGGTGGAAAATTACTTCTACAGAAAATGCTCGGATTCAGAGATTTTGTGGGACTTGAGCACATAGTGTTGAATAGCATTTGAGAGTAACCTAGGCACAGGTCCCAGGCCCATACATTTTGAGAGACACTACAAACCTTAGCTGCCCAGTCAGCCCTGGTTTCCACTCCTGGGGTCTTCTCTCCTGAGGGCTGTCAGCACCCAACATACACTACTCATACAGACACTCGGCAACCCGGACTGCTGTAGAGGGGATTGTGAACACAGTGGAGTCCAGAGAGAAGGGACAGGGTCAGCAGAAGGACCAAAGGGAAAGCAGCAGACCTGGAGAGGAAGACATGTTGCTGGGAATCTGATCTGTCTGGCTGAAGGACAGAGTCCTCTAGTGACGGCAAAGGCCAGGTTAAACATCCTTTCTTGGGGATGTTCTTTGGGTAGTTAACTGATAGTTAGCCGAGGCCGGAGAGATGGCTCAGTGGTTAAGAGCACTGGCTGCTCTTCCAGAGGTCCTGAGTTCAATTCCCAGCAACCACATGGTGGCTCACAACCATCTGTAATGGGATCTGATGCCCTCTTCTGGCATGCGGGTGTACATGCAGATAGAGCACTCATACATAAAATTAAAACAAGAAAAAGAAACAAAGAGTTAAGCAATGGTATTTGAACATAGTAATGTTGTAGAAAACAGTCCTCTCAAATTGTAGGTGAAGCCAAGCTGTTTTCAGACACCCGGTGGGCACCTGCTAGGGAGATTTGACCATCAGCTGGGAGCAACAATGTTCTAAAGGCAGAACCGTGTGCTGAGAGCAGGGGCAGAGTCCTCTGAGAAGATGGAAAGTGGGGCGCATGGAATCACAGAACCAACAGGAGACAAGACACAGAGCCCAGCTTGGAACTCAGTGAACAGCAGAGACTTCCTCTTGGTTCCTCTTCACTGTCTGGAGAAGCAGGGGCTGGTGTACTGGTTTCTCCTCTCGTGTGATAAAACACTTGGAAACAACACTTAAGGAGAAATGGGTTTAGTTAGGCTCACAGCTTGTCTACAGATACCTTAGCCCAACATGGCAGGAAGGCAGGGTGGCAGGACCGTGAGGGGGCTGGCCACGCCATCTCCTCTGTTAGGAAGCAAAGTGAGATGACTAGCCACCAGTTTATTCCTGTTTTCACTCATTATATTCAGTGTAGGGCTCCAGCTCACAGGATTTGAGAAGGTGTGTTTGGCATGGGTCTTCCCCCTTCAGTATTACCTTTCTGGAAACGCTGGCATGGAAACACCCTGGATCCTAAATCCCTCCTACTGATGATCAAGCCGGGCCGACACACTGGAAATCTTCCTTTACTAAATATTTTTAGCACCAGTCAGAATACAGAGGGGTGGGGTGTCCTCGCCCTCCCAAGTCTGAGGCATCATTTTTGGAAGGTTGATGGCTGGGTGCTAGCTACAATCATGTGGCAACATCTTCAAACACGGGTTTGGCTGCCATTGGAAGCTTAATCCGGGGCCAGAGGTCCGAATGTGCAAAATGGCTGCCTGCCCCTGTGTCAGTCTCAGGCCATGGAATGGTGTGACTGAGAGCTTAGATTCTAAGTGTGATGTCTCTCAGAAGCCAGTCCTGTCTCAATGCTCAGTCTATCTACCTGTGAGCTCTATTTCCACCTCTTGGATAGTCAGTCTCTGGGCAACTGTGTTCGCTGACTTGACTCCCTTGACCTTAAAGTCCTCCATTTTAAAATGTAGATATCAGTTTATCGAGGCATCACTTAGAATCACTACTTTTAAGTGCACAGCTGGGTGGAGGTTTTGACAAACACCCTCCTCTGTAGTGTAACTACCACCTTGATTAACACAGCGTTCCTGCGGCCCTGGCATTCTCTGCCCAGGATAATGTCTCTCTTTCTATTGTTTTACGGTTTCCAGATCCTCATTAGTGGAACGAGGTTGCCTGGCTCTTTTTTCCCCCAAGCCAATGGCTCTTGAGTTGCAGCCAACACATTAGAATGTAAGGTCTTAATGGAGGTGAAGTTCACAACTTTCTTCTCTTATTTGTTTTATCTGTTGTCTTCCCTTTGAAGTCTTTTGTTACACAATAGGTCACATTTTATTTTCTCCTAAGTTCTTTTTCAGATCTTTCATTATTTTAAGGTTTGTTTCTTTGTTTTGAATCATGTTTGTTGAGTGTACACGCCATGGTGTGAGTAGAGGTCAGAGGGCAGCGTCCTGGACTCGTTTTCCCTGCCATCCATAAATTTGAATTGAAATCGTCGGAACACACTGGCACGTGAAGGACTAGCTCTCAGTTTATACTGGACACAACAGACCAGGAGAATGGTGTAACAACCTCATCGGGCCCAGGGTGAGATGTCAACAGCACTGTGAGGGCAGCTGTTCCCTGTCATTCGACCTCCCGGTGTGTGAGCCAGAGAACGCCTGACTGTTCCAGGGGCTTGTGCTTTGCTTTGTCCCCACTGTTGATGTAGTCTGTCCACGGCTTCTTCCTGCTTACCTGTCTGGCCTGTCATCCACTCGTGTGTCCCTGACCCCAACCTCACCTGTCACCTCTGCAGCTGGATTTAACGTCTCAGCTCAGTCAGAGGCTTGGCAGCCAGGGCAGCAGCAGTGGGCTCTTCTCTCACCCACAGGTTCTAGCTGCACATGTATCGGCTTTCCTGTTTCTTGGGACTTCAAAAACATCTCTAACTCTGCCACAGCCTCAGAACTCTTTGTAGTCACTCTGAAACCACACCCACCCCTGCCAACACACATATGCATTTACTATGAGGTATGTAACACATGTAGCTTTCATTATTGTTATTTTCTTGGCAAGTTCATACACACTTAGACACACCTGGGCAAAAGATATCTGAAGGAGGAGTTGCCTCCATCAGATTGGCATGTGGCTATGCCTGTGTGGCATTTTCCTGACTACTGTTTGGTGAAGAGGGACCCAGGCCTCTGCTGGGGAGTGCCATCCCTGGGTAGGTGACCTTGCATTGTATGAGAAGGCAGGCTGAGCAAGCCACAGGCCAGCAAGCCAAGAAGCAGGTTTCCTGCATGGCCTCTTCTTCAGTTCCTGCCTTGAAGTTCCTGCCCTGAAGTTCCTGCCCACAGTGTGGCTCATGAATGTGTAAGTATAAGGTAAATGTTTTATCACAGCAGCAGACACTGGGACAGATTAAAATTCTAAACATACTGTGTTTGCCTTGGCCACACTGTCGAGGAAAACCAGAGCACATGGCAAACTGCTGTCAGTGAAACCGTCGACAATATGTGACAATTCTGACACTGGAAGGGCACCAGCTGGTCTCTCTCTGACACAGTGATTGCCTGACATTCGGTGCATATATTTATGTCAAAGTCTGACAAAGGCAAGTCTGTACCCAAAGAGGTGTGTACCTAGCCACACCTCGCAGATGCTGTCACCATGGCTGGGGAGAGTCCTTCTGAGAGTGAACAGGACCCTTCAGGTTTACCAGCTGTGCCTCTATTGGGGGCTATTTTAGCTGCTCAGTATCTGGCCATGGAACATCTGGCTCCTTTCTGTGCTGCCTGGCCGAAATGTCTGCAGGAACATGCCAAACAATTCGTTTAGCCAACCAGTTCCTCTGCATGTCTAGAGATGCATGGGATGTTCCTCTGACCCCTATCTCCGGTCACCAGAAAGCTTTGGGCTTAAGGGAAGCTGTTGGAAGTTGCTTATCAGAATAACTCACATTCTGATTCTTAGTCTCCAGCTGAAACTCTGGCAGGTACCGACTCCCGTTCATTGTAAGAGGCCATTAGCCTCTGAACACACATGAACTTGGGCTTCTCTGCCTGAGCCACTGTCCATTCTTAGAAGTTACCTGAGGGCTGAAAACAAGTTACAACAGAATATGGGCCAACACAAGACGCAGCCTGTTCTCTAGGAGGAGCATCAGTGCCAGAAAACCTGCAGCCCACAGCTGGGGTGTCCCAATGTGGGGAGGTCAGACCTCTTCTGAACAGTCTCTGGCCTCTGGGTCAATGCAAAGAATGACATCTTTCTCCTCACCTGTCCCATGCTCAAGCTGGAGTCTTAGGGGAGACACCTTAGTCTTTGTAGCTCCAACAAGCCAGACTTGCCCACCTCTTCAGTTAATAGAAGAAGTGATGATGAAGACCAGAGAGTGGCGAATCACTCAATGGGGCAAATTAGGAAGAACAAATGGGGAGCCCAGAGACCCTACATCTTGCTTTAGGATTTGTTAGGTACAGATACAGCTTACATTTGAACGCAGAAAGAACTGAAGTATGAGGCAGATACTCATAATAAGTCATCCTGGACAAAGTATGTTCCTACCTATCAGTATCTCAGCAACAGCCCTGCAAGGTTGAGCATTCATCTTCCGGGGGTGATTTCTCTAGAGCAAAGTCTCTCCTTCACAGATGATTGCTTCCATCTTAGGGGTCTGTTCTGGGGGCTTTCCCCACTAGAGGTGGCTTCGGTCCTTTGTTACAAAGACATTAATGGATCTGCCCTGCTTTTCTTGGAGTTCCAGAGTCTTAAGAAAACGGGTAAAGGATAATGACTTCCCTCTGATCCTTCCTTCAGGCTTGAAGAGTATGACAATTAGGCAGCAGAACGAAGCAGAAGTCTGAGGCAAAATGAAGGAGAGACACAAGACCAGAGCAGAGACACCAGGTTTTCCTCATGTACCTCATGGATTTGAGGGACAGGTTGTATCCATTCTTTTCTCGTTGATGGAGACAGGCTCAAATCTGAACATTCAGATATCATAGTTTATAACACCATGAGGTTCTGCCCCTGGAACAATGTCACAGTCCCAGCAGAAGCACAGATATTCCAAAGAAGCACATATACCCTTCACTACACCCTGGCTATTGGGCTCATGGAATAATGGTCCCCAAGAAATGTGAATTTCCCTGGGAATCCTGTGCTGGGAAAAGGCAATAGTTAAGACTTGGTATCAGCCAGAAGGGGAACTTGTCTCCCATGAAGAGATTTCACACAGTTCTGACACCTTGTCAGACTGAGGCAGGAATGAAAGAGGGAATTCTGGGTACACGAGAAAGAAAAGGAATCCTCCTCTCAACATGGAGTCTGGCTGAAGCCTTTCACTAGCAAAGAAACCATGATTCTAACATGGATAGCTAATGCTCTGTTCCCTTCTCCCACCCATAAAACTACAAATTTCCTGGAGTCTCTCCAGAAATCCTGTGTACAGTTTACAACACACTTAGTCCTGTGTGCAATCCCACAGACCCCTGATTTTTCATTGTCAGACTATAATTCCACTTAAGACAGCTCTTTAACCACTGTACAATCTTTATTATCAAAAAAAGAGAAAAATTCTTAGCAGCTTTGAAGTGGAGCCTGAAAGCCATCAAAACAGCACATATAGTTCCTGCTAATTTCAGCTCTCTCTTGAGGAGTAGAGACCCACACTTGGGCATATCTTACTTTCTCCCCAGAACCCCTTTCTCGTAGCCCTTGCACTACAAGTCTGTGTTAAAATAAAATAAATAAAATTCCAGCTCTTCATTTTACCAGAAGTCCTTATGCATGCTTCCAAAGGAAGGAAGCACCCATAGTCCTAACCAGCTATGACATCTATGAACCACAACAATGGCCGATATGGCAGGACGACCCTTGGGGTGCAGTAGCGGCGCACATACTTTGGCAGCAACCAACAGCTCTCTAATTGGACTTAAAGCTTTGATCAACAAAGTAGGAAATTAGGCCTGGGACTGGAAACCTAACCAGTTACCCAGGGGTAATGAGGTCATGGATCTAGGAGAATCTGATACTTTATTAAACCAACCTAATCCCTAACTACATTCAAATGTTTGTCTCAGTACCCACAGACAGACATGCTCAAATTAAGGGGCAGAGCCCAGGAGGCCTCAACCCTACAGAAAGATCTACAGGCAGCTAAGGAGTGCTAAGATCAGGAAACTCTTCCCCAGAGAAGGGCACACCATTTGGTTATCTAATACCAAACAGTCAGCTCCAAAAGCATGTACACACAAGTAACGTTATATGTAATTAGCAGATTGTATTTATGCATTTAATATATATATGCATATGCATGTAATGACAAAGGAACGAATAGGGAGTAAAGGGAGGAAATTAGGTTGGAGGGAGGAAAGGGAGGAAATTAGAAATTATATTATAATCTCAAATGAGTTTAAAAAAATAATCCTTCAGCCATGTCTGAAATTCTTTTCTGAGTGGAAGCCACAAATCTTGATCGATCTGGCCAGAGCTGAGATTCTTAGGGAATGAAGAGAACTCTTCAGGCTGTTAAGAGTGACAGTGTGCGAGTGACAGTGTGCAGCTTTGTCTTTGCTCCATCCATGTTCCCAAAACCATTTTGCAGAAGAGACTGGAGCCAAGATCATGGTGGGTCTGGTGACAGCAAGGCCAACTGCACCTTGACCAGGACTACTTAGCTGGGAATATCTCTTACCCTCTATTAAAAGCTAAAACTAATGTTAGGGCCCCAACAATGAACTTTGTGGGGATCTCTGGACCTTTGTGTTCCTCTTTCCAAGGTGGCCATGCTAAACAATCTCCTTTCTCTGGCTTTTACTGTTACTTATCTGTTTCCCTTCTCTGATATGGGTATCTCTTTGGAATGTCTCCATTCATTCTTTCTTCCACACTGCACCACAGCATCGATGTGGTGACCAGCAATCCTGAGCCTTCAAAAGCCAAGTTACATGTCAGTTGAAAGCTGAAGCTTTCTCTCTCCTGCTTCCTAAACAGATGAGACAAAGTAATGCTATACAGGCCACAGCGGCTTTGGCAGGTGAAGCATCATCTTGCTGGGTCCCAGGTAATACCGTGCAGCTAAGGCCACACTGTCATCTTGCGACATACCCTTTTCCATCATGGCGAACACCTTACTTCAAGTAAAGATGCTACAAGGCTGATTGTGGCTTGGATGTTGTGGATCTTGGTCTAAATTGTCTCGACCCATCTAGTTCACTTAGGATCCATTCATTGTCATCTGCATTAGACCCAGACAGACTTAATTCCTGATGTCAAGTAAAATCCATGGGAAATGGACAGACTCCCAGCTTCCCTCAGACATCACCGGACGTGTACAGGCCAGACTTCCCTGCTTCCCACAACCCACCTATTGTATGTTTCCTCTAGACTAACAGAAACTGCCTTGATTTATATTGCTATGTGACTGTAAAACTTCATAAAACAGATACCCACACCGCAATATAGAATTTGGAGCAAGTTGCCTGCCTTTGAAGTAAAAGCATATTTCTGTTTTGGACTGGAACCTTCCAAGCTATGAGCCCAGACAAGCCGTTTCTCTTTGTAAAGTGATCGGCTCAGGTGTTTTGCTGCAGTGACGGATGCTGGTTGGAAGATGGTCCTTAGACTTAACCTATGTACTGCATATATCCTCACCTGGTTTATATGGCATCTTGTTCAGAAGCACACAGTTCAGGGGTCAGCCCAGCATCTAGGCCTCCCCTTTCTACTTTTCCCTTTCTCAGGCTTATTCGTCCTTTGAATGTATCTTTATGGTTCGGCCCCATCTGGTTACACAGCTGTCAAGCATAGGTGTTCATGGAAGGTGGGTGAGCAGGTGTCTGAGAACGGTGGGGTCCTCCGTGGGACCACTGTCCTCTCCTCCCACCATCCTCCAACGCCCTCCAGTCTTCTACAACTGCTTTCCTTTTAATTCGGTGTTTGTCATTGTTGTCCACAGGGTTTGCCAACACAAGCTGTTCCCCCAATGGAGGCTGGAGCCTGTGATTTAATTCAAAAGGCAGATGGAATGCAGACTCCATCAGAGTCTCAACTAAGACAGGCTGTCTGGGTGCAGCCCAGCCAGACACCCCCGATGCTGGGGTCCTAGTCCCTCTTCACCCGGACAGCCTCAGCTGCAGAGCAGAGGGTGACCATCTATAAGTAACAGAGATCCCTGTGAAGACAAACAGATGTATGTGGAGCTCCTAGGAGAGTGGAGCCCTGGCGACCAACTCCCTCCCATCACCATTCACTGAGCAAGGCCTTCTTTTCCTTGGCAAAGGGAAAAAAAACATCAGCAGCAAAAAGCCCACCTCTGTCCTTAGCTGCTCTGCTAACTGAATCCTGGAAGGAGGGGCTGATTCATTGTCACACTGAAGTTATGGCTTTTATCTGGTTCCCATTTCAGCACACTGCATTAGAGATAAATGATTGTGCATGTGTGTATTTATACACACACACACACACACACACACACATATGTATAGTAAAGGCTCCCAAAGTTATCTAATTAATAATATACATCGCTCAAGGTCCTTTTTATCCATCTTTTCTCTCTGAAAACTAACATTTGCTTTTAATTTAAAGGCATATTGAATGAACTTCTCTCTTCAGAATGTGCATTGAAAGTTCTCAAAGCAGACAGTTTGTAAACAACACACAGGAGAGAAAGGGGCCATACTGTGTCTTTCCTGCCTCGTTTACTCTTTAAAACAGAATCAGGGGAGTGTGCTTTGGACACTATGATCTGACTGTCAGCTGTGGGTTTGCATTTCTTCCTCCCCAGACAGCCTTTTCATTTTCCTTTTTGGACTTGACTTGAAGGAGACATGACTCGCTACATTGTAACAGCAAGTTCCCAATCCACCCTGGCAAGGCAAAAACAACCCCCTCCCCCAAAAAAAAACCCAAAGGGAAAAAGCAAAACTCTGAAGTGGTAGGGAGTAGATTATGCTCGCCCAGAAACCAACAGGAAATGCTTCCTGTCCTGCTGGACTGTGTAAGGGGTGAGACTAAGGGGTTGTTATGCTTAGTGAAATCAATCAGAGCAGAAAGACGAAAACCAAAGTGTGCTTTCTTTCATGTGTAGAACCCTAGATTTAAACTGTTACACACACAAACACAGAGCAGGGGGAAAATATGTGTGACCTCATTTATTTTTATGTTTAAAAGATTTTTTAAAAGTTTAATGATGAGTGCGTATGTTTGTATGTATTTGGGAGGGGTGTTTGCACAGGAACCCAGGTGCACCTGAAGTCCAGAACAGGATATCAGATCCCCTGGAGCTGGAGTTGTACGTGGTTGTACACAACCTGACCTGGATGTTGGGCATTGAACTTGTGTCCTCTGCCAGAGCAGCGAGTGCTCTTAGTGGTTGAGCTACTTCTCCAGGCCTGAGAATGTATTTTATACATATGTATGCAAAGATCATGACATTAGATGGGGAGCAATGACAGAGGAGGAGATCTCAGGAGGTGCAGAGACACTAATGGGAGTCACGTAGAAGCAGAAACTGTCCCGGGTAAGAAAAGAGGGCAGCCACAGTGGTCAAGACACAGGAGAGGGAAGTTAGGTATGCAAATGTTTGGAAACAAGGTGTAATGACAAAGGTCTGAAAATACCATAATGAAAAACCTACTGTATTACATTAATGCAAAGAATGATTAAAACAAAACTGCCGAGTTAAAAAAAAAATCAAACGAAAAAATTCTCAAGAAGAAAAGCTGATAGAGTGGGTGGCAGTCACACACAGTGTAACTATGGGGATGGTTTGAAATGCTTGTTAGCTGATTTTATTACTTAGTGGACATCATGCCCTGTGTTTACGAAAATGTATCTAAGCAGTTTAATCCTATAAGGCCATCTCAGGCTAAGTGGTTCACTCTCGAGCAACATATCCCTGTGTGGTATGTGACTGCCGTAATTTTTCAGTGTGCTGGAGGAAAGCAGGAAGGCTGGAGTGGGAAGGTAGCACACTCCTGCTCTGTGATGACCTGCCCTCAGCAGGGAGCTGGATCTGTTTGCTCCCTGTGCCAATGGCTGGAGATGCTGAGGAAAGAGCTCTCTCCCATGCCTTGCAGAAAGACAGTCTCTCTAGAAGGCCATGCTGTCAGGTGCCAAACGGATAATCAGGAGGGAGTCAAACAGACCCACAGTCACCGTGGTCAGTACTGGTGTCAGGCTGACGGCTGAAAAATGATCTCTCACAGGATTTTTATGTGAAAAATATGGTCAGATAAAAAGTCATCAGGGTGAAGTTGTAAATCAGAGTACAGGCGTTAGTATAACTGCCCAGGGGAGGGCAACAGTGTGACTGCCCAGGGGAGGGCAACAGTGAGACTGCCCAGGGGAGGGTAACAGTGAGACTGCCCAGGGGAGGGCAACAGTATAACTGCCCAGGGGAGGACAACAGTGTGACTGCCCAGGGGAGGGCAACAGTATAACTGCCCAGGGGAGGGCAACAGTGAGACTGCCCAGGGGAGGGCAACAGTATAACTGCCCAGGGGAGGGCAACAGTGAGACTGCCCAGGGGAGGGCAACAGTGAGACTGCCCAGGGGAGGGCAACAGTGAGACTGCCCAGGGGAGGGCAACAGTGAGACTGCCCAGGGGAGGGTAACAGTGTGACTGCCCAGGGGAGGGCAACAGTGTGACTGCCCAGGGGAGGGCAACAGTATAACTGCCCAGGGGAGGGCAACAGTATAACTGCCCAGGGGAGGGCAACAGTGTGACTGCCCAGGGGAGGGCAACAGTGAGACTGCCCAGGGGAGGGTAACAGTGTGACTGCCCAGGGGAGGGCAACAGTATAACTGCCCAGGGGAGGCAACAGCTTTGAAGTTCTATCCAGGTCTTAGCCATTTTGTTGCAATCTTTTGTTAGGATGCCTGGAAGTGTTCATTTTTCTTGAGTTGTATAAAAATGAGTTAGAATAAAAACTATCACACGAAGATCTTCACTCCTGATGTCTAATCCATGAAACCAGTGTTCCTTTTTCAGGACGGCCCCTCTATCTGAACATTGTTGCCACAAATTGTCATTCTCTACATTAGAAGCTACTGTCTCAGGGTTTGCCAAACACTTACCAAAACAGTCAACTTGACAGAATCTGGGACCATAGAACAGCAAGTCTCTGGGCATGTGTGGGAGACAGTTGGAGGCTGGGTTAACTGAGCTGGTCTTTAGACCCACACCAAATGTGAGCAGCACCATTCCATGAACAGGGGTCCCTGACGGAATAAGGGACAGGGTGAGCTGAGTACCAGCTTCATCTTTTGTGGCTTCCCAACTGCAGTGTGGTTGGCTGCCTGTGCTCTTTCCACCATGATGGACTGTGGGCCAAAATTAAACTTTCCTGGTGCTGATCTATCAGCTGTCATCCCAATAACAAGATGGCAGCCAAGGGACTCAGCATCTATAGTCTGGTCACACCTGCCAGGTTCTCAGGGCTCAGGCTTCAATGCTAGTAACTCCAGCAACAGCTTTCTTTTTGCCTTCTCTCAACAAAACCTTAGATTTTTTATCTCATAGAGAATGTCCCTACACACACACACACACACACACACACACACACACACACACACACACTCCAAGGGAATCCATAGCATGGAGGCTGTATATAAATGATTTCTGGGGCCACAAAATGTGAAAACAACTGTGCTTGCTTGGCTGCATAACAAGGATGTTGGCTACTTTCCTAACAGGGAATGAAGCCACGGCCAGGACAGCCATGGCTAGAACACTATTGTGGAAGAACAGAGGCCCTAAAGACAGCATGACCAGAATGTGAGGGGCAGAATACCGGGCTTACTCAGAAATGATACCAGGTAGGTGTGCCTTTTGCCCTGCCCATACACCCTAGTGTGACAAGAACCACCTCCTGGTCTTGAGTGACACACTGCTTTTGGAGTGGTGAGGGTAACTGTGGTAGAGATATGTGGGGCCTGGGGAGAGTGCTGGCTGCAGAAACCTTGGTGATTTTCTTTCTGTTACTTTTAACTTGCACCCGTCGGTCAAGCCTAGCGCTTGCTAGAGGTTTTCTGGAGCCTGTGTTCCGGAGGGTTCCATAGCCTTTGCATCAAGACCAGGTGTTCAGAAATTCATTTTCCACAATAGCAAACACTGTGTTGCCTGTTTTTCTTCACAATGACACACTGGCAGTCACTGTCAAAGTTTATTACTTCCATGCAATTTTCATGGGGAAGTTCAGCTCCATTTCCCTAATCTAGGGGAGAAAAGATGTGTGTGAGGGAGAAACTTCATACAAGTGTGGTTCAGACTGTGCACCAAGAGTGTATCCCCATGGGAGATCCAGAAACCATGGCAAAAGGCAAGTCCCATTGCATCAAAGAGCAGCAGACAAGAAATCCTGGGGTCCTTCATGGAGTCTTCACTGGCCGAGGCTACCACTTACAGTGCATTTTTTGGTCTCTGGGCTCCATGTTGCTAAGATCTCTGTTCCAACATCCTTACTTCATTCTTTACTTACCTGAATGAAAATGACCATTTCCAAGAGACAATGGGGTGAGCCCACCCCTGTGCTGCACAGAGGAGGCTCCCTGCTGCCCTGCCTCTGGGGCTGTTTTCCCCGATCATTTCCACTTTGCATCCAGTCCAAGTGGGGAAGAGATGAAAACAAAATGTAAATTGTACTCTAATAGATTTTGGAATTAGAGGCAGTCTCAGCAGGCATCTGATTACTGTTCTGTGCAATTTCTCCTGGCACAGAGACCTGGAGCTTCCAACTGAGAGCTAACACAGGCTAACAGCCCACACACCCGTGTCAGGGTGAAACTCAGCTGTGGGCACACTGCTTGAGGACCAGGATGACAGAAGAAGGCTGTGATGGGTTAAAACCGTGAACACCCTGTGGAAATGCATATATTTAACATACCTTATTGAATGAGTTCCTACTCATTTTTGCACACGGAGTGTTTGATGTGGATTCGCTTGGGTAATATGCTCCCATAGTTGGCAATAAATGCAGTGCTAGATAAATTCAATATATTAGTGTTGTGCTAGATAGTTTTATGTCAGCTGGACCCAAAAAACGCCTCCGTGAGATCCAGCTGCAATTTTTTTTTCTTAATTAGTGATCAGTAGGGGAGGGTCCAGCCCACAGTGGGTGGGGCCATCTCTAGGCCGGTGGTCCTGGGTTCTATAAGAAGCAGGCTGAGCAAACCATGCAGAGTAAGACAGTGAGCAGCACCCTCCATGGCCTCTGCATCAGCTCCTGCCTCCAGGTCCCTCCCCTGTTTGAGTTCCAGTCCTGACTTCCTTTGGTGATGAACAGCAACATGGAAGTGTGAGCTGAATTAACCCTTTCCTCCCCCAACTTGCTTTTCGGTCATTGTGTTTTGTCACAGCAACAGAAACCCTGACTAAGATAATTGCTTCCAGGCCATACTATTTTAATCGCTGTATAAATATGTATTTTTATGGTGTACATATTTAGGTATACATGTCCACACATGTGTGGGTACACATGTGTGGTTAGCCCAAAGTTGACATCTGATGTCATTCTCAATCTCTCAATTTCTCCCCGCCACCTAAGGTCACCTAAGACTCATGGGAGATCTTTTGAGGCCCGGATCTAGATCTCCTCCATGGCTCACGTGGCTACCTATCTACGTAGGCACTTTATCCCTCTTCTCTGTCACCCCTCAGTCCTGATATTATGGTGGGAAATGGTTGACCAGATGGGTTGAACAGCAGGCTATCAAGTTTAAAGATGTGCTTTAAATTTCCATTTTTTTCTATGTCCTGGGTTTGGTTAACAGAAATCAATAAGCAATTACGCAAAAGTTCAGCCAGAAAATCTATGGCAAATTGTAGTAAGATGCAGTCCCAGCAACCAGAGACTGAACTTAATTAACACTCTGCTATTCTGAATTTATATAATATGGATTTAGATGCTTTTTTATAGCTCTCATTTTATATTGGAATGGATTTTCTATTAATATGAAAGTCAGCAGTGGTATTAACCAATGCACATGACCTACCAACCCTCTGCAAATTTACTTGTTGCAATTAAATGCTAAGGCAAATCTGCTTCTGTGTGTGGTTGCTCGTTAAAGCTCCCAGTGCCCTTGGCATGCTGGCTGTGCCTTAACTATTCATCTGTATTTCATAAGGCCAACTGAACTCTCAGGGAACTCATTCACTGTTTCATTTCCAAACTGCACTCTCTGGCCAAAGAAAAGAAATCCTGCTTTAGAAGAACCCATTTTACAGAGTAAAGCCTTGATAATTTCCGATTTTATAAATCTCTCATGAAATTTATCTCTTTAGCAGCACACCACAGCCTACTGTGGGAATTGTAGAAAAGCCTGGAAAAAAAATGAGTTTTGCAGTAAAGAAGAGAGGCTAGAGAGAATCAAGTGGTGTTCAGGGTTAGACAATGGGTACGTCTTGGTTACTTGGGCTAAGGGTCAGTGCTGTCACCAGCTAGCTCTCCAAGAGGTGTCTAAGCTGCAGAGGGGTAGGCTGGCTCTCCTCGGGGCTGAGGAGCATTGATCAGAGGAATTATTGCAGCTTCTCTTTGTTCTGGGAACCCCAGAGCTCGGGACAAACTTTCATGTATCCACTTCCAAGCTGAGACAATGCCACATTCACAGCACTGAAAGCAGTGTTCAGGCAGTAACCCCGCAGCAGCAAGTACAGCCAGATTGGGGAGCTGGAAGGGGTTGAAAGAAAGGCAGATAGCCAACCCCCATCTATTTTAGAGGCCACCTGAGCCTCCATTAAGGACAAGACTCATGTGCCAAAAGTGAGGTAGATTTGCATCAAGGTAGATTTTCTCAGGACAGGAGAGAATCTCCCAGATCATTGGCACCCAAGATGAGCTGGTGGCTGCCACTGCTGGAGTCGCCCAGAGGATTATTAGCAGGACACGGTTTTCTGCCGTTTTTACATAGAACTGTTGAGTCAGAACCAAAGAATCAGGTACCTCAAATCCAACTTTAATAGGCTCCACTGAGGGCCACTGCCCTCACTATTCCTTCTCTCAACAGAATGGGAAGGGTCTGAGCTCTGGTCCCACAGTCTCCACCCAGGACTCCGAGCTGTTAGAAACAGGGTGTAGTGGTCAGTATGAGGTATACTTTCTAAAGCTCATCAAAGAGTCCAACTAGGGGGAGTCCCTAGGCCCTGCCTTCCCTAGCTGGTGTCTGGTGCCTGCTTGTTTCACAACTCTGAGAGTTGGAAGTCTCAGAAAGTTAAATAACTGAGCCACGTTGAAAAATGGAATGGTCTCAAAGGTTCATGAATGAGACAAGACTTTGCATCCTAAACAAATAGAGTGCAGGTGTGTGTGTGTGTGTGTGTGTGTGTGTGTGTGTGTGTGTGTGTGTGTGTGCGTGTGCATGTTTGTGTAATATGTTGGGGTATGCTAGAAGGGTCCAAAGAGTGTACTTCTTAGGTGAATCAACTTGTTGGGTGAGGAAGCAGGGGTTTCTTGCGATCCAAAACGTTAAAACTCAATGTCTGGTGCAGAAATGACAAGCTAGCCTTTCTGCAAGTTTTCTGTGTTGACATCCCTATCTATAGGAAAAAAACGGCTTCATCTTTGCTAGATTCCTTAATTTACAATAGAAGGGGGTCTCCGGGGACCTCTCCCACATGCTGTGTTCTTTAGGGTCCCTAGATGTCAATCTCAGTGCTTGCTCCCCAGTGAGGTACCTCAGTACCTCCTCAGTAGGTATCCCTCCCTGGGAATGGCTCTGTCATATTTTGTAACTGCGTTTACCTTACTCAGAGTCTGAGCTAGCATTAGTACCTAGGAGAGAAAAGAATTCTTGGTTCTTATCAGGACTTTTCTACTTATATGTAATATCAATTTTATTTCCTTTCCCAGTTTCCCAGTTTAAAAACAACACACACACACACACACACACACACACACACCCCAAAATGTGCCAGTTCCACCATTAAGTACATGAAGTTAAAGAAACTCACTTACCAAGTTGCTCATACCATCAAATCCCAAGAGAACGACTTTGAGAAACTAAGTAACTTTTTCAGCCCTCCCCAATGGAAATACCTTCTTTGAACATTTTGCAATTTCGAAAAATGTTATGAATGATTAAAAATCGTCACAGTACCCTACCTGTACTGGAAATATCTGATCCCGTCCTATTGATAAAGCAAGTCATGCTTACATATGCTACCCTGATCCTCAGCAAGAACGTGAGGCTGGGGACAAGCAGGAGACAGGAAGCAGAGGACAAGATGTGCCTGGAACATATCCAAGCTGCCAAGGACGGGACTGGAGATACTAATTACAAATCAGTGACAGCAAGGGGAATCGAGTGGGTTCAGATTCCTACCGGAGATGACACCAGGGTAGCATCTTAAGCACTGGGGACCATTTCACAAGGAAGAGACAGAAGGATGACAAGTCAAAATGCAGGGTGGGTGTGGCTGAAGGAGAGGGAGGTAGTCCATTAGGATGAAGTGGGCGTGGCTAAAAGCAGAACTGATGAAGGACAGGTTAGAGAGGATCACTTAGAGACTCGGATGCCCCATGGTCCCGCATGGGGGACAGCCCTGAGCATGTGGCAGCGTCGAAGAACAGAACCTTGTAAAGATCACATCGTAAAACAGCATTTACCGAAGAGATGCTCCAAAGAACATCATCACTTGCCTGTGAAGGCTGTTGCTGTCCTGTGACAGAGACCACATGCCCATTCCCAGCATCCACTCACCACTGTGACCGACAGAGGGCACCACGGAGGCAGAGTGTTCAGCAATTGTCAGGGTAAACAATACCCGCAGGCAGTAATGACACCGGCCAGCAGGTGGCGCCTGCAAGAGAGCAGGTCTCACCGGAGCTGTGAACCAGCCTGTGTTTCCCATCCTCCCCCCACCCCACCCCCAAGTCCCCATATGAAGATTAGGACCCAGCTCCGTTGCCCCTGTATCCTTGCTTCCAATCTCTGTCCCCTTAGGATTGCAATTTTATTTACTTATTTAATTTTGTTCCACCAAGGAGAAAAGTTAAATTTCAGACGCATTTATTGATAAAATTAACACATTCAAGTCAAAATTGAGATAGACTAGTTTCTGGAATGACAGCTCAGTCTGTAAGGTGTTTGGCTTGCAGGCGAGGTCATGAGTGAGATGCTCAGCTCTCCATAGTGGCTTGCTCTGTTCCAGGGCCCTCTGGACACATGAGCTGACTCCAAGTGTGGTCCTGGCACAGAGCCTCAGGGCAAGAACACATCCAGGCTTCAAGAAAAAAAACCTGTGTCCAGGTCTCCTTCCCTAAGGGCAGGGAGAGAGATTCTGAAGGGACCTTCAGAATGGCTCCCAAGGTAGGCAGGGGAGAGGAGGAGGGAGAGGGAGATGGAAACAGAGGGGGAGGTGGAGGGAGAGGGGGAGGGAGATGCAGATGGAGAGAGAATCACCAACCAAAGAGCACACACAGGCTGGATATAGGCCTCCTGCAAATGTGGAGCAGATGTGAATCTCTGTCATCGTGTGGATTCTGAACAACTGGAGCAGGTACCATCTCATCCCAAAGGCTGTGGCCTGATGGGAGAATCCATTCCCCCTAATTTGGCTGCCTTGTCTGGTCTCAGCAGGAGAAGTGCCTAGCCCCACAGAGATTTGATGTGCCAGCATTGAGGGAATACTGGGGGTGGGGTCTCCACTCTCTCACAAGAGAAGGGGAAGGGGAGGGGGAGGAACTGTGGGAGGAAAGGACCTGGAGGGGGAACAGTGACAGAAATGTGAAATGAATAAATAAATTTTTAAAAAGTCACATAGATTGAATGAGTCTTTATTGGATACGTAAAGGTATTTCAGAAACAGACAACTTGATTCTCTCTCTTACTCACTATACATACATTCGTTCATACATACACACATGCGTGTGTATGGTTGTTTTCTCTCTCTCACACATACACACTATATACATATGCTGTGTATGATTGTTTATATATACATGCACACACATTATAGACAGACAGATAGATATGGTAATTTATAGTCTTTACGGACCTGTATCTTGAAGTGACTTCAAAGTTTGAAATAAATGACCCACTGCGTGGATCAGGTGTTACTTTATCGATAGCTAGTTAAAGAAAATGTAAACTGGTCATTCAAAAAATTAAGATTACTCCACACCTCAGGATAAAACTATTTTCTAGAACCTGGGTCAGGATGAAGATGTGTGATTACACACAGGATTCAATTCACTCACCGGTGAGCATGGAAAACCAGCTCAAAATGTGTGTTTCCTGCTTCTTTTGTTGTTGTTTGTTTGTTTGTTTTTTTGGTTTTGGGGTTTGGGTTTTTTTTCTATTCTATTGAATATTTTCTGTATTTACATTTCAGGTGTTATCCCCTTTCTGCCAATCCCAGCCCCCCTCCCCCTCCCATTGCCTCCATGAAGATGCTCCCTCTCCCAACCTCCCTCTCCCACCTTGGCATTCCCCTACACCAGAAAAATGAGCCTTCAATGGACCAAAGGCCTCTCCTCACATTGATGCCAGAGATGCTATCCTCTGCTGCATGTGCATCTGGAGCCATGGGTCTCTCCATAAGAACTCATTGTTTGGTGTTTTAGTTCCTGGGAGCTGTGGTGGGTTTGGTTAGTTAATAATTTTGTTTTTCCAATGAGGTTGCAGAGCCTTTCAGCTCCTTCATTGGAGTCTTGTGTTCAGTCAAATGGTTAGCTGAAGCATCCTCCTCTGTATCAGTATGGCTCTGGCAGAGCCTCTGAGGAGGCATCTATCAGATCCCTGCTGGTAAGCACTGCTTGGCATCAGCAATAGTGCTTGGGTTTAGAGGATGTATATGGGGCAGATCCCCAGGTGAGGCAGTCTCTGGATGATCATTTCTTCAATCCCTGATCCTTTTTTTATCTGTCCCTTTTATACCGCCCATGGATGTTTTGTTCTCCCTTCTAAGAGGGACTGAGGCGTCTGCATTCTGGCCTTCCTTCTCTTTGAGCCTTATAATTTCTGTGAGTTGTGTGGTTCCTGCTTCTTGACCGTGGGAGACCAATGTGACTGGTCCACATGGCCCTCACAGCTTCCTGCCATGACGCTCTTACATTCAAGCCGAGATAAGCCCCGCCTTTTCCTGCTTTGCTTTATGTCTACGATCTGGTTAAAGTCAGAACACCAGTAACCAGTACAGTCGTTGATGTTTGGATTCACCTGGGACTCAAATTAAATGTCAATTAAGATAAAATGGCCAGTGAAATAAATGGTTCTTTTATGACTTTAGAATCTGTCTTTTTAGGTTTGGGAGGGAAGTTTTAACGTGCCAGCTTTTCACACTAAGATACTGAAGCACCGTTCACTGTGGTCAGGGTGGGCGCCCTACACAGGGAGAACAAGACCAGAGGAGGCAGCAGCAGGGTGGGGGTCGGGGAGTCACTAAAGAAAAAATGTCAGGGCAGAAATGCGGATGAGAGCTTGTGGCAAAAATACAGCTCAGCTTCTCACAGCGGAGATGTCTCAGAAGGCCCTCCCTGGCTTCGGCAGATGTTCATTCCCAAGGGTGTTTGTTCTGATGTGACACACACCGGTAGGAAAATACAAACAAACGTGCACACCGTTTTGACAGCCTCTGAATGTTGGCTGGTATGTAGCCATTAAACTTATCCAAATTCCCAAGGGGGTGCATGTTTTATGTGGTTGTTTACAACAAGGCACAATGTGGAAGAGGGGAGAAGGACTGAGGACACAGAAGGGAATCAGATAGGAACTCCACAGAAAGACCAACAGAGACAACACCAACCCTCAGCGCTCTCAGAGACTGAACCACCACCATATATGTGTGAGCTCCAGCTTTATAAAAACAAATTTTTAATTACTTGTAGGTGTGTGCACGTGTGTTGCTATGTGTATGTAAGTGCAGCTGTCCACAGAGACCAGCAGCATGGGTTCCCTGGAGCTGGAGAAAGCTCTGAACCTCCTGATGTCAGAACCAAACACAGATCTCTGCAAGGACAGCAATGTCTCCTACAACCAAGCCCTCTCTCCAGTCCTACTCGAAACTCCTAGTAGCAATTGTGTGTAGGAGGCAGGCTAAAATTGTGTGTGTGTGTATGCCTGTGTGTGCAAATGCACACATGTGTATGTGTGTGTGACTGTATGTACATATGTATGTCTGTGTATGTGTCTGTGTGTGCATATGCTCACGTGTTTGCCTGCAACGTCTTCTCTGTCAGGACTTCCCACTCCAGTTTTTGTAATGGAACCCAAAGCTTATCATTTCTGCTGGACTGGCCGGCCAGCAAGCCCCTGGGATCCATTCACACAGCCACCCCTAGTTTGTTTCATGGGTGCTGAGCATTAAACTCAGGCCCTCACACTTGTGCAGAGAAGCCTGTGCTCTTTGAGGAAGCTCCATGGCTGTGCCCGCCTTTTTTGTAAAAAGAACAAAATCAAACTACAAGAGCACAGAGGCCATGCACCTTGTTAATTGGCGATGACCTCTAAAGACCTATTGTGTCACCAAGATTCCTGCTGAATGTCGCAGTGTCTGAGAGCTCTCAGGCCTGCTTCTGTTCCGGCTCTCATGGTGGGCAAAGGGCAGATGCTTTGCTTGGAGTTCAGCAATTCTAACTCATGCTTCCTGGATATGAGTGTCTTGGGGTGGTCCAGTAAGTTGTAATTTCTCGTCTCGTTCTCGCTGAGACGGGTCTCTAAGCAGTAGCTCCCAGAGCCGTCAGCTACTCCATTCCAGATTCCATAGTGTGCCCCTGGCATTTTACGGACTATCATTTTCTTTTGTGTTATTTTAAAAGACGTACTCGGGTGTATGTGTGTTGTGCGCATGAATCTGTGCACACCCGTTGGGATCTGTATGGCCATACGTGCACAGGGAGGACTTGGAGCAGAAACTGTAGAGAATGCTGTTTGCTGGATTTCTTATGGGCTCACGCATAGCTGGCTTTCTTATACAGTAAGGATCACCTGCCCAAGGAAAGGTGCCTCCCATGGCATTCTGAGCCTCCTTTATCAATTATCAATTCAAGTCCCCTCATACACATCCACAGGACAATCATATTTGGGCAATTCTTTAATCAAGACTTCCTTCCCAGAGTACCTTAGGCTGTGTCAAGTCAACAGACAAAGCTAACTAGGAAACCAGGTTTCTTGATGAATCCGGAGTTTACCAATTTCAGCTAGTCCAGCTAGCCAGGTGGCCATAGGGATCCCTTGGAAGCTGTTGCACCTCTACCTGTTGATGTTGGTGCTGGAGATCTGTACACCTCGGTCTCTACAATTGCACACACAGGTTTTTATCCACTGACCCATCTTCTCAGCCTCTATTTATGTTTTAGCCTTTGTGTTATAATCCCACAAAACATTTTGTATATGAGCAATTAAAAGGTGAAGCCTTTAGAAGGGAGAACAAAACACTTATGGGAGGAAATAAAGGCATAAATAGAGGAGCAGGGATTGGAGAAAAGATCATCCAGAGACTGCTTCACCTGGGGATCCATCCCATATGCAGTCACTAAACTCAAGCACTATTGCTGATGCCAAGTAGTGCTTCCTGGCAGGAACCTGATGCCTCCTCAGAGGCTCTGCCAGAGCAATAATGATACGGAGGAGGATGCTTGCAGCTGACCATAAGACTGAGCACAAGGACCTCAATGAAGGAGTGAGAGAAAGGTCTGAAGGAGCTGAAAGAATCTGCGACCCTATGGGAAAAACAAAATGATCACCTAACCAAACCCACCACAGCTCCCAGGTACTAAAACACTAACGAATGAGTTCCAATGAAAAGACCCATGGCCCCAGATGCATATGAGGCAGAGGATGGCATTGTCTGACATCAATAAGAGGAGAGGCCTTTGGTCCAGTGAAGGCTTTTTTTTCCAGTGTAGGGGAATGCCAAGGTGTTGAGGTGGGAGAGGGAGGTTGGGAGAGAGAGAGCATCTTCATAGAGGCAATGTTAGGAAGAGGGGGATGGGATTGGGGGAAGAGGATAACATCTGAAATGCAAATACAGAGAATATCCATTTTTAAAAAAGAATGCAAGGTGATATTGAAAAAAAGAAGTATATGTTAAAGAATATTCATAATCTCATAATCAAATTTTATAGCTATTAAAAGCACTCTAAAAAAAGGTAAAGCCTGTTGTGTGTAGTTTTGCTACATCACTCTAAGCTCCATGTGGACTGCGCTACCAACCCTGCCCAGATTCCCTTGGATCCCTGGATAAAAACACAATAACATCACACACACACACACACACACACAGAGTTAATCTTAAATTGTCTTTCTTAACTCAATGACTGGGTACTCTCAGTCACTGGCCACTGGTATCTTTATCAATCAATCAAGAATCAGTTGGGAAACATGACCTTAGCATCAGAACCAACCTCTACAGAAGTCCCTCCCCATAACAATCATTCACAGAATAAATTTTCTCGGTTTACTGAGCCTACATTTATAAGTTTCCATATCTGCTTTACAAAATGTGTTGCCTCTATGAGGCAAATAGTTGTTGTTTATAACTGAAGTACCAGAGAAATGAGGAGGTTTCAGGATGCAGCACTTACATTTGTCTAGTTACCCTTCATAGATCACGTGATCTCAATGCAGGTAGTTTCTTTCCTGATGGAGTGAAAATTGATTCTGAGTGTAGTAACAGACTTGTTGAAATGTGGTATATTCTAAAGTTTTTAGCCCTTCTAGAACTCACCCTGCCTGGTGGTCTTAGACCTTAATTCATCTTCTCCCATTCTAGAAATAATTCATTTAAATTTCAGTAATTTTAATTACAGTTTGTGTCTGTCCATGTATATGTGCATGTTTCTGTGTGTGCAGGTGCATGTGAGTGTGCCAGTGTATATGCATATGTGTGGAGGTCAGAGGACTATGTCAGTCAATACCCACCTTGTTTTTTGAAACAGAGTCTTTAATTGGCCTGGAATTTGCCAGTAAGATGGGCTGACTGGCCAATGAGCTCCAGGGCTTCACCTGTCTCCTGCTTGTTTATGTGGGTTGTTTTCCAGTCTGCTCAGTCTTTTTGCAGAATAAATGCTAATAGATCCATGGTTGTTTTACCAAGGTGCTGTACTTTGGGGACTGAGGCATGGCAATGAACTTGTGCTCCCTCTAGTGGCATTGCAAGAGCACAGCAGAGCTGTTCAAATGTCAGATGTCAGGGTGGGGCTTCCTCAATGGCCATTTATTTCAAATTGTAGCCACAATAGCAGAATATCCCACTTTACAATTTGGTGTTAAAGGACAACCAAACCTAGATTTTAGTCTCTTTGTGAATGCCTATGTACACTTCACCTCTCTCTTTCTCTGTGTCTCTGTCTCTGTCTCTGTCTCTGTCTCTCTCTCTCTCTCTCTCTCTCTCTGTGTGTGTGTGTGTGTGTGTGTGTACATGCATACACAGTGCATATTTGGAGAACTGAGGAAAGCTTTGAGTGTGTGTTGGTCCTCTGGCATCCTCCACATGTTTGAAACAGAGTCTCCCATTCGCCTGAAACCTGGCCCCCACCTCTTCCAGGGAACCTCTTTTATTGCAGGACTGAGATTGCCAGTGTGCTCTGGGGTGCCTCACTTTTTATCTGGGTTCTGGATATCTGAAACACTTTACAAGCTGAGCCATCACCCCTACCTGAATCTCAACAGAGTGACACCAGAAAATCAAACACAAAAGTATACCCTTGTGTCTGAATCACCATTGTAGAAGAGAATATATGTATGAAAACTGCTTTGAACATAGAAGAGGCACAGGCAAAAATACCCAGTACGGCCAATGGGGTGGGAGTGAATCCAGTGAGTGCAAGGCTTCACTCTTCCTAAGCTCTGTACAAGGTTGTGTGTGCATAGGCTTCTCTCTGCTCACGCTGGGTAATACAGGATCCAGACCTTTTGGGCCACCCTGTATATGTCCTTGATGACTGTCAACAATTGGCTCTGATGCCCTAAGGCAGTATTGTTATGAACTACTTTCATTGCTCCACTATTACATGATTAGATTGTTGCACTTTTACAATGTTACTCTGTTTATATCGTTACACTGTTACACTGTTTACATTGTTACAGTTTACATTGTCACACTGTTTACATTGTTACACTGTTTATGTTGTCACACTGTTTACATTGTTACACTGTTACATTGTTACACTATTAGACTGCTACACTGTGGCACTGTTACACTGTTACTGGTGGGCTAAGACACATTCTGTTCTGCTTTCTCCTTTTTATGATGCAATGGAGATTTGTTTTGAAAAGCTCTTTCTTTGGAAGAACATGAACAACTGAGTCTTGTGTCTGCTAGAGGCTGACCCTTTCTTGATATGTAGATTTTTTGTTTGTTTATTTGTTTTGATATGTCCTCCCTCCTCCACGAAGCCTTGTGCTGGGGGCAGTCTTTGAAGCACTTTTTAAGAAAACAAACCATGCAATAGGGGAAAGCATTAGGTTGTATGATCAATATGGTACAAGCATTTGTTACAGTCAGTGAAAGCAATGGAAACAATCACAGTATGTGAGATTGGGAGAGGTCAGGCTTAAGACAGTACCAGGGCAGCTCAGAGGATGCTGGGAGGGTAGAGACCTCTGTGGGTCACTCACAGCAGCACTGCTTTCCCATCAGGTGCTGCCCTGGGGCTCTGCATCCCAGCCATTCTCTGTAGCAGGAACTGAACATTGGCTACAGAATTGGCCATGAATGTTGTTATGTCTAGTTATGATTCATCATTATCCTCATTCATACTTTGCAAGTTCTTCCCTCCCCCAACACATACTTTCATGATTGATTTTCTTTCTCTCTTCTTCTTTCTCTTCTTCCTGCCCCTTTTCTCCCTTTTTTCCTTTCCTTCTTTCTCCTTCTTCCTCTTTATTTTTTTCTTCTTTTGATAATGTTGATCAGTAGCTCAGGCTGTTATCAAGCATTCCATCCTCCTGCCTTAGCCCTTCAAATGGTGGAATTGCCAGAATGAGGGTTAGAAATGCAGGATTCTCCTCCTCCCTCCTCTAAGTCTGATACATACAACTCAACAGTTTCCATGATGACAAATAGAAGAAGCCCCAGACTGCTTCCCTGTCCTAAGGAATTCTAGAGAGATTCTGTGTGCAAAATATATAGGACAATGGGTCTGGGGCTCTTTGAATGTCAGAATTCATGATTTCGACAAATTTAGACTGATCTGTAGTCATGGAGCTAATACAAAGTTATCAGAGAAGGGGATGAACACAAGGATTCAAAGTGAAATGCCACTGGGGCCTTGTTGAATCCCATGTTACTGAATCCATTCCAGAATGCTCCTTGCAAGCTTCCCCATGGTGTCTGAACACCTCAGAGCTGTGATGTTTGACACCAAGCCCACCCAGAATATTTGGTTGTCAGCTGTGACCATAACAGCCACGGATGTAAAACAAGTCACTGGCTAGAGATGGAGGTCAGTTCGCTTCTATAGCACATATGGTCAGTTTTGTAAGGCCCATAAGGGGGTGTGTGTCAGAAGCCTCCCAAGAATGTCAGTAAAAGAAGAGCAGACACTTGGTCTTCATGCGTCCCAACCCATCTATATACTGATCTTGCTTCCTGTCACTTACAGCCATGACTTAAAGCTGATCTCAGCCACGGCAGATCGAAGGGAAGCCTCCATCCCATGCTGTGGCTAAACTCTCCCAGTTCATGGTCTGCCAATTCCTGTGGTGTAAATGCTCCCACACCAGCCTGCACTTTAGTAGCTTTAGCTTGTTGCTGTGATGAAAATACTTGACCAAACCCTTAATGTGTCTCATGGTTTGAGAGGGTATAGTGCATTGTGGCAGAGAAGGTGTGGGGATGGGGGTGTGGGAAGGTTTGTTCACATCTGGGAGTGGCAGGATGCAGAGGAAGATAACTGCCAGCATTTGTCTGACCTTCTCCTTTCCCTCCGTTCACTCAGACAAGGCTCTGGCACTGAGGATTCAGCCACTGTGATAAATAGACTGTCAGTCCTAAAACCTCACTGATTCTGTGTCCACAGATATCGTCACAGGCCCATGAAAGAGCAGTTAACTGCTTATCCCAGAATGTATGGGATCAAGACACTTTCTTTTCTGGGTGCTTTCCTCATTTTAAAATATTCTTGGAGTGGGTAGGGCTATGTTCACTTGGTATGGGTCTAGCCTAGCATGTACAAAACCCTGCATTTCACGTCTAACACCAGAATGAAACAGGCCACAATGATACATGATAATAATTCCAGAACTTGGGAGGCAGAGGCAAGAGGCTCTTAAATTCAAGGTCCTCCTCAAATCCTGAAGACTTTACTGTTTGTAGAGTGAGGATGCCCTCACATAAGACTTTCTTCTGAAGCCAGCCTGGGCTACAGGAGACCCTATCATACCTATGTATGTATGTATGTATGTATGTATGTATCTATCTATCTATCTATCTATCTATCTATCTATCTATCTCTCCCTCCACCCATCTACCACTTGCTCAAATGTACACACACACACACACACACACACACACACCATGAATACATGTATACAGACCTCTGACCACTTTTTAAATTACCTCCAGCAGAATTTTTTAGGCTCCTCATTCTTTGTCTGACACATGTCTTGTGGGAATTCATAAAGTATCTCTAATCTTCTACTGGAGAATATTCTTCTTACAAAGCCCCTGAGATGTCTGCTTTCTAATTTAAGTAAGAAATTTGGGCCACCGTGCCATGGTTGGTAATGAGCTGTGTGGTCTGTCTGATATTCTGCCCTTGCGCTAACACCAGCACAAATTCAGAGTGTGACCGAGAGCTTCTTCACACAAGACAGCCTTCAGTGGGTAAATTGGCAGGTGCTGAACCATCCAGACAGACACAGGAATATGTTTAGAGTCCAAAAAGAATGTAACTGTGACAGCATATGACAGAAGCCAATCTGAGAATGCTGCACAGTGCACTAGTACTGAGAAGCAGGGACAGAACAGGAAGATCATTTGTCCCAGCTGCACATGGAGGCACACCTGTGTGACCTCAGCTACTTAGGAGGCTAAGGCAGGAGGGTTGTAAACGGAAGGCTAGCCGGGGTTACACGGTGAGGTTTATTTCTCCCTCCTACTTCTATACTTACATTGTACATGTATAATACTGTCTCAAGACCATCAGTCAGGAGTAGTTTGGGTCTCTGAACACCGTTCCCTCAGGCTACCTGCTGACATCCTTACAAGTGAAGGGTAATGGGAGATAGCTGCTCAGGGATAAAACACTCGCCACCATTCAGGGGCCTGTTCTGAGGCCACCAGCAGCAAGCACCCACGCGGCCCAGGTCCGACCATACTCAGTGACTGCTAGAGAGAGCTCAAGTCAAGGGAGCATCTCCCTCCACTCTCCACAAAACGTCCGCCTTTGTCCTGGTTTCATCACACACCAGCGGCTTCTGCATCTTATATACTTCCCCCCTTGTGCAGTTCTTGAGATGGTTTATGGAACTGGGCAGGCAAGACAAGAGAGATTCAGAGCCCTCTCTAGGCTTCACCTCTGAAGAGGAACCCCCATTACACCCCTCTTGGTAAGACTTTTGTAATTGAGTTTCTCAGAAAAAAAAATGCTCACCCATGTTGAAGGTTCTAGAAGGCTGGTTGATTTCCCAACGGATTGTTGCTGCCCCCCCCCCCCATGCTAACCCTTGTACAAGGCTGACTGGATGATTAGAAATTCCTTAGTGCAGAAAGCAGGAATATTGCAGATCAAGATCCGGAATTATCTTGGGCTGTTTTCAGGCCCCTTTATATGCATGCGTTGCTCAGTTCTGTGTCTAACGGTTTTCATGTAAGAGCCTCGGTAAGTATGAGAAGACTCCAAGCTTCCAGTAACACGGAGGTGAAGTATGTGATCAGATAATGACTAGGACCCGTGCCGACAAGTTCCTCTGAGAATTTATGAGGAACACGCACAAGCCCCAACTCCAACTAGGGCTGGTGAGATGGCTCAGTGGGCAAAGGTGCTCGACTCCCAGCCCATTGATCTCAGTTTTATTTTGTGACTCACGTGATGGAAAGACAGAACTGAATCATCTAAGTTATCCTCTGACTGTGTGACCCCCCATACACACACTGTGCTCATATGCACCACACACACACACACACACACACACACACTCACACACACATACACACACACACACATACACACACACACACACACACACACACACACACACACAAACTTGAAAAAAAAAAAAAAGAAAACTTAAAAGAAAAAAATGACCTGGGCTGAGTCAGCAAATACGTCCTGTGAGCAGCAGGACCTGTGTTCAGTCCCCAGAACCCATGGGAAACGCTGGCCCTGGTGCTGTGCACCCTGGCGCTGGGCAGGAGGAGACAGGCTGGCGGATCCCTCATGCTCTGTGGACAGCAGCCTAGCCTGAAAAAGGGGGAGCCAAGGGTCCCTGTGAGAGATGTTTTCTAAAAGCCAAACCAAACCAAGGATGATATTTCAATGATTAATATCTGATGTTGGCCTCTGGCCTCACATCACATGTATCTGTCCACGTGACCATGGTATGCCTGTGCACACACACACACACACATACATACACAGTCACATACTCACACACACATTACAGACACATTCACACACACACATACTCACACACATACACATACTCATACACAGACACACTCACATACTCACTCACAGTCACACAACACACACTAACACACATGTACACACTCACACACACAGACACACTCACCTACTCACATATACACAATCACATATTCACACACACAGACACATTCACACACACACACACTCACCTACTCACATATTCACAATCACATATTCACACACACACACACACACTCACTCACACACACACACACACACACACACACACACACACTCACACATTGGAATAATGATTTTGGAAGTCTAAGTCTGGGATCAGGTGGCTATCACTGTGGGCCTGTGTTGACTTCATCAGTGTGAATTCTGTTTGTCACCTTGATCAGATCTTGGAGGGATTTTCTCCATCATGTGATGGGAAGTGAGAGGGCCTGCTCAGTGTGGGCAGGATCTTCCTTTATCGGCCTGACAGAAGTCGGTAGCAGAGCTTGGGCAGGGCGTGGGGAAGCTTTGCTTTCTGCCTCATTGCCTTCACCTCTACAGCGAGCTCACCTGCCCTCGATTTAAGGACATCTCTCTGGCTGCTGTAAAGCTCAGCATCTTCAAGTTTCCAGCATGCGCCAGAAACTGGCAGCTCTGCAGGAATCTCCAGGCCTCCTGCACCAGACTGGGACTCCTGAGGTGTCCAGCGTCATGGACAGAGTGGCTCCTGGGTTCTCAGCCATTCTTCTGCTACCCAGCCCACAGTGAGTAAGCCAATGGAACAAGTCCCCTTCCCTGATCCTCCTGCCTGCTACAGCCCTCACTAAACCATCCCAGATTGTTCTGGCAGGTGTGGAGCAAGGCCGTGAAGTGTGATTTTTAATCAAAGTTTCCAGCTTTCCAGTCGTGCTGTATTTTGATGCATCTATCAGACTGCCAATTCAAGACTTAGCTTTTCTCTTTCCCTCTCTTCGGGTCAAAGCTCCGCCAAAATCACCTGCACTTCAACAACAGGAGCAGAAAAATGGACTCTCAGATCCAAAGGCTGAGCAGAGGACCCCTGGATCTGTCCGGAGTCGCCGGTTTCATGACATGTTTCCCTGCTCAGTTTGTGCTTGATAAATACCGGTCACATGCAGGTAAATTAATCCACACTGGGAGGAAGTTACTTCAGGTCCATATGCCCTGTGATTCAGCAGCCAATTACTGGGGGAAAGTAATCAACAATGAAACATCCATACATTATCTACCTGACAGAAAAGAGCACATATGCTCTGGGGTCACAAACTCTTCACAGGCAACCTTTCAAGTTTCTCCTGAGACTCCTAGGACAGGAAAGGGAGTCACCAACAATACAGATGACATAGAGATGGAGCCCCATACACTCCTCCTCCTCCCCTTCCTCCTCCTCCTCCTCCCCCTCCTTCTTCTCCTCCTCCTCCACCTTCTCCTCCTCACCCTCCTCCTCCACCTCCTCCTCCTCCCCACCTCCTCCTCCCTCTCCTTCTCCTCCTCCTCTTTTTCCCCTCCTCTTCTTCCTCCCTCTTCTCCTCTCCCCTCCTCCTCCTCCCTCTCCTCTTCCTCCTCTCTCTCCTCCTCCTCCTCCCTCTTCTCCTCCCCCCTTCTCCTCCTCCCTCTTCTCCTCCCCCCTCCTCCTCCTCCCTCTTCTCCTCCCCCCTCCTCCTTCTCCCTCTTCTCTTCCCCCCTCCTCCTCCTCCTCCCTCTTCTCCTCCCCCCTCCTCCTCCTCCTCCCTCTTCTCCTCCTCCCTCTCCTCCCTCTCCTCCTCCTCCTCCCTCTCCTCCTCCTCCTCCCTCTCCTCCTCCCCCCTCCTCCTCCTCCCTCTCCTCCTCCTCCTCCCTCTCCTCCTCCCCCCTCCTCCTCCTCCCTCTCCTCCTCCTCCTCCCTCTCCTCCTCCTCCTCCCTCTCCTCCTCCCTCTCCTCCTCCTCCTCCCTCTCCTCCTCCTCCTCCCTCTCCTCCTCCCTCTCCTCCTCCTCCTCCCTCTCCTCCTCCTCCCTCTCCTCCTCCCTCTCCTCCTCCCTCTCCTCCTTCTCCTCCCTCTCCTCCTCCTCCTCCCTCTCCTCCTCCTCCTCCTTCTCCTCCTCCTCCCTCTCCTCCTCCCTCTCCTCCTTCTCCTCCCTCTCCTCCTCCTCCTCCCTCTCCTCCTCCTCCTCCCTCTCCTCCTTCTCCTCCCTCTCCTCCTCCTCCTCCCTCTCCTCCTCCTCCTCCCTCTCCTCCTCCTCCTCCCTCTCCTCCTCTTCCTCCCCCTCCTCCTCTTCCTCCCTCTCCTCCTCTCCCCTCCTTCTCCTCCCTCTCCTCCTCCTCCTCCCTCTCCTCCTCCTCCTCCCTGTCCTCCTCCTCCCTCTCCTCCTCCTCCTCCCTCTCCTCCTCCTCCTCCCTCTCCTCCTCCTCCCCCCTCCTCCTCCCCCCTTCTCCTCCCCCTCCTCCTCAACCTCCTCCTCCTCACTGGGGGATGCTATGCATTCACTGCTGACTGACAAGGCTGTAGACAGAACACGAGGAGGAAGCCCTTCTTCCTGTTCAGGAATGAAACGGAAACGACCATGGTAACAGGCAGAGTGCCACCTCAGCAGGGTGAACATTGTGTTAGTGGAGAAAGTGGGCCACTGGGAGGCCAGCAATGAGGGCTTTCATTGATAGTGTCCCTGGTCAGTCCTGATTTGGTAGGACAATGTGGTGTCCACAGCTACTGGAGCTCGCTGCCTGGTCAGGTGGCTGTGTGGACCTGGTGAAATGAGGTGCCCATGATGCCAGGGTCACTGCAATGTAGACAAACTGGTTGACAAAGTTGATGCTCCTCCCCCACCCCATATTAGAACAGTAGACCTCCTGTGGGAAAGGAAGTTGTGACGAGGAGAAGGCCACACAGTGAGTGTAGCCAGATGGACCCAGCTGGTCCTGGCCTGAAAGAATCTGGGGATTGGAATTCGTTACAGAGGGAAGCACGACCCTTCCACAGTCTTAGCTGGGAGTCAAGCCTTGTCTGGTACCTCCACCCCCAGGGATGTTTAGGGTCACCTGAAAGCTCTTATAAGACACTTAGTGGGATCACTGTCTCACTGTGGGACCCCCCAGGATGGCTTCTGAAACACGGTGGCTCCTCTCCAATACTTGCTGAAGGAATGAATGTGGGAAACAGGTGGATGACTTTTTCAGTCAAAAAGAAGATCCAAGAGGCAAAGTTTCAGGAACTGGTGCCAGAAGAGTTGAGTTGTTTCTAATGTGCATAGGTGAATTTGTAGTGCATGCTCATGTTTAAGAATGTACATGTGTGGGGCATGCATGTGGAAGTGCACATATTTGCATGCACATGTAAAAACCACAGGGCAGCCGTAGTGCCAGCCTCAGGAATGTCTCTGATCTCCTTTGACATAGGGTCTCTCAAAGTGTTACCAGAAACTTGGGTTAAAGAACAAATATTTCTTTTTTTTTATTAACACCTTAGGTATTGGCTGAAGTGTGAAGCTAGATGGGCAAAGCATATCAATACAATATCAATACAAAAGTGTTGGTATTTTATTATTATTTTATTTTATTTTATCTTGAGACAGGGCTTTTCTGTGGATCCCTGGCTGTCCTGGAACTCTAGAGACCAGGCTGACATCAAACTCAGAGATCTGCCTGCCTCTGCCTTCCAAGTCCTGGGACTAGAAGCATACACAACCACCTGGCTCTATGCTAAATCTAAACTCTATCACCCTGGAAGAGGTGACATCCTTTTTTTAATGTATTTACTTGTATATTTATTGACTCAATGATGTGTTGAGACAGGGCCTCAATATTTTGCACTGGCTGGCCTGGAACTTGCTGTGTAGGCTCTACTGGCTTTGAGCTCACAGAGGTCCATCTGCCTCTGCCTCGGGAGTGCTGGGATAAAGTGCACCCACATGCCTGGCTTCTATAGGTATTTCCCTTTTCTTTTCTTTTCTTTTCTTTTCATTTAAAATACTTTTTAAAAGATTTATTTATTTTATGTGAGTACACCATAGCTGTCTTCAGACACACCAAAAGAGGGCATCAGATTCCATTACAGATGGTTGTAAGCCACCATGTGGTTGCTGGGAATTGAACTCAGGACCTCTGGAAGAGCAGTCAGTGCTCTAACCACTGAGCCATCTCTCCAGCTCCTACAGGTATTTTCATTTGTTGAGTTTCACTTTGAATTATTCAGCTCTTCTCTTCTAGCATCAGTTACAACCATGCTCAGTATATAGATGACCTCTTTGTGGCTTCTATTGGATATATTTTATTTACATTCCAAATGCTATCCCCTTTCCTGGGTTCCCCTCAATACCTCCTACCCCATAACCCCTTCCCCTGCTTCTATGAAGTTATTCACCCCCCACACACTCCTGCCCCCTGACTCTGACACTCCCCATCACTGCAGCATCAACCCTTGACAGGACCAAGGGCTTCTTTTCCCACTGGTGCCCAACAAGGTCATCCTCTGCTACAAGTGCAGCTGGAGCCATGGGTCACTCCATGTGCACTCTTTGGATGGTGGTTTAGTCTCTGGGAGCTCTGGTTGGTTGGTATTGTTGTTCTTATGGAGTTGCAAATCCCTTCAGCTCCTTCAATTCTTTCTCTAACTCCTCCATTAAGGACCCTGTTCTCAGTTCTATGGTTGGCTGCAAGCATCCACCTCTGTATTTGTCATGCTCTGGCAGAGCCTCTCAGGAGACAGTTATAATAGACTCCTGTCAGCATGTACTTCTGGGTATCAGCAATATTGTCTGGGTTTGGTGACTATATGGGCTGGATCCCCAGGTGGGGCAGTCTCTGGATGGCCTTTGCTTCAGTTACTGCTTCAAGCTTTGTCTCCTTATTTCCTCCTGTGAATATTTTTGATGCCCCTTCTAAGAAGGACAGAAGCATCTGCACTTTGGTCTTCCTTCTTCTTGAGCTTCATGTGGTCTGTGAATTGCATCTTGGGTATTCTGAGCTCTGGGGCTAATATCCATTTATCAGTGATTGCATACTATGGGTGTATTTTTGTGTCTGGATTACCTCACTCAGGATGATATTTTCTATATCCATCCATTTGCCTAAGAACTTCATGAACGTATTTTTAACAGCTGAGTAGTACTCAATTGAGTAGATGTAGTACATTTTCTGTATCCATTCTTCTGTTGAAGGACATCTGGGTTCTTTCCAGCTCCTGCCTATTATAAATAAGGCTGCTATGAGCATAGTGGAGCATGTGTTCTTGTTGTATAAGAGGTGACATCTTTAAAAAGGGACCAGTGGGCGACCACTTATTGAGCATTCGTCACAGACCAAGCAGCAGCATCCTGTCTTAGAAGAGTGGATGAGCCGATGGGGGAGGCAGTCACACTGTGAGAACTTGCAAAGAGGGTTGGAGATGTGGGCCAGAGGGACAGCGCTTGTGTAACACGTGTGAGCTCCCAGGCTACCCACATTCCTATAGAACATAAACACACAGAGAACTGTGGCACCACAGTCTCTAAGAGGAACCTATCACTCTCCTGCACCATCCCTCCAGAAGGCACTGTTGATGCCAGTTCCGGGATGAGGTGGCTACACATCCTGATGCACTGGAGAGCAGCTTGGGGCTGTGTTGTGCCTCAGGGGGACAACAGGCTTCGTACGGAGGGCAGGGACTCTGTTCCTGTGTCTTTGCCTGACTATCATTCTCTGGGGACTAGTTCTGCGTGGTTTTAGGAAAGGAGCCTAGTGGTCAGTGCAGTCAGCCTGGTTTCAGATGAGAAGAGTTCTCACCAGGCCCCTTCTTTCCCAGCAGGGGCTCGCAGAGGCTTATCTTGCCCGCAGCTGACCTGGGACCAGGGTCCCAGGCTGCAGGCAGGAAGGAGAAAGCATGTCCCTGGTTTCTTGTATGGCAACATCGTTTCCAACCCCTCTGCCTGACACCCACTCTTTCTGCTAAATATTTTAAGTGGAGGTAGCAACTCAAAGAGATTTTCTGTTCCTCCTCTGTAATTTCCTTCTTACATTGTGCTCTGTTTTCTCCTCTCTCCTCCCGAATGTATACGGGCAGCCTTAATTCTGAAAGAAATAAGCATGAGGCCTGTAAATTATCTAAAGCTCACACACTCCCTTTTCCTCCTCCCTGTGCCAGAGGCTATGTTTGGGGTGGGGTGAGGTAGGGGGTGTTCTAGAGAGGGACAAGCCTGACAGACTGCGCATGCGCATGTCGCTTGGCCCACGCTGTGTGGGCTGCACAGTACAGCATCACCATCCACATATTAGAGACTGAGACCGGTAGCTACTCGGGTGCTAGAGCCTGAGGAATCCCACGAGAGACTACGGATCTTCAGTCCTCCTTGTCTGGGTGAAGAAGCTGAGCCACGGAAGGACAGTGGCGGCTGCAGCTGCAGCAGTCCTGTACTCACACTAGCAGGATAGACGTGGGCAGAAGAAGTCAGACCACTTTTTCCGAGGCCATCTTTCCATCTTCTCCCTCTTAAGCCTTCCTGGAAATGCCTACGCAGATCAGCACAGAACGTGTCTCACCAGATCCAGTTAAACTGACAAGGAAGATCAGCCATCCCTCCTACCCACTGCTGACCATTGTTCACCCCGCATCAAGAACCTCCAGAGAATAAAGAGTAGGAGGGAAGTGGAGGAGCTGGCTTGTCCTCTAAGAAGTGGCAGGTGTATGTGGGCAGCAGATTACAGGACGTGAGTCTGAATGGAGCCAGAACCCGTGGATTCTTTTGAAGCTCTGAATTAGCTACTTTTACATGGCTATGAGAAAACACCTGAGGAAGAGCAAATTAAGGAAGGGAAGGTTTATTTGGGTTCAGTCCATCTCCACAGGGAGGGTCAAAACAGACCAAAGCATTGCATCCAGGAAGCAGAGCAAGACAGGAAATGGCTAGGCATAACCACTCCGAAGACCTGCACCTGGTACTCAGCCAGCTGCCATAACCATCCTCATGGGAGTGAAGGTCTTCCAAAGAGAAACCTTGTGTCCCTCTCTTTGGCAATCAGACTATGAAGTAATGGTCTCCAAGAAGTCTGAATGGACCAGGAGTATCTTATGAAAGGAAATGAGTGAAGCCTGGTACCTCCCAGTGAGAGATGTCACACAGCTCTGACAACCTGTGCAGGATAAACTGGAGCTGGGAGGAGGACAGATGTGTGGAGCCACACGTGACCAGCACTGCTTAGCTATGCACACCCGTGTGCCCAACTCAAACCTAAACCTCCTGTCAGGACTCTGATGACGAACCTAGGGCCACTACACCCCTTTGTCCCTCTTCCCAGTGTTGCCTGTTCCTTGCCTCTTTAATGGGCCTAGGGCGGACAGGTGGTGCAGCCTAGATTTTTAAGACTGCCAGGGACCAGGCAATGAACCTAACAGTTCTGCTCACACCATCCAGAATGTTCCCCTTCACCTGGGGACCAGCCACTCAAATCAGCAGGCTAGGATGGGCATTCTCCTATTCAAACAGTGATGTCCCCTTAGCTCTTGTCAGAGCTAAACTAGATCTGAATCCTTGACAGCTCACAATTCTCAAGAGACTCCTGGCTCCAGACTTAATCTAATACCTTCTAGCCTTCCCTAGTCCGGCCATTGCTGTGGGATGTCTGGGGTAAACTTAAAAAAAAAACAAAAACAAAAACAAAAAACTGAGTAGTGTGTGATCAATTGAAGGCCAATGACAATTTCTCCACCCAAGGAAAAAAAATCAGACTTTACTTGTGGAGAAAGTAGAAAAAAATATTTTAAGGGTTTCTGGGCTGATGGAATTCCTTAATTCCCCCAACCATGGCAGGCTCCTCATTACCAGAACACACTTTTTTGCAATATATCTGTGTATGTGTGTGTGGCTGGGTGTACATGTGTATGCAGGTTCACATGGAAGTCAGAGGCCAGCCACAGGTGTCATTCCTTGGGTACTGTCCATCTTTGAAGCAGAGTCCCTCACTGGGACCTGGACTTGCCTGTCTTATCTTCTCAGAACTGGTATCATGGATGCAAGTCAGTGGTCCAGGCTCTTCCCATGGGTCTGGTGGGGATCCTCATAGTCCTGCCGCAGACACTTTACTGATGAGGCCGCCCCCCAGCCCTGCTCTAATACTATCCTTAGTGAAAAAAAGAAGTGTTGGTGTGACTCTCTGACCATTGATTAGTGAGTGAGCAGCTGCAGTCTTGCAGCAGGGACTGCAGCTTTGTGTAAATGCACAGACTCTTCACTTCGTTTACAGATGCCTGATCAGTAATCATGATGGTTAATCTTGTCTGGATTGAAATGATTCCCTGGGAACAGCTGTTAGAGTGTTTCCTCGGATAATCATCCCAAGTAGAGAGGATCTGCCTTGAATGTGGGCGACACCATTCCCTAGGCTGGGAGCACAGTGAAACTAGAGAGGGAGAGGGATGAGTCCAATGATCTAGGGACACTACATCTCCTGGCCAGCCAGCGACATGTGTCCTCACCACCACAATATGATATCCAGTCTTGGCTCATGTTCACTGCAAAGAATCCTGCTGACCACAGATGGAAGCCATGACTCAAAACAAACCTTTCTGCTTTATAAATTGTTTCTCTAGGGTATTTGTCACAGCGACACAGATGTCTGGTGAGCACAGGGAGGCAGAAGCCTGACAGTTCTGCATTCTTTTTGGGTTGCTCTTCGTTTTTATTTCACATGTGCTCAGCTCTGAACATAGACACATTTGTCATTAAGAAGTCATCACTGTCTAAAATCACCAAATCTTGCTTCTCTTCATTTAAGGACAAAGACAAGAAGAACTAAGATACTCTCATGATTTGCAGGGACCTAACAACCCACTGGTCTGTAGTGGGTCGGCCTGATGCTTCTTATATCCTAATGATAACTTGGGCCTCAGAAACTGGTTGCCCTAGAGACTAGAGAGTCTACACATAAATGACTCTGCCCCCAAGTAATTTCTGATTGGCAAATAAAGATGTCAACAGCCAATAGCTGTGCAGAAGAGACATAGGTGGGGTTTAGGTCTCCAGAGCTTGGATTTGAGGAGGACCACGAGGGAAGAAGGAGAGCATGCAGGAGAGGAGGGACAAGGAGAGCTGTCATGGGTTCACCGAGAATGCTGAGGCAGGAGAGGGAGGTTGGGAGAGGGATCACCTTCATGGAGGCAATGGGTGGGGGAGGGGTGATGGGATTGGTGGAAAGGGGTTAACACCTGAATTGTAAATACAGAGAATATCCAATAAAAAGTAATTAAAAATAAAAAGAATGTGGCCATGTGGGCTGGCCAGTGGGAGCTAAGAGCAGCCCAGATGAAACATAGTAATAACTTGTGGTTATAGGAAAGTAGGCTCAAACAGCATGGGAGGTAGATATCTGCCCAACTATTGCGCCAAGGCTTGTTAAAAATAGAAAGAATGTGTGTGTTTTTTACCCGGGAACTCAATGACTAAAAGCGGGGTAGAAACCCTGGGCCGGAATTAAATGTTTAATACAACACTGGCCTTCAGCAGTTAACCTTTGCAACATGCTTTCTGACCACTAGGGGACTCCAGTCACTACCCTAAACCTTAAGGACAGGCCTTACAGACACCATCTTGCCTTTCTGACTTCATGTTTCTCTGGATCGCTCCTTTCTGCAATTACCTTCTACATCAGGAGAAACAGGGCAATAAGCATCTTGTGACAGGGACCAAAACTCTTCCAGGCGACAGCACCTCCTTCCGAACAGATGAGGCACCCACATTCACTCTGAGTGTTGAATGGGAGTGTTTGAGCACTTGCCCCCAGATGGTGGCGCTGTTTTGAGAGGTTGTGAAACCTTCAAGAGGCTCCTGGCTGAAGGGAGTCTGTCACTGGGCACAGGCCGGGAGGTTTTATAGCCTTTCCCTCCTCGCTGTTTCCTCTCTGCCATCTATCCAGCCCCTCTTTCTAATTAATTAATTAATCAGTTAATTAATTTTTAGAATTTCAATCTGCTTTATTTCTCTTTGGGTATCCTCATGGAGAGGGCTGCTTGGGGTAGAAGGCATAGGACTGGGGACTATTTACCGACTCAAGTTCTTGAACAAGCCCTTGTAGCTCCCTAAATTCCACCATTTTCTTCTGATAAGCGAGGCTTGCAGCCTTCCCTGGCTGGGATTTCATCCTCACTGTAGCCCTGGGATAGAAGGCCTGACTTTGCCTCAACCCAAAAACTATACCAGGGACTTGGCTGATAGTGCGAAATGTCACTTGGATATCATAGCTAGGAGCTTAAAGTGCGTCTTAGGGTTTCTATTGCTGGGAAGAGACACCATGACCATAGCAGCTTTATAAAGGAGAACATTTAACTGGGGCTGGGTAACAGTTACAGATGTTTTCTCCATCGTCATCATGGCAGAAATCATGGCAGCGTATAGGCAGATATGGAGCTGGTGGAGCTGAGAGTTCTACACCATGATCACAGGCAGCAGAAGGAGGCTGTGAGCACCAGTGTGCATAGCTTGAGCATGTATGACCTCAAAGCCAGCCTCCAGTGATACACTTCCCCCGCCAAGGCCACACCTCCTCCACCAAGGCCACACCTCCTCCACCAAGGCACACCTCCTCCACCAAGGCCACACCTCCTCCACCAAGGCCACACCTCCTCCACCAAGGCCACACCTCCTCCACCCAGGCCACACCTCCTCCTCCAAGGCCACACCTCCTCCACCAAGGCCACACCTCCTCCACCAAGGCCACACCTTCTCCACCAAGGCCACACCTCCTCCACCCAGGCCACACCTCCTCCACCAAGGCCACACCTCTTCCACCAAGACCACACTTCCTCCACTAAGGCCATACCTCCTCCACTAGGGCTGTACATCCGAAGAGTGCCATTCTTGATGGCCAAACATTCAAACACCTGAGACTGTGAGGGTCAAACCTATTCAAGCCACCACAAAGTGAAAAGCCAAAGACAGTAGACCGTCAGTACAGATATCCCCAAGAAGTCTCCCAGTTATAGGTGCTCCGGATCTTAAAGGGACACTGCACGGAACACAGGGGCGAGATTTAACAGTCTGGGACGCACAGAAAGCTAAGCACACATTGCCCCTGACCCTCACATCTGCCCAGAGAATCCCATTTCCTTTGCATTTCCGAGTGTTCTGTTCTGTGTGCATGGCTGCATCTCCCTCACAGTGAAAAGTCGAAAGGAAGAGCTCTGGGAGGGCTGGGAAAGTTTTCTAGCAAACAAGTTTGCAGGTAGATGCTGTGCAGGGAAGGGACTCACCAGGCACCCCAAGGTCACTTTAAAAAACAAAAACAAAGCTACAGTTTGAGCATATGTGCATATAGCATGAGGTTTATGTGGAAGTCAGAGGACAGCTTGTAGGATTCAGTCCTCATCATACAGTGGGTGGGTCCCAGAGATGGAACTCAGTTTTTAGACCCCAGGCCTCAAGTGCTTCTGCAGAGTGAACCACATCATCCACCTGGAGACATTTTTCCCAGTAACATTTCTGGATCTATGATGCTAGTGTTTTCTGGTACCAAGATAGAACACAATAGTTTGCTACTGAGATTTCTTTTCTGTTTCACCTGATGCAATGTCAGAGCTAGAAATATGTTCCACGGTCCCAGAGGCAAAGTCTAGCTACTTACGAAGCTTTCAAGCAGACTGGGGCAAGCCTTATTTTCAGGAGCTCAGATCCCGCAGATGTGGAGCAGGACCCCAACATTAGAGGTTGCTTAATAGCTCCTGCTGGGGCCTTTTGTGTGACCAGCTCGGAGAATCACTCAGCCTGGGCTGGGATCTGTCCCAGGTGCTCAGGGAGCCCTGCCTTTCTAAGATAAGAGAGAACGGATCTACCCAACTATACCATCCATGGTAGCAACGAGCAGTGAGAATTCTCGACTCACGTTTGCCTCTTGTTACCCCCAAGCTGTGTAACCTTATCATGATGTAATCTTGACCATCCTCCTCCATGTGAGCCCGCTGCTGCTGATCACCATCCTTGCAGGATCATCTCTGAGTTTCTTTGCACATGAGACTTTACCTGAGGAGACAGACCATGCAGAAAGGGAGCCCATGGCAGACCAAAGTAATGAGGGAACCAAAATCGAGCTTGATGAAGTGACGATTCTTAAGGGGGTTTGCTAACAGGACCATGGGCAATGCGCTGTTTATAGGACTGGGTGCATTATGGGAAATCTCATGGGTGGCCCAAGCTCTCTGCACAACCTGCAAGCAGCTTGACAGGTCCCAGGATTTCCTCTCGGCACGCAGGCTGGTCAGAGCTCCTTCCCAGCAACTGCTTACTGCTTTATAACCCTGAGATCCTCCTGGTGAACTTGGCAAGTTTCAGCTTCTTGTGAAGGTTGTTTGAGTCTCCTGAGCCCCATCTTTCCTCCCAGAGGGAACTTCTGTGCAGCAGTCCCATGCCAATACCAAACTACAGATTTCTCTCAAATGTCATTGATATTAGTTAAGAGTCTGTGCTTCACGTTGGTCATGACATGCTTTACATTTATACAAGAACACACAAGGCACATGAGTAATCATGGACCCACACACTGTGACATCTGCAAAGCAAACTTAAGATATTTAGTCCCTGGTGTTTCCCACTTCCTTTTTAAAGACGCTGTAACTGCTTTTCAATGTGGGGTAAATACAATCGGTAAGATTTACATCCCGCTGAAATACCAAAGGAGTAACATTGCAGTGGATATTGTGTGCCTGTTACAATTTGGGTAGGAAATGTTTGTGGTGGTTTATAGTGTCAATTTGAGAAGATTTATAATCACCTGGAAGACAGACCTCTGGGCATGTCAGTGAGGGAGGTTTTGATTGGTTTAATTTTGATAAGAAGTCCTTCCTCGAGCATGCATAGCATCACTCCGTGTGCTGGTTCCGGATAGTATAGAAAGGTGGAGATGAACAGAGTATCTGCCATGGTCTCTGGGTGACCAGATGCCTCAAGCCCCTGCCACCATGTCTTCCTCACCATGATGGAGTAGACCCTCCAACCGTGTGAGCCAGAACTAACCCTTCCTTAGTTGCTGTCAACCAGTGAGAGGAGCAACAAGCACACACCTCTAGACTCACATGATGAGGTCTTGTTTTCCGGGATGGTTGTAGTGGTGAGTTTAGCTACTCCACTTTATGGTCTCAGCAGGTCACCCATTTCCAGTCATGCCCCTCCAACCAACTCTTTGGATCCACAACACGGGCATATGCACACACACACACACACACACACACACACACACACACACACACGCACACACTAGCTAATTTTTAAAATGTCTTGGCTAACTCAATGACTGGGCACTTCTAATCCTTCACCTGCTATCCTAGGCCGATTGGCCACTGGCATCTTCATTGATCAATCAAAAATCAATTGAGGACAAGGACCTTAGCATCTGAACGTGCAGATTTCCGATTGAATCAAACCATTAGAAGCAATCTTCCACAGATGGTGTTGCTATTTTGGAAGGTTCTGGAAGCTTTATGAGGCAGGACCTACATGGAGAAAGTATACACCAGGAGTGTGCCTTGATGCTTACATACAGGGCCCAGTCTACTGCTCCATCTATGTTTCCTGTCCATCACACTGTAACATGCTTCCTACCACATGCTCAGAATCCTCAGAGCCAAGGACTAGGCAGAAGCTATTAGCCAATCTGAGCTCGTGGCACTATGCCATACAAGCAACACCACATTCACAATCTGTTGATTGCCCCGCCCTGGCTCCTCCCACCCCAGAACACCACCAAAATCTCTCATTCTTCATCCATTTGCTTTTCACAGTCATTTACCATGGTTGTATCTGTAGGCACATTTAGTTAACAGTTTTCCCCAATTTATCCAAGCATCTCTCCACCTTCCTTTGGCTTAGCCTGGCTCTCATTGTAACCATGGGCATTGCCATCTCTCAGGCTAGTGGTACAGCCTTATGCTCAGCTACCATGGGCCCCTGGCTCATCCCGCTTTCTTGGTGACAGGGTGTACTGGATGGTTTTGTGTCAACTTGACACAAGCTGGAGTTATCACAGAGAAAGGAGCCTTAGTTGGGGAAATGCCTCCATGAGATCCAGCTGTAAGGCATTTTCTCAACTAGTGATCAAGGGCAGAGGGCCCAGCCCATTGTGGGTGGTGCCATCCTGGGCTGGTAGATCTGGGTTCTATAAGAAAGCAAGCTGAGCAAGGCAGGGGAAGCAAGTCAGTAAGTGACATCCCTCCATGGCCTCTGTATCAGCTCCTGCTTCCTGACCTGCTTGGGTTCCAGTCCTGACTTCCTTTGGTGATGAACAGCAATGTGGAAGTGTAAGCTGAATAAACCCTTTCCTCCCCAACTTGCTTCTTGGTCATGATGTTTGTGCAGGAATAGAAACCCTAACTAAGACACAGGGGGACAGCAAAAGTTCTTTCTTAGCTCCTGTTGCCCAGTATTTCTCTTCCCATGTTCTGGAGTGAAAATAACTAGAACCCTGCTTTTGGATTCCTTCCCTTCTCTCCCAATAACCTCATTTCCATCCAGTAGGACAACTCTCTAACCCTCTTCTCTGAGCTCCAATGGAGGAAACCAACAGGTTCCTTGACACTTCCGTAGATGCCTAATCTTAGCTTCAGATTTGTATGTGAAAATTATGATTCTTTATTTCTTATTAAACTTCTCAGCCTTTCCCGTCTCAGTAGATGGCAATTTCATTCTGCCAAAATTCTTGGAGTCATTCTGAAGTCTTCCTTTCCTCTCAAATATCACATCTAACTCAGTACATCCTGTGAGCTCTGCATCTGGAACCCTTCCCAAGTTCTCCCACTTTTCACATCCCCCACCACTGTCAGTGTGGTGACAGCCACTCGGTGTCTTTCTGAATCCTGTAGAACCTGCCAGTCTGGCCTCCTTTTGCATCCCGCTCTGGTCAGCCGAGAAGTTTTTGTTCAGCAACTAGTCAGACATTGACCTTGGTCTTCTCCAGGACCTCTAGAGACGTCTATTCCCCACAAATATCCAAATCTAGAGCCTCTGTGCTGTAACAATTCTGGAAAGAATAAAAACATCTAAAGAGACTTGCATGCCTTTTTTTTTTTTTTTTTACTATTAGACTATTTAAACAATAGAACCCAAGAAATCAGAATTTCTTGGAAATCTCATGCTAGGTAAAGGAAAATGTCAGAGCCGGGTGTAACACAGAGTGTGGAGCTTGTCTCCCAGAAAGGGTTTCACTGGTTTCTACAACCTGTCAGAATGGAGCTAAGAGTGACAGGTCAGTGATGGGCAGGACCACACTTTGACCAGTGTTCTTTAGCTATGCACACCTCATGCTGTTTTTAAACCTGCACCTTATAACAGTACCCCAAAGATGGTTTGGGACAGTCACTGGTCCTCATTTTTGTCCCTGTTCTCCATGTGGTCCATTAAATAAATCTTTATTTCTGCTTTTCACCACTGCCCTTAGTTAGGGTTTTACTGCTGTGAACAGACACCATGACCAAGGCAACTCTTAGAAGGACAACATTTGATTGGGACTGGCTTACAGGTTCAGAGATTCAGTCCAGTATCATCAAGGCAGGAGCATGGCAGCGTCCAGGCAGGCATGGTGTAGGAGGAGCTGAGAATTCTGACTCTTGTTCCAAAAGTTAACAGAAGACTGACTTCCAGGCATCTAGGACAAGGGTAGCAAAGTGCATGCCCACGGTGACAGGCTTCCTCCAACAATTCCACACCCACTCCAACAAGGCCACACCCACTCCTTGATCACTCCACCCAAGCTATTCTGGCTTTCATTTCCCAAATGTCAAACACAAACTCACTCAGAATCACCAAGAACATCTTTCTCTGCCTCCCTCCCCCATTTTAGAAACAGGGCCCCACGATGTAGCCCTCCTGGCTGGGCCGGAGCTTCTATATAGACCACAGTAGCCTTGAACTCACAGAGATCAGCCTCCCACTGCCTTCTTCTTGCCTCTACTGGCAACATCAACACACCCCTCTTACCAGTTTCATATTTATACTCATTTATACTCCTTTACATAGAAGCCATCCCCACCCACCTTTCTGATGTGGCTACTCTACCATCGGTGTTTTATGTATATAATCTTTACCATTATATCCCGGGGCTTATAACAAACTGGATGCATATGAGGCATCTAATGACTGAGTGGAAGGGATGCTTCTCTGGAGAGTTCTTAAGATGGGGACAAGTCACACACTCATTTTACTGATTAGATGTTGTGCTTTTGGTTTGTTTCTGAGCAACAGAACCCAACAATCACCCAGACAAAAGGCACTTATCAAATGACAAGAAAACAGACTGTTGAAAGTCAATGTTGAAAGTGCCAATTGGGTTTTCCAGGGACACTGAGCAGTGTTGTTGACTCACTCAGTGTCTCCACTGCTTAGTTCCTTGTACCCTATAGCCTCACGGTTCACAGCACACCGATCCCACCCAGGCCCAGCTACCCGTAGGAAAAGTGGCTTCTCTTTCAAACCAAGCCATTCCTACTCTGCCAGTGAGTGTGCCATGCCACACAATGACCAGAGAATAAACGGCCTATTGTCAACTACAAGGTTGCTGTTGGATCCTCAGAACCAATATGGCTATATAGAAGTTTTTGCGCCCTATTTAGATGTGTGTATGTGTATGCTTATGTGTAAGTACACATATATGTGTGCACATGTGTGGGCACATGTTTGGAGGTCCCTTAAGCCACACCCATCTGGCTTCTTGAGACATAGTTTCTCACTGTGTGGGACTTTGGGATCCTCCTATCTGTGCCTCTTTCCTGCTGCCATGTCTCTTAAGTGTGCCCTCAAATGGGTCCTGAGGGACCGGTGTCAGGTCCTCATGTTTAAGGGGGGGACACTTTACAGGCTGAGTCTATCTCCCAAGACTCTGAAACACACACTTGAAAGAAGCGTATAACCTGTGCAGAGGATCATGAGCATCTATTGGCTGAGGTGGGCCACACATTACGATGGACAGATACGCATTTGTCTCTTCACTGTAGAATGGAGACCCCCTCACCACATGCCTTGGTGGCTCCTGTCACTGGGAAGAGGCTGCTGCTGAAAGAGGTGTTTGGTTGACATTCAGATGAACAGCTATTTGTCTTCTCTTTGTATGAAAGTCTTCACAGTAGCAGGTCTTAGATGGCTTCCTGCCACACTCGATGCATTAGGGCGGCTCTTAAGGCAATCTGCACTTTGAAAGCCATTAGATGGCTTTTCCCCAGCTTGACTGACTTTCGGCCTTCTCCAACTTATCCGTGGTGCTTACCTTTCTTCAAATAAAAGAAAGTGGATTTTGCCATCTCCTGAGGAAGAGAGAATAAAGAGCTAAGAGCTGCCTCAGGCAAAGGCTAGAGCCTCCTCAAGAGCATCTCGGGAGAGCGGAAGCCACTGGAGTTCCTGTGTGTGATGTGGGCTGAACTCTTGAGACCTGATGTTAGAGAAATTTGGGAGATCCAGTAATAAAGGTAATTTCATCTGGACACAATGGCACACACCTGTAGTCGCAGCACTTGAGAGGTGGAAGCAGGAGAATCAGGAGTTCAAGGTCAACCTACATAGCAACCTCAGACTCACAGAGGATGAACTAGCACATCTGGCTCTGATGAGCATGAACTCCTCATTCTCTCTGCTGACGGCGCCTCCTTGTTTTTTATAGGACCAACTTTTGTTCTGTAGATGAGTCTTCTTGCTTGTTTGTAAATTTATTTTGTTGTTTATTTCTGTCTTTATTAAAGTTCCCCCTCCCTCCCTCCCTCCCTCCCCCCCCTCTCTCATTTGTTTAGTTAATAACCCTGGCATTTCTAGGGAAATGCTTGATTTCCATACTTTTCTTATATCTTGATTTTAATACATGTTTATAAGACTAAATAAATGCCCTCAAGCACTGCCCTCAGAGGTCACCAGTCTCGCTGTACTGGGCTCTATTGTCTTCGACATGCACGTGTGTTTATGATGTTTTCATCGAAAGCCCTCTGGTCTTCTTCACGCTTCCCACCCACCATTACTCCTCCTTTCCCCCCACATCCCTCACAGACACCCCTTTGCTTAACTTCTCGGCTACATCTCTCTGCTTACCATGTTGTGCTCAGCATGGTGAGCTGCAGTCATATCCATTCTCCTGAATCTGAATTGTTTGTTTTCTCTGTAGTTGACTGAAACCCTACTGTGTGTTATTGACAAGTAATATCATCATGTTTCCCTCTGAGGGACACCTGGGCATTGGACTCGGGAGTGCAGGTGTCTCTACTGCAAATTACTGTGACTTTTGGGGTGCACATTGAGTTTTTAACCTATCTATCTATCTATCTATCTATCTATCTATCTATCTATCTATCTATCTATCTATCTATCTATTATCTTTCTATCCACTATCATTTATCTACCTATCTATCTATCATCTATCTATCTATCTATCTATCTATCTATCTATCTATCTATCTATCTATCTACATCCTTTGTTGTTTCTGTTTTGACCGTTGTATTAAGACAAGAGTGAGCCAGTACACCAGAGAGCCTTCTTGGGGGTCAGCTCCTCTCCCTCATTTTAATAGTCAGTTGCTTTTCAATGTGATCAGAGACTGTCTTTTTTTCCTGGGTTTTGAAATCTGTATAAGATTTTCTCTCTGGCTTACACAAGAGCAGATTTTACTTATGACTGGTGCTTTTTTTTTTTTTTTTTTTTTTTTTTTTTTTTTTTTTGAGGATGTTATATATATTTTTAGATTTTCAGGAAAAATTCAAACATGCATATATTTATATATGTGTGCATATACATATTCACATACACATGCAAAATGTATGCCCCTGTCTATTAGTTAGCATGTGAGGGTGTCTATGACTCTGTGGCTCTGGATTAATGCTTTTTAATTTAAGCTTAGACACTTGAATCTAGGAGATTTCAAGTTTCTAGAAGAAGTAAGTTTTAAATTTTCATTATTACTATACATTTTTCAAATTTACTTTATCCTTAAGTCATCTGTCTGTCTGTCTATCTATTCATCTATCTATAATCTATTTATAAAATCTATCATCTGTCTACTATCTATCTACTATCTATCATCAATCAATCTATAATTATATATCAAATCTAATCTATTTATGTATGTGTCTATGTATCAATGTATGTATGTATGTATGTATGTATGTATCTATTAGCTATCTATAATCTATCATCAATCAATTACTACCTATCAAATCTAATCTATGTATGTGTCTATTAACTATCTATAATCTATTTATCTACCATCTATCTATCCACCTATCTATTAATCTATCATCTATCTATTAATCTATTAATCAATCTATCTATCTATCATCTATCTATCACCCTATCTATCTTGGGGGTGGCATGTGCCACAGCATCTGTGTGGAAAAGACAGAATGGGGGAGTTGGCTCTCTCCTTCCATCAGATGTTCCAGGAATGGAACTCAGCTCACTGGGCTTTCTGGGGGTGGGGGGGATCAGTCATCACCTGCTGAGTCTTCTAGCTGACTCTTGCTATTTTGTACATTTTCTACACAGTCAAGGCTCACCACTTGTAAACCTCACTGAATGAAATATCTCTCAATTGATATTAGTTCTTTGGTCCTATTTAGTCCTATTTAATGCTTTCTTTTAAACTGTATTTTGCTTATTGTTATAAACAGGTTTTTAAAACAATTCACACAGTGTAATGCTTTGTTTATTTCTGCACTCTAAGAATGCTGTGGAGTGTGCTCATTTTGAAATCTCTCATAGATAGTTAGGCTTGTACTTTTGACTCTAACCTAAAGTTTACATTTCTATTACTTTATGTGTATGGTTCTGTTGCTGGCATTCATGCCTGGGTACCACGGCTTTTTTTTTTCTTAACAACAATTAATGTAAAAAGAGACCATCGATTTGAAAAAGAGCAAGAAGTGGTGTCTTAGTTAGGGTTCCCTTTGCTGTGAAGAGATGCCATGACCAAGGCAACTCTTATAAAGGACAACATTCAGCTGGGGCTGGCTTACAGGTTCAGAGGTTCAGTCCACTATCATCATGGTAAGAAGCATGGCAGCATCCAGGCAGCAGAAGACTGGTTTCTAGGCAGCGAGGAGGAAGCTCTCAAAGTCCCAGTGACACACCTCCTCCAACAAGGCCACATTTCCTAATTATGCCACTCCCTGGGCCAAGCATATTTTTTAAATCACCATAGGTGGTATACGGACAATGATGTAATTATATTATATCAAAAGTAAAATAAGTAATAATTAAAGGTCACTTGAGACAATTTTAATGTAAAAATTTAATTTGTGTTTATTATATTAACTGATTTATCTTATTTTTTGCTCTTTACTAGGTTGCTTTCTCTTTTGTTGCTCATTTCTGGCCTTTTAAGAGTCCTCTATCTGGGGGATTGATGATTTTGTGGTGTGGTGAGTACTCATCGAGGGTGAAGCCCTCAGGTCAGTGGGGAGCACAGATGACATTGGTCTACACAGCTGCATCCAGTCACTTTATTCCCCTGCCTCCTGCCACCATGGAAGCTGCTTTCTAGTGCCAACATCATCCCCCTAGAAGCTGGTTTCTAGTGCCAATGTGGACTTCTTAGCAGGTGCCGTTTATCTGTGAAGCTCTTCGGATGGATGGATGGCCGGCCCACTGAGCTTGCAGGTGCTCTGCCTCACCAGAAGATAGACTGGAGATAAATGGAAGGATAGAAGGAAGGAAGAATGGATGAATAAATATATGGATAACCCACAGGAGCTTCAGGGAGATTCCTTAGGCATCTACTTCCCAGAACTGGAATTTCAGACATGCCCTACCACACATGGATTCTTTTACATGGCTTCTTCAAATTGAACTCAGGACCTCACGCTTGCATGGCAAGCACTTCACTGACTAAAGATCCGTAGACCTTCAAATGGGTTTTTTGTGTCAGCCAGTGTCATCTATAAGGTCTGATGTTGGTCTAATTGTCTTCCTCTGTAGGTATCAATGGACCACAGATCATCTGCTACCATTGTTTATCCCACTATTTTATTACACAGACTTGAAGGATCCACTTCCTACCTGCACCCACACATACTCTCCACTCTCCATCACAGCTCCAGGATCGTGTGTATGTGTGTGTGTGTGTGTGTGTGTGTGTGTCCCTTGCACCATGCACACCACAGGCCCATTGGTTCAGGTTGGTCACGAATCTCAGAGAACCACACTCAGGCGACTCTTAGGACTAAAGTCCCAAGAACCCAGGCTTTCGTCTATTCCTTTCTGTACATAGAGAAGATGGCTATCCAGATGAGCCCAGCAATCTACATAAAAGTCAGATTTATAGAGCAGCTGGATTCTATCTATCATAGAGAAAGCAGAGATGAAATCAAATGTGGTCATCAAGCTCCTAAGTCAACACCCATTTAAAGCTGGCTCCTCCCACTAGGCTCCTCCCACAGGCATTGCTGCCACCAGTTCATGTCCCCAAGCCACAGAGCCATGCTTTGTTCATCATGAGATGAAGAGAACAAGAAAGCAGCCATTCCTTCTGCCCAGAAGCTTAAGAGTTATCTCTGTTTCCTCTTATGAAACTCTAGCACCTGGATTATATCTTTTCTTACATCCAAGGGGAACATTTTAATTCCACTCACTCTCACAATTCACTCATTAATTCATTCTTCTGGCATACATTTGTAAAATACCATGCACCATGTACCACCTGGGGTACAGTGGTGTATATAGGAAGATAACGAAGCTCGTCATGGTGGAGAGACTCGGTTTCATGCAATACAATGTTGACCTGTAGTTTCAGAGGCTCACAGGTGCCGTCAATGGAAATGAAACATCTGCTTGTAGCTCAATGGCTTCTTCACTTTATCAACCACACTTGGGGGCAGAGAGATGGCTCAGTTGAAAGAGCTTGCAGCTCTTTCAGAGGACTGGAGTTCATTTCTCAGCCCTTGCATCAGGCAGCTTACAACTGTCTGTGACTCTGACTCAAGAGTACTTGATACCCTCTTCTGGCCTATGCAGGTTCTGCATTCACATGTTCACACTGACACAGAGAGGCAAACATACAATAACATAATAATAAATAAATCTCAAAAGAACCCCACCATACTTGGAATGGCAGCTTGAGATGTGATTTGCATCTCTCTCTCTCTCTCTCTCTCTCTCTCTCTCTCTCTCTGTGTGTGTGTGTGTGTGTGTGTGTGTATGTCTGAAGTATTTGAGAGTTTCTATGTATGTGAATTATTTGAGAGAGAGAGAGAGACAGAGAGAGAGAGAGAGAGAGAGAGAGAGAGAGAGAGAGAGAGAGAGAGAGAGAGAGAAGAATATTTTAAAATGGCATACAGGCTATATTCCAGGTAATCCAACAGTGGCTGTCCTAATGCGAAGAAAAAGGATCTGTTGGTTGAGTAGTTGCTCAGTCCTAAGACAGGATGTCTCAGCAGTCCCAGAATCCTAGAGGACTCCTAAGGAGCTGCCACTCTCTAATCTGCACTGGAATCCTGAAGAAGTCGGTTCTGTTCTCTTCTCGCCTCAGATCATCCAAGCAAGAACATCCCTCACAGGTACTCACTGATTCCACACATGCTCCAGCTGACAGTCAAAGCCAGTCACCACAGGCCTCAAAGGCAGCACCCCTGCATTAGCTGCCGGAAGCTGCTTCGAAAGAGAGGCATGGGCGTTCTGCATTGTGCCAAAAGATGCTGGTGGTAGAAGCATTTCTGTGTATGCCTGAAATCAGAGTCAAATGATTGCTTCCAAGTGAGTCCCTCTGATTAATTTTTCATTTAAATGTGTGGGATGCCCGGCAGCCTTCATTCATGGCTGAGCTTTTACTTAACGCTGAAGCCACGTGTCTGGGTGAGGAACTTCAAAACCCAAATCAGTCACTGTACTGACTTTCAGGTAAGCAGGGAGCCGGGGTGGTGCTCTGTCTCCAGGGGTCAGAGTGTATGATTTGAGACAAAGTTGTCCATTCAGCTTAACTCAGCAAATATTTATCAGGTGCTTATCTTGGACCAGGAGGGACAGGAAATACAGGCGACAGAGCAGTGAAGACAGCTGACAAAATCTTGCTGTAGGGGACTCTCTATTTCGGCCGCAAAGTATGCAGAGCTTACAGCAGGTCACAGGTCACCACAGCTGGGGATAAGGAACCGGGGAAGAGGACAAAAGGCTTGAGTAGTGAGGTTTGAGTCTGATGCTCAGAAACTGTATTCTGAGGGGGAGAAGGCATCATGGAGCTAAGGCCTGGCAGGAGTGAGGGGCCTCCGGGTGTCTGGAGGAGCAATGAGACTTGGTAGAGGAGCGCTAGAAATGCAGCTCAGCTGGTAAAGACGCTCGTCGCGCATTCACAAAGCCTTAGGTTTCGATCTCCAGTATCACGTATCAGCCATCATGTCAAATGCCTGTGATCCCAGCATTCGAGCTCTGGAGAAAGAGAAGTTCAAGGTCACTCCAGCCGTTAGCAGTTTGGAGAGTGACTAGAATTACAAGGAAGACCCCCATATCAAAAACAAACAAACAAACAAGCAAACAAACAAGCAAACAAACCGAAAGGAACTCGCAGTTTCCAAGGGTAGCCGGAGACACAGGTAAGTGAGATCAGCATAGGAGCCCAGGCAAAGGGGGTCCCAAAGGACAAATTTGCTAAACTGCTATTGGGTCTTTGACTTTTGTCCTCTATGAGATGGAAACTACAAGAGATTCTAATCACGGGAGTCATGCTTTCTAACTTGGATTGTAATAGTATGGCCCAGAATGCTCTTGGGTGGGGGGGGTGGGAGTGGGAGGAGCCTGAGATCTGAGGCTGTTGTTTCAGCTGTGGCAGGCATAGGATAGGGAAGCTAATGTCATAGGCTAATGATTTTGTTATGGGATGTGAGAAAGAGGGGGCCTAAGTGTGCTCACAAAAATTTAACCAAAGTCATGGGAGGCTGAAGCAGCTCTGAACTGAGAGGAAAGGTGGTTTGCAGAGGAGAATTCATGGTAGGAAATGACAGCTTCCATTTCCTCAGATGCCACCTAACCCCCTCCAGTCTCCCTCAGCGTGGGGCTCAGCTAAGGGAAGGGTCAAGCACGTGCTTTTTGACGTCGCCTTTTTAATTGGGCGTGTTGGATGTTCTTCATTCCTCACACCCAGGATGAGCGTTTACTAGAGACCTTCCAGGTAGGGCAATATAGATCTTCAATTAGATGTTTAAATTCCCTCCAGCTGTTACAGCAGCAGGTGTGTGTGTGTGTGTGTGTGTGTGTGTGTGTACATTCTGAGAAGCAGAGGAGTTAAAACAGAAATACGGTAGCAGCCAGCTGTTGGCTTTCGTTGATGAGAGCATTGATTTTAAACCTCAGACAACAGCTTCCCCTCACGATGAATCTCCAAGAGTTGAGAGTTGACCCGCACAAGTGTCTGATAAACTGACGCAGATGTAAAGAGTCGCATGTATGTTAGGGACAGACCACCTTTGCTGATGTTCCCAGGAATAATGAGACAGAGTGGGGGGGTCACGGTCAGGTCTCACGGCACTCAAACTCCAGTCAATACCTCTTAACTTGCTGTTCTTCAGCTCCAGCTTCAAGTGGAAGATTCCAGCAGGTGGCAATACTTTGTGTTTTTAGTTGGGGCAAACACGAGCACATACTGCTTCATGTCAGGGTACGAATGAGCAACTGTTCATCAGAACAAGAAACTCGCATCAAATTTGCATAAAGTTAAGTGAATTTGCCAAGTAGACAGCTGGTATATTAAAAGAAGTCTATCAGTGGAAATGTCAAATGAATGTTTCTGATTGGTATGAAAAGGTTGGGAGACATTTGGAGAGATGCTATGATGATCCATTACAGCTTGAAGTGGCCGTGTGCCTGCCTTGCTAGAAGAAATGTGTCAGAACCTCGATTCTTTCAAAACTTGTCTAAAGTAACAGAAGCAGGTACAGAAGCATTCGCAGGAAAAGAAAATGTCAATGGCTTCAGGGATGTTTAAGGATGCTGTGATGCGAAGCTATTAATGTACAGGGAAGCAAAACTTGTTCCTCAAACTCTTCCCTACAGGGTTTGGAAGGGCTCAGGTTTTACTTCTTAGCTTAGTTTCATTTCTGTTGCTTTGACAGAAACACTATGAAAAAGAAACAAGGGCAAGGAAGTGTTTATTAACTTATCATTCCAGGTTTCAGTCCATCGTTACGTGGAAGCCAAATCAGGAATTCAAGCAACTAATCACATCACAGCCAGAAATAAGAGCAGAGAGAAACGAATGCACTGTGCTCTCTGCTTGCTCACTCAGCTGGTGCTCTTCACACTCTTACACATGCAGTTCAGAGCCTAGGGAGTGGTACCACCCACAGTAGGCTGCATCCATTAACTATTAATAAGCACATATACACCCTGAGGGGCTCACAGAACAGCCTGAATAGGAAATTTCTTCACTTGAGCCTTTCTTCCTAGATGATTCTAAGTGGTGGCAAGTTGGCAATTGAAACCAACCACCACATTAGCCAGGTGTAAAACAAAGAGCAGCATTGGGTGATCCTGTGACTCTCAAGTGTTCTCAGATGCCCTGGGAGCCTGGGCGTGGTATTTGTCAAGACTGTGTTTCATGTGGATGATCATGAGAGGGGGGAGAGAGGGAGAGAAAGGGAGAGATTGAGAATTTGGATTGCTAATGTCATATATCATTATGTCAAATCAATCAGTGCCACAGGGAGCCACATCATTTGGTGTTCTAATAAAGTGTTTTATTTTAGCTGGGAGACTTCATCAAATAACTTGGGCTCTGTGGTGGGTATAGGTCTCATTCAAAGGAGTGGGTGCCTGAACTGAGCAAGGGGTCTGCCAATGAGACTCAAGTCTATAGCCCACCAGGCTCACATTCAACCATTGGCCTGTTGATTTTAGATCTCTTACTCTCATTCATGGAACACACATATTCCCACACATGCACACACAGAGAGACACACAGACACACACAAGCATATGCATGCACACACATGCCTATGCACACATAAACACACTTATACACATACGTGCACACATACAGGCACACATACACTCATGCACACACAGACACATGTACACACATACACAATAAACACATTCACACATACATTATTTTTCTAATGCTGTGATAAAACAACATGACCAAGGCAACCTACAGGAGGAGGGTTCATCTGGAGTTTATGGTCCAAGGGCTCTATGTCTGTTGTTGCAGGGAAGCATGGTAACAGGTAGGCACAGGAGCAAGGAAATCTGAGAGCTCACACTTGAACAGCAAGCAGGAGATAGAAAGAACAACTGTGAAATGGTATTAGTCTTTAAGCTCTCAAAATGCACTTCCACACCTCATAAGTTTCCCCAAACAGGAACACACCTGAGGACCAAGCATCAAATGCCACAGCCTATGGTGACAGTTTTAGCATTCAAATGGCCACATGGAGTGTTAATTAGCCTTTAGTCACTGTCACAGAACACCTGAACCAATTAACTCATACAAAGAAAGTTTAATTTGACTTATGGTCTCAAAGGCCTTTTCCATGTCTACCTGGCTCTGTTGTGATGGCCTGTAGTGAGGAGGCACCATGGTGATGGGAGCAAGTGAAGAGGAGGCCAATCTCTTCATAGTAGTCAGGAAGCAGAGAGATAGGAAGGAACCAAAGCATGATATACCTTCGAAGACACAACTCAATGATCCTCATGACTCACCCTCTAATAACCCATCTGGCAGTGAACCTGTCAGTGAGTAAATCTACAGACAAAACTAGCATCCCCATGATCTAGTCACCTCAGCTTCGTGAGCCTTTTGGACCATTTTGTATGCAAACTGTAACATACATATGTGTGTGCATTTTTATAGTCATGAGTGCATGTACATACATACATATACTGACTATACGTGCATATACATATTCATCACCACCAACAGATATTATATTATAAATAGGTCAATCATATAAGTATGTGTATATACATTTTCTATTATTGCATACATATGTTTATGTAAATGACTACATTCATACACATATAGACTAATATATGTTTTAGGGCTGATAGTATATATACACAGAACAAGTGTGTGTGTGTGTGTGTGTGTGTGTGTGTGTGTGTGTGCACATTCTAGATATTTTCAGTTGCTGTGATAAAACACTGACAAAAAACTAAGTAAGTAAACTAAGTTCACTTAGTACTTAGACTGAAAATCCCAATCACAGTTCATCACTGAGGGAAGTTAGGACAGGATTCAAGCAGAAGAGAGGCAGGAACTGTAGAGGATAACTAGTCACTGGTAACCTTAAAGTCCACATTCAGCTTTCTTATATAACCCAGGCCTATCTGACCAGTCACTGGAATATGCCACAGTGGGCTGGTTCCACCTACATTAAATGGTAATCAAGAAAATGCCCCACAGACCTGCCCCAGGCCAATCTAATGGAGGTCATTCCTCAGTTGAGATTCCTTCCAAGGTGGCTCTAAATTGTGTCAAGCTGACAAAAATACACCAACACAATGACTAGGTGTATGATACCTTTGGATGTCTCTGTCAGCTAACAAACATTGTACAACTGAAACATTAACTTTATTGTTGCAGAACAAAGTATGGAGAAAAGATGATGAGCTTAGAGTTTTAAAATTCCAGTTCAGGTGCTGCATGAAGGACTCAAAACCTTTGATGCCTATCCTGAATCTTCCCCTCAAACCACAGAGCTGAGGTTGCTGAAAAATGAGCTAAGAATCTCATCCTGTGAGGGTCAGACTTATAACAAAAATCAAATTTCCAGACACTTTTCCTGGAGATAACCATAGAGCAAAGACAGAGATCTTGTTTAAGGTCAGCAACATAAATTGCACTCTCCAAAGCCAAATGGGCAGTACTTCTTCAGGCTGAGAGTCATTGAGAAGAGCGAGTCCATTTCTGTGGACTTCCCAGCATTACTATGCTCCTCTCTATCCCAGAGTAGCTTGGCTTGATGACACAGTGAAACATCCCTTTGCAGGCTCACTTCCAGTGCAGCCATATGCCACTGGGACATGCTCTGATTTACTGGGTGATATGATGGCTTCCCTACCCCTGATTGATGGATCTAGGAATCCAGTAATGGAAACCTGAATGTGTACACTTACTGTTTGCCTTAGTGACTCACAAGTAAAATACTTGTTTACCAAATCCATAGCCATGTTCTCCACTGGTTCTGAGGTATGTTTCCAAGGGTAGAAGCCTCCGTGAACAGATTGAGATGTTGACTGAGGTAAACTGGAAGATGAAACTTCACCTATATCTTTTGGCATCATTATTCTTCTGAATACACGTGAAAAGGGTGGGGGTGGAATTGAGCCCCTGTGCTGTGTCAGGATTGAGCCTGACTAAAAAAGGTAAATTGGATGGTTATAATTAAAGTCACAAGCAATCTACAACACAATGTAGGCAGACCTATCATTGCCTAGATGTTTGAGAGATTAGGACTTAGGATACTATTCTTGTTGGAGACCCACTATCAATTGAGGTTCTTGCTGAAGGTAAATAAAAATTTTAATGGCTAGAAGATAAATATAGTTGTAAGTTCCAGCTTCAGCCTTGTGCCTGGCCACAGAGAGCATATAATTATCATGGCTATTTTTCCATTTTTTGTTCCAAATACTTGAGTATATATGAGTATCAAGTACTTAAGGTTTTCCCCTTTCTTATTTGTGGAAGTCTTTGCAAATGCCATGGCCATCAGAGTGTCAGCCCATGAGTGGTGAGATGGAAGTTCAGTTCAACACAGCTCAATAACCAGTGTTGGTTCAAACTTCCAGTCTGACCTTGAGTATCTTATTTAGACACTTTAAAGCAATTCACAGTTTTGTGAAAAAAATCAGGTGATAATTAACTTAATTCCATGTACAAAATAAAGCTTAAGACATGACTACATTGAAATTTTTTGTGAGGTACATGTGACATCATCTATAAAGATAGGTTCTATAGATTGGCTGAGAAAAAGAAGCTCATGATAAGGGTCTTTTAGGGAGGCTCTCTAGTGTGATATTGGCTACACAGATAGCATAAATGCCACCAGGCTACAAACTACCTCTGCTCCAATCCTTCTGGGCAGAAAATAGATTTTACATCTCTCCCTTTGAATGGCCAACTCTGCATGTTTAACATTCCTGGTTTTCTTGGTGCTTGTCTGTGAGGACAAGGACCTCTGCATTGCCTGTACATATTCCCTTGTTGAGTAGAAAGATTATTTCACTTTATTTCATTTTGTTTGTCTTTGATAACAACAACTTCCAGCTTAGAAGTCACCTGAGAAGGGAGTATTGATGAAGAATTGCCTAAGTAAGATTGGTCTGTGGTATGTCCATGATGGATTGTCCTTGTTGTTGGTTGATGCAGGAGGTTCTAGCCCACAGTGGACAGTGACATTCTCTAGGATGTGTCTCTGGCCTATAAAAGAAACCTAGCTAAGCATGAACATGAGCAAGCTACTAAGTAGCATTCTCCCATGGTTTCTACTTGAGTTTCTGCCTTGACTCCCTCAGTGACATGCATGACCTGGCAGTGTGAATAAAACAAACTCTTCACCTAAGGCGCCTTTGCTTAGTGTATTTATCACAGCAACAGGAGGAAAAGATAGCTGCATCCAAGTGTTGTTTAACTATTTAAGTCACAGCTGATCAAGGAGAATAAACATCCTTTGGGGTCTTCTCTTGAAGATAAGGGTTAGTGCCTTTCTAATGGTACACAAGACAGATATTTCCAGTTGAGTGGAAACATTACCATTTTATTTATTTGTTTATTTATTTATTTATTTATTTGTTTGTTTGTTTGTTTATATATAGGTTAAGTGTGGCTAAAAGAAATACATATAGACCCCAAATTGACAACAAGTGTACTCCCAACTCTTATTTTTATTTGTCAACTTGGGGGATATTTTGACTAAAACTGAGATGTGGGTGAGGCTCGTGTAACCAGAGGAAGATGTTAGTAGGACTTCCAAAGAGCTGACCTTGGAGACAGTTCTCTAGCCTGCTGGCCTTTGACTCTACAGAGCATCAGCTTTGCAGATTCCAGGCTCGTTAACACCTGTACCAGAAAAAGCCAAATTTTTATAAGTGGGTCTCTTTGTATTTATGTATGTGTGTGTGTGTGTGTGTGTGTGTGTGTGTGTGTGTGTGTGTGTAGGCACATGTGCATTTGTGTGCACATACATGTGCATGCGCATATGTGTATTTTAATTGCCTCTGTCTTTCTGGAAAACTCTAATATTAGTGTCTTCTGTAAACTGTCTTAAAGTTTATCTTATTATTGCATTATGATCTGAAAACTAAAGCTAAATTATCGGTTAAAAAACACAAAGCCTTGACTATCTGTCAATGAACGCATGAGGCAACTGTCAAGCGATCAAATGTGATATGTGTCTTTGACAGGATGAACTGTTCATTTAGACTGTGACTTCCACTGCCAAACAGTTCTTATTGTGTCAAAGGTAGAGATTCTGTGAGAAAAGAAAAGGACTGCCCATTGATTTCTCCTGTCTCCTAACAATTATCCAAGAAAAAGAAAAGAAAAAGGAGAAAAACTAAATTGATTTTACTTCAGCTTAATCAACCACATTTTACCCGGGATTTGCATCAAATCAGTACTGGCTGTTTTCCAGAATCAAAACTACCTCTGTGAATACTGATCGTCAGCACAGACAGCACTGAAAAATAATGTGTTTCAGAGTCTAAAAGTCGTTAAAGCAGAACTCTAGAATTTTCTGGAGGAGCAGGGGTAGGATTCAGTTGCTGAAATACGCTTCAGCCAGGCTGACACTGATAAGAACAGGATGCACTTAGGTATATATAATGTATGTGTATACCCACACTTAGGTATATATTCATAGTGTGTGTGTAATACATGTAATATATGTAAGTAATATTACACATATATAATATATACATATACACACACTTAGGTATATACTCATAGTGTGTGTAATACATGTAATATATGTAGGTAATATTACACATATATAATATATACATATACACACATTTAGGCATAGACTCATAGTGTGTGTGCACACATGTGCATGTATGCATGTGTGCGTGTGTGTGTATGATCCATGTAATATATGTAGGTAATATTGTGCTAATATAATGTATACAGATACAGTGTGTGTAATATGTATATGTAGATAATATTGCACATAGATAATATGCACAATATTTATACATATGTCATGTGTTTGTGTGTAGTTATGGTCCATCATCAATATCCAGTTCATTATATTAAGAAATACAAAAATATCTAGAGCATTTTGAAGCAAACCTGCAGTAAGACCATCCCAGGGTCTGGCTCTCTGGCCTGAATAAACAGGGGCAAAGTAAAAGCAGAACAAGCACCAGGTGCTCCCACCATGACCATCCCACACATGAACAAGCAGTCAAGTGCTCCCACTACCTTGTCTTTTCGTCTATAACAGACTGTGCCTACATTTTATGAGCTCAAATAAATGTTTCTTCCTTATACATTGTTTTTACTTATTTGGTCAGAGCAATGGAAAAATAAATACCATATACACATGTAGATATAAGTACCACACATATGCATTGCTCATACATATGCACATACATACACACGACCTGTATCACACATACCCTCACGCTATGACACCTGAGTGGCCTCGTGTAGACTAGAGCTGCAAAGTGATGAGTCATAGGCAGAATGTGCCAGTATAGCACTCTCCCTGCAGATGTGAGGCTGCACCCTAACACCCTGGGATGGGGCACTGGCTTTTGGGTAAAGGTATAAACAACTGTCAGGGAGTGAAGAAGATGTGCCCAAGTGCTTTCTAGGCTATACTTGCTTCCCCTTCCTCTAGCAACTGGGGGAGTTCTAGACCAAGCCCCTGGAGAGGAAAGGAGACATCCTTGTTACAGGAAACTGTGTCAGGCGTGGGAAGAGGAATAGACAAGGTCTATGTGCACAGTCTGCCTCTGCTCACCCAGCACTGGAGAATTTAAACGTATGGCAATTGCCCCAAACTTCCTCAGAACCTCTGTAATTATAATTCACTGACAATATGTGAAGGAGTGAGGGAGTGGGAGAGGATTGAATAAGTGGAGGTGGGCTGGTGGGGTGCTCTCTCTCTCTCTCTCTCTCTCTCTCTCTCTGTCTCTCTCTGTCTGTCTCTCTCTGTCTCTGTCTCTGTCTCTCTATCTCTCTCTCTCTCTCTCTCTCTCTCTCTCTCAAGAGCAAGAGCCCCCTTCCATGCCTTCAGGACACATAGCAGCTGCACCAGTCTGCTTGGATTTCTAGAAGTTAATGGGCTGGGGAAAGACAGCATCTACTACTCATTTGCCTCTACAGTGATGGACGGTCTCCAGATAATGACTCTCATATACCAAGAGGCTGAAAGAGACAGTGGGAAACCATATGGAAACCATGAAAGTCATGGAAGAAGAGCTGGCGGTGACAACCATCTCCTCAGAGGACAAAGAAGTTAGTGGACAGCTGAGTGAGTCACCACCAGCACCTCCAGGGTTACTGTCCCTACGTGGAAAATGGATATTGTGACGACACAACTCTTGCCGCCCATGGCAATGGTCACAGAGGCCAACAGGTCACAGTAGGGTCTCTCATCTTGGTTTATGACCAAGGACCTTAGGCAGCAGATTACCCGGTTCACAATACATCTGTTTTCTTTCCAGAAAGTAAGCCCATGGGTGAGGCGCTGTGTGTCACCCATGTTTGATTAATTGTTAGAGTCATATTCAAACAGAGCCAGTGCTTGAGAAATTTCTGGAATAAAACATTGGTTTGCAGCAAGGGTCTTGGGTGTAATGGTCAGCTTTCAGTAGATGTTGGAAAAATACTCAAGGTCATCAACTCCTAAGAAAAGATTTTCTTTGGCTAGCGGCATCTCTGGTTCTAGTCCATGGTCACTTGGTCTTGATGCCTTGGGACTGTGGTAAATCTGCACATCAAAGCTGGAAATATGGGTCAGCGAACCTACTCATCTTCAGACAGCCAAGAAGGAGGGAAGGAAAGAAAAATGGTGGTGATGAAGAGAAGAGGAGGAAGAAAAGTGGCCAGGGCCCCAAATCCCCTTTAATGACTCTCTTAGGAACCTTCCTTCTTTCCTTTCTCCCTTCCTCCCCCTCCCTTTCTTCCTCCCTCCCTTCTTTCCTTGCTAGTTTCTTCCCTTGCTCTATACCTCCCTCTCTTTCTTTCCCCTCCTCCCCCTCCTTCCTTCCTTTCTTCCACCATCTTCATCTCCTAAAGAACATGCCTTCCCAACAGCACTGTAGATGGGCAACTGAGCCTTTAACACTTACACTGGGGGAAATACAGAAAATCTAAACTGTGATTGTAGAGACAGACCAGCCAGTAAAGCACTTGCCAGGCAAACATGAGGACATGTGTTTTGGTCCCTGGCACAAACTTAAAAGTGTGGCGGTATATACCTTAACCCTTCCGGATGAGGAGGCAAAGGAAGGAGAATCCCTGGGGTTTGCTGGCCTACAAGTGTAGCCGAACCCAGGTTCAGTGAGAAGCCTGTTTCAAAATTGTGGGAGTGGGCAAGATTGAGGAAGACACTTGATGTTGCCCTGTGTCCTCCATGTGTCCCCCAGTCCCTGTGTGCACATGCATACAGACATACATTAGAAATGATTTCCCAGTTAGGAAGGTTAGGAGTTAAGAACGGATACTCATTTTAGAGGAGATGCTCTCCGTGAAAAGAGACACCAAACTGCCAAATCTGCTGTCCTTTTCTGGCCACTGAAGACACCATACTCGTGTGTACAAACCACACCAGTGCTGGAGTTACAGGTCTGTGAGTGAGCTCACTGGTGTTTATATGGGTGCTGGGGATTTGAACTTGGGTCTTCATGGTAACACAACAACTCCTCTTATCTACTGAGCCATCTCTCCAGCCTAGAACGTCTATTTTCAAACCAGAACCCATGGCTTTTATTTGTTTTAATTATAGATGCACACAGACACATAACTAGAAATGACTTTAAAATATTTCAAACCATAGCTGACGGAGCTCTCACGGGGTTCTGATGTCCACAACAATATTCGACGTCACATCGGTGTGTTTGTGCCCTCACCCATGCCAGCATTTCTGTTCTGCTCCTAGCAGCAAGTTAGAGGGGAGGTTGTTGCCCCTCAGACTCACTGACATCCCTGCAGCCAGAGGGTCCTGAAGAACACACAGCCTGGGCAGGCAGCGCCTGGAAATACTCCAATCCCAAAGCTCACAGGACCTGACCTCAGAGAGTGAAACCGCTCAGACAGCCCATGGTGGAGGAGGTTGTTGCTCCCCAGAATTTACCAGATTAAAAACAAACAAGCATAAATCTCCAGCAGGCCTAGGGCGGAAGGCTGGGGTGGGATGTTCAACTGTCCCTCGGAGGCTGTGGACCAGCTTAGCTTCCATTTTCATTTCTGCTGATTCTCCGCTGCACACTGTAACATTCTCCCTCGATGAATTGGCAGGAGAACTATTGGAAAAAAGAAACAAAGGTTCAGAAGAGAAGGGATTTGCCTGCCTAGAGGGATACATTGAGAGCTGGAGCATTGAGCCATCCACCAACAGCAAAGGCTTCTGGGAGGCAATCACTCCATGTTCCTCTTGGCTATTTGAACAGTTTTCTCAGAGAGTTTACAGTAGAGGCTGCTCACCAGAGAAGGCAGGACTGACTATGCAAATCTATGTAAAAAAATAAAACAATTTAATTGTTAGGAATTTTAAATGGGCTTCTAGGCATGTGGACAGTGAGTTCGGATGCAAAGACAGCCTGCACTGGCTGATGGGTTTTGTGGCTGAAATTGGTTTCTTGCCTCCAGCTGATTGCTTCAGGGGAAAACTGACACTGATTGACAAGAGTCAGCAGTTTTGATATATTCTGGGTGGCAGTTGGAGACCTCCTGGGATGGGCAGTTGGAAGTGGAAAAATTGCAAGCCAGACACGGTGCAGACTTGGGCAGACATGTCATCAGCAACGGCAGGAAGGTCAGGAGTGTGCAGTGGGTGTGACGAGTGCATGCACTTCTGTAAGGGAGTGCTCACGTCTCTGGTCTGTGGAAGAGAGAGGAGAGCACCAGCTCCTCTCACTTCCTACCTCATTCTCCTGAGGCGGAGTCTCTCCTGGAAGCTAGAACTGAGCTGGCAGCCAGTGAGCACCAATGATCCTCTGTTCCTCATCCCTCACCCCCAGCGCTGGAGTTATAGGTCTGTGAGTGACCACACGTAATATTCATGTGGATGCTGAGGATTTGAAGTGGGGTCTTCATGATAGCACAACAACTCCTCTTATCTAGAACTTGTATTTTCAAACATGGGTCATGGCTTTTATTTGTATTTAATTTGCAGCAAGGATGGAATCCTTTTGAATTCTTTTAGAGCTTTAAGCTTCACTTATACCCCTGCCTTTTTCTTTAAAGATTTGGGGGGAAGGGTGTATTGTTTGAGTTATGGTTTCACAGCTGTGAACAGACACCATGACCAAGGCAACTTTTGTAAGGACAACATTTAATTGGGGCTGGCTTACAGGTTCATAGGTTCAGTCCATCATCATGAAGGTGGGAGCATGGCAGCATCTAGGCAGACTTGGGGGCTGGAGGAACTGAGAGTTCTACATCTTCATCCAAAGGCAGACAGAAGAAGACTGGCTTCCAGGCAGCTAGGATGAGGATCTTAAAGTCCCGCCCACAGTGATACAATGCTCCAACAAGGCCACACCTCCAAATAGTGCCACCCCCTGGGCCAACCATATTCAAGCCACCACATGTATATTCATACACATAAAGTTGAGTTCTGTAAAGGCATTTTCAAATATATTTTGTACTTAGACTATGCTCACTACCCTCCCTATGAGAATTGGTTGTCCTTAACTACTAATGGGACCCAGATATGCAGTGTTTATGCCTAGGTTAGGGCATACAAGAAAGATTTGATAGCTTTTGACAAATAGGTCTGTGACATCCCTGCTGCCCAGTAAAGAAACACACATTTTACCACCAGAATATGCTGGCCTCTTTCTCGAAGCAAAGAGCTCCAAGCCCAGACTCTCCCAGGGACTTGTCAGTTTTCAGCGTTCTGATCTCTTAAATTCAGACGTGACTGCCGAAAGCAATCTTCAGCAGAAAGGACAGGTTAGCTAGTTCCTCACAGACACTCAAACTATAACATTACAGCAGGGGCCAGATCACAGCAACAGACTGGCCAGTAATGAGCAGACGATGCTGGTCCCCAGCAATGCTGAAACCTTATGGGCTTGTGCCTTTGGAATGGTTCACTATTCTTTGGCCAAGTCCTGACTCAACTCTACAGGGAGAAACTGTTGTCCAGGGCTCCCCAGGGCCCTTGGCGCTGTCCTTTGCAAGGTCAACCTTTTCCACTGCCCTTCTTGGCTATCGACTGGGGTCAGTGTTGGAGGCTCTCCCTGAGGCCTATAAAACTTCTCCAGCTGTTTCCTGCTCTCAAACCAGCTCCAGTGATGTCTGACAGCCACGAGTTCTCTTACCTAAGCTCTTTTGAATATGTTTCTTTTGGAGCTTCATCTGCTGGCCTGCACTGGGTTCTATGCGCCATTACCATGCAGCAAGATCTTTCGTAGGTGTGAGATCATGTCTATCCCTCTCTCTCTCAGCTTACCAAGGAACCTGGACTGGCTGACTGTTGGTACCTGGGATCTCTTCCCAGGGCTGGGCTTATAATCATAAACCACTATGTCTAGCTTTTCTTTCTTTTTAAATGGGTTCTGTTCACTGGCCTCAGGGCAAATGTTTTAGTGGCTGGGCTGTTGCTCCAGCCCACACACAGCATTTCTGTTGCTAGAGTCCTGGTCTGCTCGTAGCTGAAGATATGGATTACAGCTGGTCTAATCAAATATTGGCACAGTCTGAATAAGTCCTTCATCTGCAATGGGTATTGTTCAGTGTCAGAAACTCAGAGCATTCTCCACGATTATTGGTTAATCCACCAACACAGCACCCTAGTGCCTGAGTGCTACATAAAATTAGTTGGAAAAGAAACAAAAAACCTAGTCCCTAAAGGAGGCTATCACTCAATGGAAGAGGAACAAAATGTATCAGGTGTGAGCTTCTATCCATCCACCTCTCTGTCATCCACCCACACATCCAGGTGTAAATGTGTCAATTTGTCAACCATCAGCCCATTCACCCATCCACTAAGCCTGCAAAACTCCCTTAAGGATAACTGGGATACACTTCAAACAGCAATGCTTTTGCTTCGTTATTGAAACACAGTATCTAACATTGAGAGTATCCTTTTTTGGAAACATTAGAAAACAACATTTGAAGTTAAGACCGACCTAGGAACACAGGGCATTTTGTTGCTGTGCATAAACTGAGGAAGGCTGAAGTGAGAGTTCCCAAAGAGATGAGCTGCCAGGAAGTTAGAAGTCTGTCCCTGCCAACTTTTAAAGCTGAATCCAGTGTGAGCCTAGAAATGAGATCTGGTAGGAACACCACCAGAAAAGTCTGACTGACTCTGTGAGACCTGCCCCTTCCCTCGAACAGCTCCTTGTGCCAACAGGTTCATTCTCTTTGTTTTCCCCTTTGCTCATTGATTGAAGAAATGTTTTTCTGAGCAGTGCCTACACAGGCGTTATGATAGATGTGAGGGTCATGAAGAAGGCAAAGCAATCTTGGACTCATAGAATTTTTAGCTGAGTGGAGGAGATGGACATTAATCAGTAAGCCTGTAAATTAACATGTTATAAAACCCCACCAAGGGTTGTAAAGGCCACTGCAGCGTATTAAAGCATTGTGTTGGAAGGAACTAGTCCACTCCATCAGGGTCAAACAAAACTTCCTGGAAGGTTGGAGAGGGGGAGGTAGGGAAGGAGGGAGAGAGGGAGGGAGGGAGGGAGGGAGGGAGGGAGGGAGGGAGGGAGGGAAGGAGAGAACAGGGTAGGTGTGAGGTGGATGAGGGTAACACAAGCTGTAGATGTGAGCTCTGCATAGACTTTCCAGGCAAAGATGGCAGACAATCTGGAATTCCTTCTGGAGACTGCAGTCCATGAACTCTGAAAGGCAGGGGGATGAAGGGATGGAGACAGACAGCTACAGCATGAAAGGTGGGGGGCAGGTGTGTGGGGCCAGAAGGCGGTAAGAAGAGACCTGCAGGGTCTTGGAAGTGAGGACGTTGGCTGAATCCCCGGCCTCTGCTTTCCACTGTAACTCTGTTCACTTTCCAGTTGTTGCGAGAAAGTACCCTGACAATGGGAACTAGGAGGAACTGGCTCATGTCCAAGTGTGTAAGCCACGGTGGAAGCAAGGTCAAGGAGGCAGAGTTTTGAAACAGCTAGTCACGTGACAGCCATAACCAGGAAGCAGAGAGCAATGAACCAGTGGTACTTAGCTCCTTGTCTCCACCTCTGAAGCTCAGAGTCCCAGCAAGGGAATATCATCACTCTCAGTGGGCAGGTCTAGTCCAGATGATCTACCAGAGGCATGTCTGGGGTCCCTTCTCCCAGGTGACTAGATTTTGTGAAGCTGACAATGAACTCTCAAAATACATTCCTGATCACACTTCCCAACTACTGCATCTTTCTTCTCTAATGACTTCCACACTGCCCCTACTTCTTTCTCCGTGGTTTCCCCCACTCCCTGTATTCTCTCTGTATCCCCCTTTTACATGTACAGGCAAATTCCTAATTTTCAACATTAGTTTGGTTCCTAACCTAAGAAAGCATGTCTGACACCCTTTGATGCTGGGCTCCTTGCCTCCCAGTTAAGGGTGATTGTTGGAGTGTGGTCTGTTGCTATGGACTGCAATGCTAAGTTCTGCATCCCAGGGTCTAGTTGCCCCGAGAAGACCAAATTCTCACCTATGCCAGCTTTCGTTGTGTAAACCTTGCTCCTTAATTTAGAACTATTGTTTGAATAAAGAGGCCTAGAGCCTGCAGCTGGGTAGAAGAGAGGGTAGGCGTGGCTTTGGTTCCCAGGCTTGGGGTCTGAGGAGAGACCACAAGGAGAGAAGAAGAAAGAAGTCACCATGGGGTAGGTGGATCGTGAGCACATGGGGGCCAGCCTGTTAGAGTAGAAGCAGCTCAGGCAGAACAAGTGATATCTTGGGGTTGTTGACAGAGAACCAGGCAGAATAGCCCAAAGGACTGATATCTGCAGAGCGCTAGTGCTTTAAGGCTGATAAACATAGAGGTTTTGTATCTTTTACTTGGAAACCAAAGGATCTAAGGCTTGGTAGAAACCCCCAAATAGTATTTACTGCAACAGGTGATGACTTGGAAATACACCCCTCGGCTTCTAGAGACTGTTCAAAGTTCAAGGCCCCTTTCATTTACATGTTTATTCTTCTGCAAACTCGACAAGGGGAGAATACATTTGTTTCATTGGTATGTCTAGTCTCTTTCCCAGACCCCAGCATATGCCCTGTCCTCAATAAGTATTTACTTAGTTTGATTTTAAAATGGACATTGATCTAAATATTTTGAATATTTCAGGACCACCTAGCCATTTTTTAAAAAAACAAGTCATACTCGTGTTAAAAAAAAACATATCCCAATAACGTAAAGTTTTAGAGCTTGTGAGTTGAAGTTTTGTTTACTGGTTGAAGAATGGCTATAGAGGCTTAAAGTGATGCCTCCAATGGTCAGTTCTACCCACTGCTTTTGTAAAGGGCCTAGGTTATGTGCCCAGGGCCCACATGATGGCTGGCAAGTATCTGTAACTCCAGTCACAAAGGATCCTAGGCCTTCTTCTGACTTTCATGGACACTGCATACATGGTGTGCATTTACATGCCTATAGGACAGACACACATATAAAATTACAATACGTAAGTCTTGTTGTTAAAAGGCTGCTGCAGGAATCTATAATACATGCAGATTATCTTCCCTCTTAGGCGATGGCATTGATTAGCCTGACTCACAAAACTGCACTCTCTCAGATGAGTGTAATCATTGAGGTTTATTATGAACAGAAAATGTTAAACTCCTGACCTCCTTCAGGTAATGACTATAATTGTTTCTGACACCGGGTGCTCCTGGAATATCTGACTCACTGTCTTAGTCCCAACACCGAAGTCACTAAAAGATGAACAGAGTGCCAAGGAACCCAGATGGGGCTGCCACCTGGTTCTTTCAATCACTGACCTAGAAACCCAAGGGAAGGCAGAGTCTTGAGACAAGAAAATTTATTCATTGACCCTCAAAGACACCTTGGTTCACAGTGCATTCAATTTAAATTTTGTTTCTTTCATTTGATTTTGTAATTATGTTTTTAGGTATTCGGTAAACAGTACTACACTTTTGTTTTAAATTTCAGTTGTCTATTGTAGGCATATAGGAAAGTGATTACATTTTGTACATTAACCTTGAATTTTTCAGCCTTTTAAAAAACCAGTTATTGTGTTACTTCATGTAACTATGGCAAAATACTAGACAAAAACTCAAGGAAGAGGGTTTATTTTGGATGGCAGTTTAAAAATACACTCAGTCTATCCTGGTGAAGTTCTGGCGGAGGAAGCCTGAGGCAGCTGGTCACACAGTATTCACAATCAGGAAGCATCTGGTCACATGGTATCTACAGACAGGAAACAGCTGGTCACATGGCATCCACAGGCAGAAAGCATCTGGTCACGTGGTATCTACAGACAGGAAGCAACTGGTCCTGTGGTATCCACAGTTGGGAAGCAGAGAAAGATGAACACGGATGTCTTCCTCATTGTCTCCTTTTCATTCAGCCCAGGAATGATGCTGCCCACATCTGGAAATTCCCTCATAGACATGCCCAAATGTTTGTTTCCATGGTAATTCTAACCTCAAACCGACAATCAAGATTGACATTACGGTTATTAATTCCGAAGGTTTTTTTGTGGTCAGCTCTGAGACTTTCTATATCAGCTAGCTGCCGTCTACAAAGACAATTTCATTTTTCTCTCACATCTTCCTAAATAGCAGCATGGCCGTCTCTTTCCTGTGTAATGTAACTGTCTAGGAATCCCATCCAGGTAAGATGAAGAGTCACAGCAAGGGCAGCTAGCCCTAGGTTTCCTCCCTGCATGAAACCTGGAGTTTCTTACCTGTTTGCAGCAAGTTTCAGTACATTTTTTTAGCAAGTTGAGGGAGTGAGTTCCATTCTATTCCTAGTCCACTGAGGAGCAATATATCTTTTCCTAAAGCAATACATAAAGTAGGGCCTGCAGTTTGATCTCTTGGGGAAATGTATCTCACGCTCAAAGGAAATGTTGGAATAGAATCTAGCTATAACTCATAGTAACCTTTCGAGACAGGGTAAGGCTATTTTCTTCCCTATAAATCTGTATTTTTTTGAATCTGCGTTCAGTGAGTAAGAGCGGCATGGAGGGTCTAGAATGGCTTAGAAACAAGACACAAAAACTGATGAGGAACTAGGTAGGACAGTCTCTGCAGAGGGCACTCTAGCCTTAGTGCCCTTTTCCTTGAGCTTGTGAGCTGAGGACTGAACTTGACCCAGCAACCGCCACCTATTCTAAATAAGCCACTTAGTGTGCCCTGTGAAATGCCAGGTTAGTTTGCTTTTTGCTTTCCTAGCAGCACCGCTCTTTGGGGTGCCTGCGCGTTTGTGTTTGGGGTGGGTGTTGGGGGAGAAGCGGAGAGACTCACATGTCGAAACCAGAACGCCAGGATCATGACAGGTCTGGCGCCCTAAGGTTACAGAACTCCTGGAGCCCGGCACACACGGGGCAGTGAGGATCTGAACGCGCGCCCCCGCCTGGTCCACGCGCGCCGAGGCCGCCACAACCTCGCGTCCCGGTGGCTCTGGGAGCACTGCCGGGCGCGCTCTCCGGAGCTTGGGCGTCCGCGACCAGTGTCCTAGAGCACCAGCGGTGGCAGGCAAGGGGCGCGGCGCTGCTCTGCCACCGGCTCCCAGCAGTGGGCACGGGCGACCTACGGGCGTCCGGACCTTCACGGCGGCTGTGGGGAGCTGGGGCTGGGGCTCCCTCGGCTCCAGTCTGGGCGCCCCGGGCCACTCGCTGCCGCCGCCCATGGGGATCCGAGAGTTTCCCGGCGGCGCGCCCAGGGCCAAGAGCATTGCTGTGTGAGTGGCGCCCAGGCGCGGGAGGGCAGTGGGCAGGTGGCCCCCGGGCATCCGCGAGCGTGCACAGCCCGCACCGCTGCGCTCCCGGTGGGAGGGAGGGACAGAGGGACGGTCTTGTGCAGCTGAGCCAGGGAAGTTTCAGCAGCATCTCCAGGCTACTTGCCCTAGCCCACGTTGCCCGAGGCGCCCAGGGTAGGGCGCGGGATCCGACGCCGAGGTTCCCGGGAGGAGGGCACAAGGCAAGCAACGCGAGGGGAGCGGCCATGGGTCCTCAGCATGCTCACTGACATCTCCTCCTCTCTGCCCTTGACTCATCCCGCCTTTCCGCGGCCTCAGTGGCATGAGGAGATCACCGGACGTTAGCCCGCGGAGACTGTCCGACATCAGCCCTCAGCTCAGGCAGCTCAAGTACTTGGTGGTGGACGAGGCGATCAAGGAGGATCTGAAATGGTCGCGCTCTGTGGAGGACCTCACCAGCGGACCGGTGGGACTCACGTCCATCGAGGAGCGAATCCTGCGCATCACAGGCTACTATGGCTACCAGCCCTGGGCGACCAGCTACAAAAGTAAGACCCCCATGTAATCCCCTTGCCCACTGGTGGTCTCCCTGCGAGAGACGCAGCTACCAGGGAAGTGCATAGGGAGGATCCACTGAACCCTCTCTCCTACTGCAGATAGGCAACTTTGATGAAGAAGCCTGGAGGTGGTTTTCAAGTCCTAAAGCCACTTGCTGGGGTTGGGGAGGACTTTCTGTTACATTCTCTCTGACACCTCCCTGACCCATGTCCACTTCTGAGTGACTCTGAGGGCATGCCTGTTGTGGCTATCTGTGAGAACTGCTTCAGAGAACTGGTCTGTGCGGGTTTCTGATTGGATCCTGGTGCATTTAGCTCAGGGGAACTCAGCCCTTGGGCCTGCCTTTTAATTGTATCTCTCTGGAAAAGTGATGGAGATTCGTTGGACCTAGCTCTGTCTCTTTGCTTAGGATTGTACGGGTCCTAAGTGAGAGGATTTTGTTCAGATCTTTCTAGATATTTGAGTTTCTGGAAGATGAGTGCTTGGGACCAGGTGGGGTGCCTCAGATTTCACCCTGAGCCTCAGCTGGTGACCTTGGCTGCAGTGGTGACACATGAAGGCACTACCTGTGAAGGCAGGACTGGTTTGGTGACAACTATTTTGTTTTCTTTGGAAGACAGAGTCGCCGATACAAACTCAAGATATTCTTTGAGATACAGAGTCCCATGTTCTGCCTCTGTGGTTAGACCCTGGGAAAAATTGCAGCTTACTCCGTCGGTGGGTCTGAGAAGGAAGCATGACTCATTCATTTGTAAGAAAGTCTAGACCAACAGTTTGATAATTCTAAAGATTTTTTTTTTAACTTTTTGTTGCTCGGAATTACAAAGTAATGTATTGGTTTTCCCTTAAGGGAAAACACTAGACGTTTGTTTTATACTTTAATAATATTCACCAGTAAGAGTCTGTCTTTACATGAATTGTTCTTAACACCTTCAAGTCCAAACACTTGGCTTTCGGCTTGTTTGATTTGCTATTTGCAATAAAGGGCACGGTATTGGAATGCTAGATTTCAGTGGCCTGGTTTGAGATTAAAGGTCTGTTGTGATTGTATGTAACTCAGTACAAAGCTTTCTGATGCATTATGTCTCCTCCACACCACCCTTTTTGATTCTGCCACAGGGTTTGACTTTTCATTGCAAAAGGAAGTTGTCTGTCACTGAAAGCTGCTGAGCAAAAGACAGTACAAATTGGAGAACCCAGCTTTCCTGAGGGTGTGGAGGGGATCCCCAGTTTTCCTGCTCTGCAAACTTCAGTTAGACAGTGGGTATTCTGTGATTTGTGTCTCTATTCTCTACATTTATAACGAAGACACTGCTATAAATTACAGGCTTCTGGAAGTCATCTCTGCTCCTGACACTTATTTTTATGGTCCTCTTTGTGCCTGGCTCTATGCGCTTGTGCTGAGGTGTGTAGTTTTGGGAAGCTTGTGAGCATCTTTTGGGCCTGATGATTGTCTCCAAACATACTTTATAATAAGACCTAGGGAGAACCACATGGAACACAAGTCACTTGTGACACCGGCAATATTATTAAACACCATCTTCCCAAGGCCCCTCTGAAGGAATAAGTAGGAGAAGCTGAGGCTACAGTGGTTTTTGCCCATGAATAAAACCCTCACTCCATTCATTTCCCCTCTGCATTAGGATTTCTGCTTCTTCCAAGGTATTTCCTTGCTACTAACATGCTTTAGGTGACAAGTGACATTTTGATGAATTAATTGGCTTTAAATTTAAATTTAGAGGCTCTGATGTTTTATTCATGCAGCAGAAGAGGGGTTAGGCCGGAGCTATGCTGTTTGCCATTTCTATTCAGTTCCAAAAATAATAACAGAGGCTTATCCATCTGGGCCACTAGGTCATTGCTTGGTTTGTTGCCTAACACATGAACTCAACCAACCAGAAGAGAGTGATTACAAAGTAAAGTTGTGTGTGTGTGTGTGTGTGTATGTGTGTGTGTGTGCATGTGTGTGTGTGTGTTCATGTGTGCATCTATGTGGGGGGTGTTTGTGCTTGTGTATGTACATATGTGTGCATGTATGTGGTGTGTGTATGCTTGGGTGTATATATGTTTGTAGTGTGTGTGTATGCATGTATGTATGTGATGTTTGTGGGCACATGTGTGTGCATACATGTGTGTGTGCATACATGTGGTTTATGTGCATGCATACAATATGTGTGCATGTATGTGATGTATATGCATTTATGTGGTGTGTATGCATGTATATGGTGTTGTGTGCATGTGTGTATGTATGTAGGGGGTATAGAGGTGTGTGTATGTATGCACATATGTGGTGTATGTACATGTATGTGGTATGTGTGTTTATGTGTGTGTGTGTGTGTACCTGTGTGCACTAGCCAGAGGACAAGCTTGGGTGTCATTCTTCAAGTAGTGTTCACCTGTTTTTTGAGACAGGGTCCCTCACACACACACAAACCTGAAATTTGCTGAGTAGGCTGGGGCAGCAAATCCCAGCAAAGCCCCTGGTTTCACCTCTCCAGTGCTGGGATTTCGGACAGGTGACATCACACCCTGCCTTTTTATGTGTGTTCTGGGGATTGAACTGAGACTCCAGTGCTTCCAAGAGAAACACTTTACCAGAGAAGTTCCTAAAACAAAACTCTTGATGCCAAGTTTTTGTTTAGCCCAAAGCCTATAGGCCTTGGCATTGTTGATATTTTCTAGACCATTCTTTACTGTGTAGGGGCTTCGCAGTGTTGAGCAATCCATCTGCTCATTAGATGGTAAAAGATTGCCATTCCTCCCCCAGTTGTCAACCAGAAGATTTTTAGGTACCGCCAGATGTCCTCTGCAGGGTGAGCCTTTGGTTCAGAACTACTTGGCTACTCGAACCCTAATGTTTACATACCAAGCTGGCCACAGTCAAGGAGCAGCCATACCTTCTGAGTTCCCCTTTTCTCCCCTGTCCTCTTGGACCATTTCTTGGGGTTTTGTGTTGGGTCAAATCAGAATAAACAGCCTTCTAAAGACTCCGTGGAGTCAGATTCTTCTACTGTTCTCACGATTCATCTCTTGCCCTAAGTTGACCATAGTTTGTAGTGAGAACTTCAACATCTCTTAACAACATCCTTCCCTCCCTCAGGCCAGAGCAGGGGGAGATGAGGAACTGGTATGCTGTCTTAGTTAGGATTTTACTGCTGTTAACAGACATCATGACCAAGGCAAGTCTTATAAAAGACAGCATTTAATTGGGGCTGGCTTACAGGTTCAGAGATTCAGTCAATTATCATCAAGACAGAAACATGGTAGCATCCAGGCAGGCATGATGCAGGAGAAGCTGAGAGTTCTACATCTGGAATCCAGGAACAGACTGAGCATCTTCAGTCAGCTAGGAGGAGGGTCTCCAAGCCACCCCCAAAGTGATACACTTCCTTCAACAAGGCCACACCTTCTAATAGAGCCACTCCCTGAGGCAAGCATATGTAAACAATCACATATGTCTTCACCCATTTCACATTGCTTCCTTCCCCAAGGTAGATGTGGATTGGAAGAGAGGTTAGATAGGAAGAATCAGCCCTCAGTTGGAAGACCCTGTACTATTGTTGACCGAAAGACAGCTTGCAGCACAGCATTGGCTGCAAAATGGTGGCTTATCTGCCTAGAAAAAATAGCACGTCTTGAGATCCCTCCTGGTGCTGCTTCACTTAGCAGACACTTTGGGGAGACTCATCCCAAGACAGGACACAGAGCCAGGCAATGGAAGATGGTGCCCCTTCATCCAGAAGCAACAGTGACACAGCCTGCCCTAAACCAACAGCTACAGTCAGGCCAGTGCAGTAGGAGCTAAGAGCTAGTGCTTACATTGAGCAGGGACATTCCACTCTGTCACAGGTTCCCTTAATGGCTTCTGAATGGTGCACTCTCAAACGCTTTCCTAACAGAAACACTTTTTAGGAATAGCTTCATGTAGAATGAGCTCATGCTTCACTGTGCAGAAGTCTCTTCTGGGTATCCTCACAAAGTGCCTGCTCTGAAACGCTCCAAAGAGGGTTGATCTCGCTTTTATATACATTCATTAATACTGCACACTGCTTGCCTGTTGAGATAAAAATGATTTAATTTTAGAATATGCTGATGGCTGTAGTTTTGAGTCATTACAGGGTGGAAGGCAAGTTAGTCCCCACAGGCTGCCCCCCTCTAGCTCACTCCTGCTAGCCACGAGTAGCATGAACGTAGACCCGGAGCATGAAGGCATGAGGGTGGGGATTTTCTGTTTGAATCTTATGATATGTAGGGTGCAGAAGGACATCTGACTAAGAGGACACTTGTTTCTGGGTTCTCTGGGGTCACCCATTGTGGTGGCTTGGTATGTGAGTAGAGGGCATATGGGATGATGGTCTTCTTGATTGTTGTTAAGCTATTCCTGAAAAGACATATATAAATGTTTATTCACCTTATATATAGACCCAGTGACAGACTAAAGTAGCCATACTGCCAAAGTCCAACTTGGTAAACCAGTGGCTTTATTGACAGTTCTCAAAGGAGTGTGCTGGAGCAGAGATAATTCAAGGGCAGCTACATCACCAAAAGCTGCTCTAGTGTGCTAATGACTGGTGGAATCTGCATCCCTAGTGCTTTCTGCAGAATTTGCAAGCAGGTCAACAAGTCAGAGAGTCTCTTTTATGCCCTAGTTTGACCTGAGTCTCCCCAACCACCCCCCTCTATTTCCATAAGCTTGAAGAGAGGCTTTGTGCATTTGCTCAAATTGAGGGACTTCCTGAGACTTATGAGTTGCTTATTTCTTGGATCTTAAGAAATTTCCTTCTAGATTTCTTGCATTCTGTAAGCTTCATTTCAGAACTTCTCTAGTCTCGAGGAGCTTCCCTTCAGGATGGAATGCTTCAAGTCAAGAAGTAGTTACATGATACCATTTCAGACTGATGTGTGTGCATAGGCTGCTGGCAGAACTCCCTGAAGAATGAGGTATACAGTATGGTGGAGGTCAGCAGAGCACAGCTTCTGAGTGACCTGACCCTTCAGAATAATACCCATGAGATCGTCAACTCGAAACTGACACACTCTGAGAGACTGATGATTGGCTTGTCACATTTATTCTACGATGGAACCAATGATGTGGAATATAGAGGTGGAAAACCTAGAGTTGGTGACAAGTCTAGGATTGTTAGAAGACAGCATTTTCTGATATGTCAGTATCTTGGTCAATGTTCTATTGCTGTGAAGGGACACCATGACCATGTAACTCTTATAAAGGACAGCATTTAATTGGGGCTGGCTTAGAGATACGTAGGTTTAGTCCATTATCATGATGGTAGGGAGCATGGTGGCACACAGGCAGACATTCTGGAGGAGGAGCCGAGAGTTATACATCCAGATCAGCAGACAGCAGGAAGAGAAAGATACTGCCTGTCTTGAGCATTTGAAACCCCAACAAGGCCATACCACCTTGTCCCTGTCAAGTAGCACCAGTCCCTAATGCCCAAGCAGTCAGATCTGTGAGCCTACGTGGGCCATTCCTTGTCAAACCTCCACAGTCAGAGAGTGAGTTTGGTTCTCTGGTATAAACACATGCTCACCATTTGCTAAGGTGTTGAGAATTAAAATGTAGAACCCGAGGCTAGGAAGAAGGTCAGCCAGCTCAGTGCTTGCCGAGAGGACCTCATTTGTGTCCCCAGCACCCATGTAAAAAGCCAATCGTGATGGCACATATCTGTAATCTCTGCACTGGCGAGGCAGAGTCAGGAGGATCCCTTGGGTACACTGGACAGCTACTCTAATGGTGACCTTCAGTTCACTGAGATTCTCTGTCTCTAAAACTAAGGTAGAGAATTTTCTAGAAGAACAGATCTTACAGAAGAGTTTGCATAGGCAGAGAAGGGGATTTTTCAGTCTGGGAGGCTGATGTCTCAGGTTGTCTTCAGTATGTGCCAGAATCCTGAAGCAGTATACTCTAGTACCAGGGAAGGAATGGATTTGCTGGCCAGAGCAAGCAGCAGAGAGAGCAAGCTTCCTTCCTCCGTGCCCTTCATTCATGCAGGCTGCCAGCAGAAAGTGTGGCCCAGGAGAAAGGTGTATTATTCCCATGTCAAAGATCCAAATTAAAAGTGAGCCTTTACCTCCACATATGCATACACACACACACACACACACACACACACACACATGCACATACATGCATGTATGCACACACATGTGCACACGCATGCATGGCCACACATGTACACAATGCATGCACGCACACATACACACATGCACACGTGCACACACAAGTCTTTCCAGTAAGTTCCGTGCTTCCAAGATCCTTCAGTTTATAAACATCCAGGCATCAGCAAGTCTTCCAATGTGGTGAGGGGCTCACTCTCATCTCTGGGGAAATAACTTGTCCCCCCAGCTCTCTCACGCTCTCCCTGTTTGGGAATCTCTCCCAAGTCTCATATAAAGCATGGGCTGATCCTTTTTCTATGCTGCTGGAAGCATTCTGGTGAGTTTTATTGAAAAATAAATCTATCGGTGTACAAGCCATTGAGCTTGGCCGAGTCTTGTCCTTGGTGTGTAATGATGCTCACTACAAGGGCAGCCCTGCCACAGAGGGGACACCCGCAGGTCTTTCTGCACAGTTAGAGAGGAGCAGGAGAAACAAGAGCCCAGCTGTGTGCCTTTGCAAATATGTACAACTCGCTGTCTACTCTAAACCTCTATTGTTCCATCTATAAAGTGGGATAGGGAAACCAGCTTATGTCTGACTTTATGAGGACCACCAGACCTGTTCTTGAAGATCTTGCCCACTCACAGAGAGACATTAACTGTCCTTCACCATCTCTGCAGGCCAATGGTCTCCCTGCTAGACAGGTGGATTAGCACAGAGTCAGCTTTGGCCCCACTGCTTCCACCATGCCTCTCTCCTTGGATTTGAGTTTGAAGTCAAGCAGTGTATAGTTAGGCTCGGCAGCTCTCCTGTGGTCCCAGACACTTGGGAGCCCAGCATAGGGCTGTTACCAGAACCCAACAGTTGGAGGTCGGCCTGACAACACAGAGGAGCACCATTAAGAAAACAAGTCAAACCCAGAGGCTGTGGTCAAGTCTGGAGTGTTTTCAGGAGTGAAGGGGATGTCTGTCTATGTGAGTGGGAAGCATTGGCGCCTGGAGCACACCCAGAGATGTCGCAGATGTGTGGGGTCGCGAGATGGCCGTGCTGCTTTCCAGGTCTGTCTCATTTGTTTTCTCTCCTAGATGAAGGTCATGTTGAAGCTCCTCCAAGCCCTACAATACCATTGCTACAGCCCACAGTCCCCCATTCTCATGATGTGTGAGCAAAAGGAAGGTTTTATTTTGTGTGGTTGTGGGCTTCTCTCTGGAGAACATTTCCTGAGCTGTTTTCCCCTCAAGTCTGTGCAGGAGAAGACTGGTGGTACTAGTTACGTTGGATTCATTGCTGCGGCGTGAAAAACCCAAGGTGGGGGGTAGATTATTTCAGCTCTTCAATTCGGAAGGCTCACTCCATCATGGGAGGGCGTTTGGCAGAGTAAAGCAGCTCATATCATGGTCTAGGAAGCAGAGAGAGGGGAGTGTTGGCAATGTGCTGGTCCCCCACATCTGTATTTCACAGACTCCCATGAGGCAGAGCTCCCTTACATTCAGCACCCTCCTCTTAATTATCTCTGGAAATGTACTTCCTCAGCCCTTCGGGTGATTTCTAAGTCAAGTTGACAGTGACAGTCAGAATCACATGTGCCAAAGAGTGTTTAACGGGAAGGAAGAAATTACTGCTGGCTGCTCAAGTACCTTAGGCATGGAGCCCTAAGCACCATGGTAACACCCGGACACCACAGGTAGATTAAGTATTTGTTCTGTGTCAAAGCATAAATAAGTGTGTGAGTGTGTGTGCGTGTGTGTGTGTGTGTGTGTGTGTGTGTGTGTGTGTACATGTGACATGTGGGTGCTTGCATGTGGAGGTCAGAGGTCAACCTCAGGTGTCATTCCTCAGATCCTATCCCCCTTGTTTTTGAGACAGTGCCTCTTTCTGGCCTAGAACTCATCAAATAGGTTAGGTTGGCTGACCAGCGAGGCCCAGATATCCATCCACATGTCTCCATGTATGTCCTCAGCACTGGGATCACAAACATGCTTCACTACACCCTGCTCTTTTACAAGTTTATGGGGACCAAACTCAGGTTCTCTTGCTTGCACAACAAGCCCCTCAATGACGTATATGTACTTTACTGACTTCCCAAACTTACATGTATTTTTCCCATATGTTTCCATTCACTTTAACAGTATCATCCATCTGTAGGATGGGGGGGTAACTCCAGAACACAGAAAGACCCTGCAGTTGGGAGGCTGCTGCATCCTTCACTGACATGATGTACAAACCCTGAGCAGTGCCCAGCGTGTGGCCACACTTGTTTCTTATTTGCAGCATGGGGTAGTGTTGATGCCCAGTGTTGGAAACTGCAGTGGGTGCAGAGCTTCTCTCAGATAGGTGCAGGTTGTGTGGGATTCCTGAAGTATTTGTTTGGTGTAACTTCTCAGATAGTTTTCCCGTGACATTCAGATCTTCTCTTAGTCAGTGTGCTACGTGTCATCTCTGAGACCCAACTAGATATGAATCTGTTGGGAAATGATTTTTTTATCCTCCTCACTATCTACTGGCAATAATACAGTCTATAAAAATCTGGTATGTCCTGAAAGTTTTATTCAAGTCAGGAAGGAAAATGCTTCCTGGTGCCTGCCAGCTTGGGTTTCATGTTTCATGGGCTAGCTCATTTTTCATAAATACATAAAACGACAGCTTCTTTCAAAGAGTCGACAGAGTTCTGACTGTAGATAAGAGCGAGTTGTGTTTGGGCAGCATTCCGTCCATGTGCACATGCAAGAGCTCAATAAACATTTTCACCGTGGGTGTGCATTGTGTTGGCATTCAATACCAAGGAGTGACTCCTCCTCCTCCTCCTCCTCCTCCTCCTCCTCCTCTTCCTCCTCCTCCTCTTCCTCCTCCTCCTCCTCTTCCTCCTCTTCTCTTCCTTCCTCTTCCTGTCATTCTCAAAAGTCACCTAAGAGATTTGGGGGAAAGACTCAGTTGGTAAACAGTTAGCTGCACACACAAGAAGAAACATCCAATGTCAACCTCCAGGCTTCTCATGCACACATGCATATATGTGCACACACAGAGGGTGACACACATGTGCATATGGGCACACACACACACACACACACACACTTGCCTGAAGAGTGTTTTGAAGGTTATGCAAATACTCTAAACCAAAAGAACAAACTTCAAGAGCTTATCCAAACTCTTTCACTGTCAGCAGCTTATCAAATATGGAACAGGAAATACTTCAGATGTTATCTGATTTTTATGCAGTAGATATATTTTCAAAGTCAGTAGTTGGGCACATATAAAATATTTAAGTCATTGGAGTTAATTCTGTTTTTAAGATTTATTTTATTTTATATGTGTGGGTGTTTTGTTTGAATGTTTATATGGTATTTCTGTATACCATATAAGCATGCAGTGTCCTCAGAGGCCAGAATCAGGTATTGTGTCCTCTGGAAAAGGAATAACAGAAGGTTAAGAGCTGCAGTTTAGGTGCTGTAACCAGACCCAGGTCCTCTGCAAGAGGAACAAATGCTCTTAACCACCAAGCCTCCTCTCTAGCATCTACCATTTATCCTTCACACCCAGGGAAAGTTGGTGCTGTATAAATGTATAAATGTGTTTGTTTTTAGACAATGTTTTATCTGGTTTTTATCTCAGAAGACATTTGAGGAGTTTCAGTGTGGGGTCAGGAAGTAGAAGCAAGGGGCATTTTCTGCTATGCTAAATCTCAAATATCCCCTCAAAGACTCATAGATCAAGGGGTCATTAGAAACTTATTGAATTGTTCTGATTCAGTCAATGGCTGGACTAATCTAATAGATTTACAATTGGGTGGCATCATTGACAGGTGCATGAGACCAGAAGTTAATGTCTCTTTGGAGGAAGGGAACAGTGACTGTACAGGGTGTGGCAACTTTAGGAATGGGTGTAAGGATCATCCTAGAGAAGCAGGGGCATTTTTCTAAGGACTGAAGAAATGAATGTGGATAAACGGTGGGCAGATCTGTGTGTAAACGGATGAGCATTTGCAAGTGAAGGATGCTTATATGTGGCAAGGACCTTCCCCTAGTGAATAAAGATTTCAGGGGACCAATCACTGGGCAAGAATTAGATGGGACTTCCAGGTCTGAGGGGGGGAAGAGAAGAGAAAGAAAGAGACTGAAGGCTTTTGGGATGGCGAGAGATTTGGGGGCACAAGAGGTAACAAACTAGAGGTCCCTGGTGAGACAGCAGTCTCCAGGAAAAGGAGGAAGATAGAGGAAGAGAAGGATGACCCAGATCTGTGTGGCTTTAAATAGTCACAAGAAGCTATGAATATCTTATAAGGGATGGATTATTACAGGACAATTTGTCTTGTCTAGGTGGGCAGTTTGTATCAATATCAATTGGTTCTGAGTTTATTGTGTGGGTGTTTTGTGGGTCGAGAATTTACTGATATGTATATCTGATTGATAAATTGCAAGCCTCTAGAGTTTTGATTTTACTGGGTTACTGTGAATTGTGACAATAACCACAGGGGGCAAATGGCTAGAAACAGACCGCTGGGGCCAGAGAGTAGCCAGAGCTAGCGTGACATGATGACATTTCCCTAAATTATAATTTAACACAACAGTCACATGCCGTTATTTTACCTTCTTTGAGAGGACTTACAAAGGAACCACGCCATAAGAAGAATCCGGAATTCCATGCAGATGTGTTTTGTTGGAGGGCCCGTCCTTCTCTCTTTCTCCTGCCTGACAGGAAAAGAGCTTTTCTCCTTGCCTTTCTGCAGTGACATTTCTGCCTTTCCGGCAGCCTAAGGACAGTGGGGCCAGCCACGCATGGACCTCAGACCTCCCGAACTGTGAGCCAGTGTAAACCTTCCCTCCCTTAAAGTGTTCTTTTCTTGGGTATTTGTTACTACAGCAGGAAGCTAACACACGCACTTTCTGCCCAGCCCCAGCATCACCATTTCCTGCTGAAAAGCTGCGCCATGCATGCCTATTGGCTTTTTAAACATGTCCCTAAGAATCTTGGGGTTAATTTAGATCAACAGTCACAGGCCACAAACTAATCTCTGTCGCCTATAAGTAATACTCTTCCAGGGTCCATCATAACCAGCTAGAACTAGTGTGGAAAAGGGACATCGGTAGACAGGGAAAGCCAGTGGGTTCCCTGAGGTCACAGCTTCCTGTTCAAAGGAAACATTGTAAGGACAGATGACAGAAAGGCATGGACATGGGTATCTGACAGAACAGACAGAGAAAGGAGAGATCCAGGGCTTTATAATGAATCCAAGCCTCGGTCTAGTTAGCAGACTTCCAGATTTGGGGCCCTTCCCACCGTTTCTTCCTTCTGTCTAGTCTTCTGTCTGCCTCCAAGGTTCAATTCTCCATCCGTCCCACGAACCGAAGCGTCAGGGTCCCGCAGCCCCACCAGCATTCCCGTTACAGGTGGGGGTGTAAACTTCAGCAAACTCTCTTCTTCTGCGAACTTTCCTTCATATGCTGGAACCAGAATTCTAATCTGTTAAAAGAGCCCCCAAATCAGGCATATTTCCGTGTCTCAGGAAATCACATAACAACAAAGACAGTCAAAAGACTGCGTCAGTGAAACTAAGCTTCATTTTCCTCCCTGGCATTGTATGTTGCAAGCATTCTAGCCTTTTGGTGGAACCTAAGAAAGCTAGCCCGAGACCCGTTTCTTCTCTAACTAGGGTTCTGGGAAGAACACCAGAGATAACTCTGGCAGGTTGAGATGCGTTCTCAGTGTACCTGAGCTCTGGGCTGGGTACCTGAGCACCCTCTCCTCATACTTTCTCCCGTTCCTTTAGGTGAAATCCCCATGCAGATGTGGTCGTGTGCAGGGGCCTAAGAACAGTAGCACTTCTCCAAGTTCATGGGACTTGATGAGACTGACATTTCTAAGCGCATGGCTGTCTTCACGTATCTTTGAAACTCAAACATCTTTGATCAGCACCTCCTTTCTCTGGCTAATCCTGGAATCACTTCTCCACAGGGCCTAGGGTCTGGGACCAGCAGACTTAGCCGAGTGCTGGTCAGCACAGAACGCAGCTGGGCATTTCATGTTGCCGTTTATTGGGCTCCCATCTTCCTGAATGCTGGCCTCTTTTTCTCTTCTTTGCGCCGAGTACGTGGAACTCCAAACCCATGGAAAGCTGTTTTGAGGGAGACACCACCTTATCCTGGTCACTAAGGGATATGAGGTCATTGGCATCAGGACCTGTTCATACCCTGAATTTCATCATGACTTTCAGGCTTCTATATACAGAGGGTGGCGGTGTAGGCCCTGTGATCCCTGGACCAACTGAAACTGGGTAAGAGGGCAAGAAGTAATAAATTAGATATCTTTAATGGGTTTGAGGTCTCTGTATGTGGGAAAGGTTGCCTTGTTTTCTGTGTGGCATGTCTGGGTTGAGTTCATGAGAAAATGCAGTGGCAAAGTGCACCAAGCCTGCCACCAAATTGGGATGTGTGGAAATGACGTGGGGGTTTTGAGTAAAGGCAGCATGGGAAGGTGCCACGCTGGAACAGCTCTCAGACCTTCCAGGTCAGAGAGGACCCTGGGGCCCAGCATGGAGCCGCTGAGAAAAATTAGTGCAAACTCCATATGGCCCTGTGGTGCTGGAACTAGTGTAGGAGAAACTGCCGAGGTCAGAGAGAGCCAGGCCTGTGCGGAGCGGTATACTCCGGAACCGGTCTGGAGCAGTACCCACCAGAACTGGCCACACTTCTTATTTAGTATTTGCCACAACAGATGCTAAACTTCCTGGCTATGGGAGCACTTTCAAAACCAAACTGTCATCCCACTTGCTGGCATAACGTAGATCAGGCATGTTGGGGGACAGAGGGCTGCGTGTATCTGACTGGGATTATTATATCAAGATCAATAAGAAGAAAAAGTCTGTGAAAATGCCATGACTTTGTCAGGCTGTTCCCTGGAAGAAGGACATTTATCCCACCCACCGCCATACTGACACATTTCGAAAGGACCTTTGTACTGTCCTCAGTTCTGTTATGAAACACCCATGAAAAGCAACTTAAGGGAGTAAAACTTGTTTCGGCTCACAGTCTGAGGGCACAGTGCAAGGGGGTGAGGAGTATGAGGCAGCTGGTCACACGGCATCCACAGGCAGGAAGCAGCTGGTCACACGGCATCCACAGGCAGGAAGCAGCTGGTCACACGGCATCCACAGGCAGGAAGCAGCTGGTCACACGGCATCCACAGGCAGGAAGCAGCTGGTCACACGGCATCCACAGGCAGGAAGCAGCTGGTCACACGGCATCCACAGGCAGGAGGCAGCTGGTCACACGGCATCCACAGGCAGGAGGCAGCTGGTCACACGGCATCCACAGGCAGGAGGCAGCTGGTCACACGGCATCCACAGGCAGGAGGCAGCTGGTCACACGGCATCCACAGGCAGGAAGCAGCTGGTCACACGGCATCCACAGGCAGGAAGCAGCTGGTCACACGGCATCCACAGGCAGGAAGCAGCTGGTCACACGGCATCCACAGGCAGGAAGCAGCTGGTCACACGGCATCCACAGGCAGGAAGCAGCTGGTCACACGGCATCCACAGGCAGGAAGCAGCTGGTCACACGGCATCCACAGGCAGGAAGCAGCTGGTCACACGGCATCCACAGGCAGGAAGCAGCTGGTCACACGGCATCCACAGGCAGGAGGCAGCTGGTCACACGGCATCCACAGGCAGGAAGCAGCTGGTCACACGGCATCCACAGGCAGAAAGCAGCTGGTCACATGGCATCCACAGGAAAAAGCAGAAAGTAATAAACACTGATGTTCAGCTCCCTTTTGCTTCTCCATTCAGCTCAGGACCCCAGCTCACGGATGGTGCTCCCATAGTCAGGCAAGTGTTCCCCTCTTGAGTCAAGCCTCCCTGGAAACAACTCCCTAGTCTCACCTAGAGGTGCATCTTCTAGGTCCTTAAAAATCTCATTGATCTGGCAGTGGGGATGACTACAGCCGTGCCTACAGAGCCTCTACTTTTCTCTGGACCCTGACAAGTCACTGCCTCAGACCAGTGCAGAGACACACTGCAGATTGCCTGGCTCTTTTAATGAAGGAAATCTACTTTTCTGGCAATTTAGGCTTCTAGCCCTTCTCACCATCTGGCTTAGCTTTTCATGCCCTGAAACTCAAAAGCATGTCCAGACAGGACCCTCACACCTGTCCCCACCGCCTGGGCACACTTTTTCCTTCACCCCGTGTCTGTCCTTCTTCCTCTGAATAGTTCCCTCTGCTTTCGTGTCACATACATTGTGTTGCCTTTTCTATATATTTTTTAATATGTATTTATTTTTATGTGCATTAGTGCCAGATTCTCCAAAGCTGAAGTTAGTTTATAGTCAGTTTAGCTGCCATGTGGTTGCTGAGAATTGAACTCAGGACCTGTGGAAGAATGGCCAATGCTCTTAACCGCTGAGCCATCTCTCTAGCCCTACACTGTCCTTATTGACCTCTCACCTTAGATATCTCTCTCTGCTTTCACGGTGCGATTTCTGCTGTCATGTCCCATCCCCCATCCCTGCACACAAACACACTAGTTCTGGCTTATTTCACCTGACATAATGGTCTCCACCCATTTGCCTACAGATGACAGAATTTCATTCTCCTGAATAAAACTCCACCATGTGTACACAGACGTACACGCTCATGTGCACTGCATTTAGTTTTACGCATTCATCTATGCTGGTTCCATTTCTCGGCTGCCGTGACCAGAGATTCAGTAAGCGGACACGTGTGTTTATTTCTGTGGGTTAACTGGTGGGGTTGTTAGGTTTTATCTGTGTGATAGATCCTTGGAAATGTAATTCGTGAGCCAAAGGACATGGGAGTTCATCTTAGTGGTGCGCCACACTAACTTTAGAGTTCATACTTCCACAGCCCCTCCTCCACTGGGCACACATTGATCTTCATTCCCCCTTTCCTCCAGCTTCTACCACAAGGAACACTAGCCTGCTATGCTTCCACTTAGCGTAGGCAGTTGAAATAGTCAGGGAGGCAAACTGTTCTCTTTCCACACACCTTATATGGAGGTAACTAAGGCACCAAGTCCCTGAGAGATTGCCTCTCCCCAGTTTCTGTAACTATGGTATTTCTGCCCCTCAGTGACTGCATTGATAGTGTCATCATTTTGCAAAGTACATTAGGAAACTTCGAGAGAAACCCTCTTCGCCCGGGCTGATGCCGTCTGGTGCTACCTTTGCTGCTAGATCAAGCACACCCACTTGTAATCACAGCAGTGGCAAAATAAATAATCATTAGATTTAACAGGATGCCATCCCACTACAGAGAGATAAGTTAGGGAAAGTTCCAGAAAGAAGGGTTCAGAAAGTTCCAGAAAGAAGTTCACCTTGCAGTGCCTAAGGCATCTAGAACAGTGGCTGATGGGTTTGTGGAAATAATCAATTACATTTTTATGAGGCTTTAAAAAAAATCAGTTAGTGTTGGAGTTGAATGCTCAGTGACTGTCAAAAACCCACAGTTTTAGCCCAGGATCGATCCTGATAAGGCCAGCTCGGCCTTGCTCTTACTGCTGTTAGAATGCCTGGTGAGAGTCACCTTAACACACCACCCCAGGAGAGTACTTCCATCTAGCCTTATCTTTCACACTGCCGATAGTTGGCTCGTAGGGCTAATTGCTTTCTGTTTCTTATGCAAAGGTCTTGATATGCATGTGATCCAGTCTGTCCTCACATTTACTATCCTTAAAACCACACTTTAGAAAATTAGTTATTTCATTGAATCATAGAAAACTCAGCACTCATTACTGCATGCAACTGGATGAGTCGGAGCAGGTGCATCTGTGAAACCGTTACCACCATGAAAAAAAAAAAAAAAAAACAATGTCCAATCCCTCCAATAGTTTCCTTGTCTCTTGGGGGGGGGGGGCTTATCCTTAGGACAAGCTTTTAACAAGAATTCTATCCTCTCTGGGATCCTTTGGTTTTGCTTTGCATTTTTGAGCCAGAGTCTCAGGCTGGTCTGGAACTTAAAATAGCCCACCTGCAAAAGATTCTCACAGTGGGAAAGGACTGACTTGTACTGACTTGTACAGACTGGCAGGGGAGAGGTCAAGTCTATTGGCATAAGTGAAGGGCCCCTCATTCTAGAAGCAGACACAAATCATGCCAGAAGCAGGAAGCTCATAGAAACAGCTGTCTGGTTCGTGGTGAAGACACTGTTAGCACTGTGTTAGGGATAGATGTTGCTACTGGAACATGCCTCTTTCTATGACAATGGAAGATTAAGGTTTGCCCATTCTACATCCTACAAGACATTTGGCCTTGTGTTTGGAGATTGTAAAATATGTACCAGGCAAAAGGTAGTATGTTGGCTAGTCTTACAACAACTTGACACAACTTAAAGTTATCTGAAAGAAGGGAAGCTTAATTGAGAAACTGCCTCTATGACATCTGGCTAAAAGGCATTTTCTTAATTAGTTATTGATGGAGACGGCCACTGTGGGTGGTTCCACCACTGGCCTGGTGGTCCTGGGTTTCATAAAAAAGCAAGCTGAGCAAGCCATGAGGAGCAAGCCAGTAAGCAGCACCCTTCCATGGCCTCGGCATCAGCTCCTGTGTCCAGGATCCAGCTCTGCTTGAGTTCCTGTCCTGACTTCCTCCAATTATGGATTATGATCTGGAAGTATGAGCCAAATTAACCCTTTCTTCCCTAACCTGCTTGTTGGGCACCGTGTTTTATTGCAGCAGTTGTGACCATAACTAAGGTGGATTTTTTGAAGTTCTGCTAATAATTGAAAAATCCCTATCAGAAGGAGCAGGAGGAGGTGGAAGAGGAAGGAGGAGGAGGAAGAGAGGGAGAGGAGGGAGATGGAGAGGGAGGAAAGGAGAGGGGAGGGAAGGAGGGAGGGGGAGAGAGGGAGAGAGAGAGAGAGAGAGAGGGAGGGAGGGAGGGAGGGAGGGAGAGAGGAGAGAGGAGAGAGAGAGAGAGAGAGAGAGAGAGAGAGAGAGAGAGAGAGAGAGAGAGAGAGAGAGAGAGAACATACAAGGAAGTACATGTGAAGCCAGCAGTCAACCTTTGGTTTCCTTCACAGCTGTGCACCTTGTTTATTGAGCCTCAGTCTCATTAATTCAGCTAGACTGGCTGGCCAGTGAGCTGTGTTTGAAGAAAAGGCACAGCTATTTGAATGAGCCTTTGCCTGCCCACCTCCATGCCAGGCTGTCTTATTCAGAGAATATGGCTGGCTGTCCACCATGTGCCTCTGGGCTGTCTCTACAGAAAGAAGAAGAAGCAAAAATCAACCAGGTGATGGGCCAGAAATATGTCTCTTTTTCAAAGGACATGCTGAAGACAGAAGTATTGAGACCAGCAATGTTTGCATGTGGTGACATCTCAGGTTCCCAAGGAAAAATGTTTTGACATGATCACTCTGCACCCAGACAGGGGTCTGCAAGTTTCTCTCATTTCTTAGGACACATATCACCAGGATAGCCAGACTTCCAGCTTGAGGTAGCCATGAGCCAGAACCAACCCCTGGGACCCAAACACAGCCACTGTGAATGTTGGAGGTGGATTTTCACAATTTCCTAAGCCTGGACTGCAGCAGGGAAAGTGTGTGTGATGCCTTTGGGCAGCTCCTGTTTCTCTTGGCTACTTAGAGTAAGAAGCACATGACTGTATAAGTACTGTAGGGATGAGGCTGGAGAGATGGCTCAGCGATTAAGAGCACTGACTGCTCATCCAGAGGTCCTGAGTTCAAATCCCAGCAACCACATGGTGACTCACAACCATCTGTGATGAGATCTGATGCCCTCTTTTGGTGTGTCTGGACACAGCTACTACACTGTACTTGTATACATAAAATAAATAATTTTTTTAAATAAAGGAAAGAATAAAGGAAGGGAGGGGAAAGGAATGGAAGGAGGGAGGGAGGGAGGGAGGGAGGGAGAATGGAAAAAGAGAGGGAAAAGGAAATCTCTGGGGTGAACCCTTATGTGAACTCTGGCTGTTGAACCCTTGTTGGGATGAAGAAGGAGCAGTATTTACACTTGACTCTGACATGCCCAGGTAGCTGTGTGGTCCTCCTCAGGTTCTCCTCTCCTCAAAGGGACAATGTTTATTTACACTGGTGGCTCAGGCTGTGTCAACTTGTTTTGAAAATCTTGGGTTTCACTACATAATGGCATTCTCTCCACCTTTGTTTTTGCTCCCTTTGGTCAAGTTCCAAGACAAAGGAAGGCAATTGGCTTTTTGCAGCCATCTTTAAAATGGAAGACGTGGTCCTTTTAACTGTAAATGGTGGATAGTCACTAAAATGTCTTTAATGCTGAGATCGTGTGAAGAATCTCAGAGTTGGTGTTGGTGCTGTGGAGATTTTATGAAAAGCAAGATAAAAAAAAATTAATCCATGTTGTCTTAGTTAGGATTTTACTGCTATGAACAGACACCATGACCAAGGCAACTCTTATAAGGACAACATTTAATTGGGGCTGGCTTACAGACTCAGAGGTTCAGTCTATTATCATCAAGGTGAGAACATGGCAGCATCCAGGCAAGCATGGTACAGGAAGAGCTGAGAGTTCTACATCTTCATCCGAAGGCTGCTAGCAGAATATTGACTTCTGGGCAGCTAGGATGAGGGTCTTAAAGCCCACACCCACAGTGGCACACCTACTCCAACAAGGCCACATCTCCGAATAGTGCCACTCCCCGGGCTGAGCATATACAAACCATAAGGGGGAAAGATCAAGGGATTGTTTAAAGTGTAAAAGGCAGCAAGAGGAGGAATAGGCAGGGCAGAGGGACAAAAGCTGAAGGCTTACAGGGTCTTAGACCTGGAAAAACAATAAAACTGCTGAGAGAGAACCCTAGTGGGCCAGTGACAAGCTGAAGAGACAAGGCATTTCCCTGTATCCAACTCACGCTAGGGCATCACAGTGGTCCATGACCTACCACGGCCGATTGCTCCTTCACCCCTGGGAGGAGAGAGGTGCCTCATGTTGCTCTGCTGAAAGCATCTGTCTGACAGGCAGCTGACTCCACAGAGGTGAGACCATGCAGGGGGACATTTGAATCTTCAGGTGACAAGAAACTGACAGTGAGAGATGACAGAGGCCAAGAGCCAGTCCTTGAAGAGTGTGGTGAAACTGGAGCACAGGAGAAAGGCACATGAATGAGAAACATGTATGTCCTGTGTAAATTTATGTTTAGGTGTCTGCATGTGAAGGTTTACACAGGCATGTGAAGGTCAGGGGTCAACCTCGGGTGTTGGTTCTCAGGAACCTTAGGCCTAGCTGGGAACTTTACCAATTGAGCTCCTGAGATCCACCTGCCTCTGCCTTTTGTCTTGATTACATGCACAGGATACCACATCCAGCTTCTAATAAAGATTCCAGGAATCCAGCACAGGTTCTTGTACTTTCAAAGCAAGCAGTTTACTGACTGCTGTGTTTCATAAAACTAAAGAGAAACCAGGGATGTATTTGGTGGAAGGGGTGGTATAGTGTGGGGAAAGGGGGGAGGGACTCTGTGGGTCCAGAGAGAGAGAGAGAGAGAAGGAGGAGGAGGAGGAGGAGGAGGAGGAGGAGGAGAAGTAGAGGCTAATCATGAACACAGAGAGAGGCAGGAAGGGGGAGGGGGAGAGAAGGAAAGCAGGAGCAAGATGATAGGGTAAGGGAGTGAGGAGGGGGCAAGCAGCCCCTTTTATAGTGAGTCAGGGAAACCTGGCTGTTGCCAGGTAACCATGGGGCGGAGCCTAAACAAAATGCCAACACTGGTGGAGCCATTCCCCCCCAAACCCCCCAGTTCAGAAAAGAGAAATTTGAAAGTAGCCCAGGCTGAAAAACCTACTTCCATTCAGCCCACAAGGCCACACACAGTCCCTGTGCAGGAGTGATTCTGAGTTCACAAAACTCTTTCACAGAGAGAGACATTGACATTTCAACCAAATGGGACACCTGGAACAGGAGCAAGGCCACAATGGCCAGCCAGGCTCAGTGTCATGCAGGGGAGGAACATACCTAGCAGGGGTTGCTATGGAGGGGCCTGACAGGAAGGACCTTTGTTGCTGACCTGATGTCCTGTGGACTCCACTACTGGAAAGCAGTCTCTGAGCTTCCTTCCTGGCAGGGATTGCTGCATGGCCTGATTCCAGACAATGAGAACCATGTGTCAGGAAGGCCTTTCTAGATACACAAAAAAAGCTCTGCCCCGAAGAGAAAGGTCAGTTTTCTGTGCCTCCTTTTCTCCCTGTGTCCCCATTCCTCCCAGCGGAGACCCTGACCATGCAGTACCTCCATTCCCCCACTTGAAATGAGCCCCAGCCCCAAAGGAGTGGCAGACCTTAAAGAAACCTATGGAGGCCCTGCTGGTATATCCCCAGACAACCTTGCTAACCCAGGACTGCTATCAGTGTGTGTTTCGGCCAGGTTGAGAAGGGCTGTCTGCAACTGGATTTATTGTTATTTGAGCCAGCTTCAGTATTCGGAGTAGTCGGAAGAAAGAGTAAGATTCCTCCACAGCCTTTCTTGTAATTCCAGCTCAGTCACAGACCTGCCTTTTGTTACTGTCTCTGAACCTCCTCTCCCTCCTTGCCACCCCCGCAGTAGGTCCAGAGTTTAAAGCATGCCCCAGGGCTGTGGATGTGGCTCCATTAGAGAAGAATTCTTGCCTGAGATGCAGGCAGCTCTGGGTTCAGTCTCCAGCACCATGAACAAGCTGTACTTTCAGTACTGGTGATAGGATTGGTTCCAGGTCATCCTGGATACAGAACAGGTTTGAGATCAGCCAAGCACATAGGCCTACAGCGAAAGGAAGAGGGGGAGGGGAAGGGAGGGAAATTCCACCCATCCAAGTACTAGCCACAATCAGCCACTACCAGGTTTTCCAAGGGTGTTTGTGGACCCCACTCCCTCATTGAAGCGATAGTTGATGTCCATTCGAACTTCAAGATCGTATGACTCTTGATAAAGAGGAGTGTCCAGGAAGGGTGTGATACTGTACCGTGAGAAGCGTGAGAAAATAGTATGGCTTAACTCTGAGTGTCCTTCACAGGTTCAGGCGTGGAACACAGGGTCCCCAGCTGGAAGACGAGCTTTTGGAGAAGATAGAGCTAACACAGGACGTTCCTAGGGGCAGGCCTCTAAGGGCAGTAGCCCAACCCCACGTTTGGCACACACTGCCTGCTTCCTGTTTTAGTAAGATGCAAGGAGTCCCCAGAACATGTTCCCGTGACTGCGAGCCTCTTCACAATAGAATGTATCCTCCCAGACTGTGAGCCAAGGCAGATGCTTCCTTCCTTAAGATGCTCCTTTCAGGTGTCATCCGTGATTAAGCAACTAACGCAAAGGTAGTTTTACAATGATGTCAGATCAGGGTCCAGTGAGATGGGTTGGTGAGTAAGGGCGTTGGCTGTGGTAGCCTGAGAAACCTGACTTGGATCCCTGCAATCTGTAGCTTAAGGAGAGAACCAACTCCCAAAAGTTTTTCTTTGAACTCCACACGTACATCATAGCAAGTATGTGTGGACACACACATGCATGCACAAACTTATACACATATGCACACATGCACGATAGCAAGCATGTGCCCACACTCACACACACATGTGCTTGCACACACTCACACACACACACATGCACCATAGCAAGTATGTGCTTATACTCACACACATACACATGCACACTCACACATGAATGTACACATACACCATAGCAAGTATGTGCTCATATTCATATATGTATGTACATATGCACCATAGCAAGTATGTGTTCTTACACACACATGTACACACACACACATACATGCTTGCACCATAGCAAGTATGAGCTCACACTCACACATGCATGCACACATGCTTTATAGCAAGTATGTGCTCATACACACATACATACACATGTGCACTCACACAGGCATGAACACATGTACCATAGCAAGTATATGATCACACTCAACAGCCACAAATAACTTTTTCTCCCTCCCCCCAACATACATAAACCAATAATAAATAGTGAAACCTTAAGAATATGTTAAATGTGCTCAAACTACCGTTTGACATATAGCACCGACTGGTTACATCACATGACCCAGATGAAATCCACTCTCTTAGGCTGTAGGAGAGACTTTGAGGCTTATTCCAAGTCGCAGATTATGAAATAAGGAAAACATGACCGAGTTCCTCTGGCCTTACTGAAGCTGTGCTTGACCTTTGAGTACTAAACAAATGGCTGCCCCCAAACTTACCCTTTTTCCATGGTAGGAATTGTGAAAACATTTCAAATACTATTTACGTCATTGTTATTCTTTGCCGTTTGAACTGTGGAAAGGATCGTGAAAAGAAGGAATATCACGACAAGCTCTTGTTGGGGAGAAGGGCTGACTGTCCATTTGCGTGTTGTCTCCAGACATGTGTGTCTAACTTGATGATGGATTCTTACATTCTAGTCACAGAGCCGTGCGTGGTCGTTGCACGTTGAAGCCACTTACTGACTCTGGTATCTCTCTCTCTCCCTCTCTCTCTCTCTCTCTCTCTCTCTCTCTCTCTCTTAAAGGCGGTAGCTTCATCTTATCTGGAGTTCCAGAAACGAACACTTTGACAGCCAGATAGTTCAAAATACTTAATGACTTTTTGCCCTGAACCACAGCTGCTACAGAGATGGGGAGGAAATTAATAAGTATGCAAAATGGAAATCTTCCCCAATGGCCTTTTCATTTCTTCCAAGCCCGGGGGATGAAGGAGTGGGGAGGGTTGGCAGCCCACTGCATTCAAGGAGGAGAGAAGTGTTACACTTTTAAATAACAGGTCACACCAAGAGGCTAATGGGATTCTGTGTTTGCATCCATGCACGGCAATGTGGACATCCGTCACGGTTACCGACTGAATTCGAAGAAGTAAGAAGGAGCTTCAGAACTCTTGGGAACTACAGAGCAGTTGTAGTGGGGGATGGGGCAGCCTTGGCACCATGTGAGTGTCTCAGGAGGCTGAGGGACCTGACCACGATTGCTTAGCTGAGGGCTAGGGTGATGGCTCGGTTGCTGAAGTGCTAGCCCTCCAAGCAGGAGACCCAAGCTTGAGTACCTGAGCCACAGGAAAAGGCAGCATGTTGGCACCTGTGTAGTCACAGCACAGTGAGGGAGGCAGAGACAGGACGAGGATCCTGGGGATCAGTAACCAGCGAGCCTAACCTGCTGAGTGAGCCCCAAGATAGTTAAAGAGCCTGTCACCAAAACAAGGTGGATTATGCCTGTGGAGTGACACCTGAAGTTGATCTTTGGCCTCTACATGCACACATATACATCCATTCACACACACTCACACATGTACACACACATACATTCACACATGCATACACAACTCTCTCACAGCCAAACACACACTCATACATGCATGTACATGCATACTCCCATACACACAAGCATTTACACATATGCATATACATACATGCACACACACACACTCTCAGATGCATGTGCACACACACATACTTACACATACATGCACACACATATACTCATAGCCAAACACACACACATACACACACATGCACTCACACACCTACATACTCTCATACAAGTGTGCATTTACACACATGCACTCACATGCACACACACACATACACACACATGCACTCACACACACACACGGCTGCTTAGCTGATGGCAGAGCTTAGACTAGTTCCATGTTCTTTCTCAACTCTGGATATTATCTGGAATTTTTAGAGTAATGACCTACTCTGCCCTGAATCTTCTGAGTTTACTGGTGAGCTGAGACCTGGATTGTGTCTGTCCTGATGTGTGCTGTGTCCCATTTTCTGAGTAGCATCTTACTGGGGACAAAATACGGTCTTGTCTCCTCTGTGCATTTCCATATTCTTCCTCCTGAAGAGTCATCTCTGGGGGTGGCAGCCGAACAGGCACATCAGATTCCAGGTTGCAGCTGTGACCCTCAGCGGTGACACCCTTTCTGCTGGGGCAGTTTCACTGTATGCGATTCGCACTTGGCACACACAGCCTCCTGGTCCCAGTGCCCTCAGCCCTCGTTCCCTCATAAATGAGCAGCTGCACTGTGCCTGCCTCTTGTAGGTGCAAACGAATCGCTTCACTACCTTGCCAGGAGATGACAGCTCCCTGTGGCCCTCAGGTGTGGCGGTTAGGCTGCTGTCTCTGTTGTCTGAGTTTCCATCACACCCACCCATGCAGCAGCTGACTCCTGTGCTGCGTTCAGAGTTCACACTTGGAAAAGACCTTAACAACTACCTGGCCCTGTGTCCCGCTGGGCAGAAATCCTCCCCAGCTCCTTGGCAGGCGGCTCTCTGCTCTGCCAGAGCCTGCTGGCAAAGGAGCCCACTTCATCCCACCGTGTTTGCCGTGGAGAGATGCTGGCTCTCAGCCTTTCATGCTGGATTAGATCTTCCTCACTTCCCCTTCTATACCTCCCTCCCCACTGAGGACTCAGAAAGCCTGTTCCCTCAGGGAAGCCGGGTTGATGTGGAGGTCAGTGTCTTGGGTTTGAACACATGGTCTCCAGCTAGTGGCACGGTTGGAGGTGGAGCCTTCGGGAAGCAGAGCCTAGATGGTGGAAGTAGTTCTCTAAATGCTGGGCCTTGTAGACTGTAGCCCAGGCCTGCTTCCTTTCCCATTTTGAATCCTGACCCATTAGCGTATAAATCCACAACCATGTGTTTCTGCTGCTTTAGTCAAGAGCTGCTCCACTGCCGTGGTGTGTGGGAAAATGTCTACTCACTCCAGACAGGGCACCAAGAACAGGCCAATGAAACAATTCCACTCAAGTTCAGCTTGGAGGTCCACCAGTGGTAACTGACCAGACCATGGCTTCGCTTCAGTGGCTTGGATGCCAGTTGCATCACTGAAGGTCTGCTCCCTGTCATGGTACCTTGGGAAAACTGAGCCTCTGGACCCCACTGCACAGCACTGAACAGCTCAAACAGCTAGAGAGTCTCCTCCGCCCAACATCACTTCTTGTGCAGCCTCAGGAAGCACACCTATGGGCCTTGTAACATCCCAAAGTTCCTGAACCCTTTGAGTTCTGAGCTTCCTCTTCCCTCCAGAAGGGAGTGTTGCAATTAGGAGGAAGTGGTCACACAACACCACCTTCCAGACCATAATGAATTCCACCCTCAAGCTCTGAACCAAAATAAATCCTTCCTCTTTTAAGTAGCTTCCTGTCATGTATTCCAACACAGCAGTAAGAAAAGTAACAAAACCAGACCAGAAAAGAGCCTCACTCAAGTGTCCCTCAGGAGAGGTGGCATAGGATGTGTGTCTGAGGCGGGCTGTGGCATGAATTCTAAGCCTTGCCTTCTCTTCCCAAGCAAGGATCCCTTGACTAGAGAGAACCCAAGCCTCTGTCGCCCACCAGGTAGAGCCCGATCTGAGCTGAGCCCGATCAGGCTCCAGGCAGTGAGTAAGCAAGCGCATCCACAGTGGTGCTGGGTCTGACTGGGGATTCAGAAATTAGCTTTCTGAAAACTGTCAGCTCCCAAGTGCTTCACTTCTCAAGTGCAGATGCTGCCTTGAGTCTCAGGGGCCACCTTAGTTATAGATGAGGCTGCAGAGAGAGAAAGCACAGGCTGATCACAGGGTCCTCTCAAACGCTTGCACAGGTGTGGGGATGTGAGGGAAGGAGCGCTGAACTTTTCAAACCCTTTCCCCCCATTTGCCAGGCTCCACATTGGGCTGGGTTGTGGATGGCTGCCATGTTGTTGATCTTTCTCAAGCCCCTTACACTCTTCCAGCGCTTCCCCATGTTCACATCACTCTGTCCTAGACCCAACATCCTGGACATCACAGGAAAGAGCTGCCACACTCCAGTCCTCAGCCTAACGGACTCCCAGGTACTCAGTCAAGGGCTGCTCTGAAGATGCTTCACAGCCTTGCCCCCACCCCCACATCGGATAGCGCTTTCCCATCTCTGTGTGACAGAACCATGTGACAGGTTTCAGTCTTATTGTACGTTGTGGGTGTGTATCACTGAGTCGCAGAACACCGTCCTTTGAGCAAAACAACATCCCTCTACCTGCTTACCAGCGTCCTTCATGATGGGGCTTGGTGGCTGTTGACCTTCTCTCGCAGAAGTGGTATGAAGGGTGACTGGACCCTCACTTGAGAGCCCAGCTGCAAGTAGCCTCAAGGACCTAAGGAAGTTTCTAGGCACAGCCAGAGAAGGTTAATTGAGGGGGACTCCATCTATGTGGCCATGAGGTTGGCATCATTTGTTCTGGGCATAGACCTTCTAGGGCAAAGGCTTTAGGGCATGTTAACCCTCTAGTCAGAACTCCTACTCTCTCCTCTCTTAAAAAGCCAAATAACGTCACTGGTTTCCCAAGGTGAATTATGGTGGAATTGATCCTCAGATTGTCATTTAGGCCTTATAAGGAAAGATAAACAGGACTTGTAATAGATTTATCTGTAGATCATCTCCTTTTGGTAATTCCATGATGAACATCAGTTTCTGTGTATATACTTCCTGCATCTTGAGCTAATCTGCTAGGCTGCAACATTCATTCTGATGTAACCATGGTGAGGGATCCCATGCAAACAGATCATGGTGGATCTCCTACAGAAGCTCTGAGCCGGTGTGTTGGCATCTCACCCTATGCCTTCATGACACAGATCTCAGTTGCTACAGGTGAGACCGATGGTGTTGGCCTGTGAGCAGTTTCCACATCGGAGCCTGTGCCAAGCAGGACCACGAAAGGAACATTGCCTTTGGGAAGTGCAGTGATGAATTAATTCCTGCTCCTTGTGCAGGGCTTGTAGCAAAGCAACTGTGACTTATGTAGCAGTGTAATGGCTTAGCATTTTGAAAGAGCCATGGTGGATTTTGTGCCTGGCTGAAATCTCTCCTATGCTAATGGAAATTTGGTACAAGATGCTCAGACTCAGAGCCCTGTCTGAGTACTAAGGCGAATATCTATCCTGTCTGTCTGTATGTCTGTCTATCTTTGTGTGTGTGGTACATTGTCCCTCTGTCTATCTATCTCTTTCAGTTGAAGCAAGGCTTTTATTAGGGATGAGGATGCACACACATACAGCAGGCACACAGGAAAAAAAAAAAAAAGACCATCTGCAAAGCCAACGGGGGACTCAGAGCAGAAGCCTCATCTCTTTCCCCTACAGCATGTTACTGACACAACATCTGTGTCTTAAGTGGTGTGTCACCCCTTGATGGTGAGGGCTGCTATCCACACGCTTAAATCCCGCTGCACTGTGGAGAGCATCCGGGAAGGGAGGGGCTCTCAGTAGGCCATTTTCTAGGAGGCCAGGAGCAAGGAGAGCTTTTGAGTTAAGCAGTCAGCAGGCTGGGCAGAGAAGGCCATGGTTTATTTCATGCTGAGGAGCAGTGGTGGCTGATCAGTGGACCTCTCCATAGCCTATCTCTGCCAGAGGGTCTGGGAGATAGTTTTGCTAGGAGATCCTTGGTGATGATGCAGTCAAAGCACCCTGAAAAAGGAAGCACCAAGACAGTGATGGCAAAGACTTTCTGTAAGAAAACATGGCTGTTCTGCTCTGCCTTAGGACGTACACACTGTTAACAGTAGCTAAGGAATAGGGGCTCATGAAGGCCACCCCTCCCTCTTTGGTCTGTAGGTAGTTTATGGCTGGCAGAGTCACTTTCCTCAGTTGGATAGCTACTGAAAAATCTTTCATGTGTTTGGGGACAATCCTGATAATATTCACTGAGTAACAAAAGAAGGCATGGAAGTTGAAAATCAGGAATGGGAAGAGGAAGTGGAAAATCAGGAATAGTGGGTGCATGGGGGTGAGAGGTCAGAGTACATTACCTGCATGCCTAAAAATGTCACAATGAAACCCATTGTTACATATGACAACCATGCACTGCTAACAATCTTTAGCAAAAAGAAGAGACACATCTCTTGGCCAAGCTGTATAAGGTCCCTAGGCCAGCCCAAGAGTGTCCAGGGCCAGTCACCCACTGCCACTGCCTAGCCAATAACTATTCCCAAGTGTGCTTACTCCAAGATTGTCTAAGAGTTGTTTTTAAAAAGTCTAAGTAAGAGAGCGGTCTCTGGCTCCAACAGAAGCAAAGGCACTGACAGCTACTCAAGAGAACCCCAAATCACACACAGCCTTCCCTTCCTAGGACTCACCTCCTGGATCATCAGGCAGAGCTAGATGGGTCTGAGTCTCTTATCCTGTACTGATAATAAAATACTCTGGTAAATGAACTTAAAGAAAAAATGGGTTGTTTAGGCTCACAGTCCAAGTGAGTCCATCATGGTGAGAAAGTCCCTTCAGTGGGAGCCTAAAGTCGCTGGTCACATGCTGCCCCCAATCAGGAAGGGAGAGTTATGGATGCTCATTAATGCTCAGCTCCCTCCTCCACTCTGTAGCCCAGGATCTCAGCCAGGCAGGAGAACCACACATAGTAGGTGAGTCTTGCCACTCCCACTGACATAATCAAGAACCCCACCCCCATCCACATACCCAGAGACTCACTTCCTGAGTGAGTCTAGTTTTGCCAAGTTGACATCAACCATCACAAGAAGAGATTAGAAACAACTTGAGAAGAAAACAGGGGACATTCCTGTCTCTGCCTCAGCACCCTGACAAGTTCTCCCTGGTGAGAACATATCAACATTGTCCCTGAGAGCCTCAAAGCTACCTCCCTGCTCCATGTGAAGTTCCAGGACGTTAGTTTTCCTCCTTCTGAGGTCCCTGTGTCTATGATGCTTCTGGTAACATGACTTGGCTTCCCATGTGTGCATCTTAACTCATTTATTTTAAAGGCAGTATTTCACAGAGCTATGTCTGGCCTCAAATTTACTCCCTATGTAGTTGGGGTTGGCCTAAAACTCCTGATCCCCCTGCCTCTACTTCACAAATTCTGGGATAACAGGTATGCACTGCTGTGGCTTCAGCCACTGTTGTTTTGACAGAAGGTTTGTGTGTATGTTTGAGACAAAAATCATCACATTGAAATTGGATAAAGTAAACCAACGGAAGGAAAAGGGTCCCAAGAGAAGGCACAAGAGCCCACTTGTTCACACACATAGGAGTTCCCTTAAAATACCAAACTGAAAGCTATGAGATAAATCCAGGAGACATATGTAGCCCCTGTACTTGTAAGATGGAACTCATACCCAAACACCTGAGGCTAGCTAGCCCAGAGACCCCAGGTAAAACCAAATTGTACTAGTCATCTAAAGAAAAGTAACAATGCAATGGCTCCTAGTGTTACTCTGCTATACTTAGAGATCAGCACCTTGCTCAGCCTTCATTAGAGAAGCTTCCTTTTGTGGCTTATGGGAGCAAATACACAGACCACAGCCAGAAAATGTGCAGAGTGTGAACCCTAAGAACACTCAGCCCTAAATGAAATGTCTACATCAAATCCCCCAACTCAGAGCCCAGGAAGAAGAAGTGTAAAGAGTGCAAAAGCCAGAGGGGGATGGGGACACCAGGAGAACAAGGCTCCTATGAGCTCACAGAGACTGAAGCAAGGTTTGAATTTTATTAGGGACACTGTATGGTAACTTACAGGCTCATCAAAGACATATCTCAGTGGAAAATTTGAGGACCTACCCTGGACACACACAATTTTTTTCTTTTTGGAACCTATCCTGTCTTAATGCTTCTAGAAAGGGCTGGGATGACTATTCAGCTTATAAAGCCCTGGTCACAAGCACAAGGATCTGAGTTTGACACCTTGAACCCATGCATAAAAGCTGGGTATGCTGGTGTACATGTGAAATCCCGGTGCCCAGGAGATGAAGAAGGCAGATTCTTGGGGCTCACTGGCTATCTAGCCTACATGGTATGTAGGTTTATGTTAAGGTGATTTGTGATTAGACAGTGAGGAGGTAGGTGGGGAAAGAGAAGGTGGTAGGCAGAGATGGAGAAAGGAGAGATTGTGGAGGCAACATGGAAGCTGATGTGTATGTTTTTTCTGTACATCTCTAGCCTGATGAGGTTGTTATGATTATTTCTAAGGGTTTCTATGGGTCTAATTTATCTCTTTTAGATGGGCAGTTCATATCTTTGTCCTCTGGTTATAAGCGTATTGTGTATAGGATTTGTGGATTGAGAATTTAACATATAAACCTGCTTGATAAGTTAATGATTGTGGAGTCATGTTTGTACTGGGCAATGGAGGAAAGGAACATGCTGAGGCATCATATCCACCTGGGATAGAAGCAGCAAGGGCGGTGGAGTGAACCGCTCTTGAGTTCTTAGAGGTGACATGGAGCACCAAGTTAGAGATCTTTGTAGTGCCAGATGGTCCCATAGAAGCCGGCAAAGCTTGGGCTAAAAGGTTAAACAACCATTTTAATATTTACCAAAATATGGTGAGCTCCCAACCACTAAGAAACTCTGTCCCAAAAGCAAGGGGGTGAGCTGAGAGATGGCCCAGAAATCCAAAGTGCAAGCTGTTCTTTCAGAGGACCAGAGTTCAGTTCCCAGCATGTGGATCAGGCAACTCACAACTGTCTGTAACTCCAGCTCCTCTTCTGACCTTGGGCACCAACATACACATGCAAATAAGCACCTATACAGAGGCACAAAGTTGTACACACAAGCAAAAAACAAAACACAAGGTGGACAGAATCTGAGAAATGACACCAAGGCTGACCTCTGGGCTTCAAGTGTGTCTACACACATATGTGCTCACATGAGCACTCATGTGCACATACAGTTGGCTCTTCAAAAGACAATCCAGAATCAGTGGTAAGGAGTCTGTGGTGTATTTTTAACTTTTGCCTTACTTCATTGGAAGAAAAGATTAAAATAGTAGGCTTTGGAAAACCACCACCCCAACTACTATTCTCAGGAATGCACCCTTCTTGATAAACTATCACTATTTCTAAAAAAATAAAATTAAAATTAAAAAATTATATCTATTTGTAAATCAACTGATCAAAGAACTACTGTAAATATAAAAGTAGGGTCTCATAAGCCTTTGTGTAATGAGAAAGATATAACCTTTAACATTGGAAACCTGTGTGTTTCATGCTGCCTTCTACTTGGTATGGTGGCCTGGCTTTAAGGAAGATGCCTGACAGTTTATGCGCTGAGACTGAGGCAGAACCCCAAAGAAGACATTTGATACTGTGCAAGCTGGCTTCTCATATGTAGAGTCTCTTATAAGCGGATTTAATTTAGTCTGAGAAACAGCAAACCTTGTAAGTTGCCCTCCTCCTCAGTGAGGAGAGGTGTATGTTTATTCAGAGGCCTAAGACAAGTTTAATTGCTTTGGAGGGGAAAACCCACAAGCTCTTCCGTGTTTTCATTATGAATTGTATTTTCATTTTTATCCTGAAAGAAGGTAAGATACACTTATATGCAAATCATAGTTTTGCCATTGACTGGGGCATTTTAGGGATATAAAGTATATTATTAAGGCTTCTGTAGACAGAATTTTATAAGCTAAATATATTAGAATGATACATTTATTTCATACACGAGGAAAGGGAATAACCCAAGGTCAGGTTGTCATAGGGCTGATTCCTCTATGATTATGAAAGCCTGTTAAGGCTTGATTCCAGAATGTTCTCCCACAGGCTCAGGGTTTGAGCACTTGCTCCCCAGTTGATGGTGCTATTTTGACACCTTTAAGTGAGGCGTGGCTGGAAGAAGTGGGCCAATCACTGAGTGTGCACTTTTGAAGGTGACATCCAGCCCTTGTACAGGCCTGTGTTCTCTGGTTCTTGGTTGGCCACGATGTGAGCATTCCACCTCACATCAGCATTGGATGGAGCCATTTTCTGCCACCATGATGGAAGGAAGTATTTCTGGAGCCTTGAGCATTGAAATAAGCCTTCCCTTAAACTGCATCTGTCTTGTTCAGGCCTCATGCCCAAGTCTCTGTCAACAGTCATGTCAGATGGGCCTCTGCTCCAGTACACCCTTGTTTTACTTACACCTACACCAACCTTATTGCTGGAGATTACAGCATTGGATACCAGAGGTTAGGATGTCAGCATGTTTTGGAGGAGAGGGATGCAGCTCAATCCATATCATAAGGCGCAGCTAAATACAATATACGGTGTTGTTTCTCTCCTCTTGCGTTCCAATACTAGTTTTCAGATGCCCACTGTGTGTGGCTACCACAGGCCATGGGATGTTTACTCTTCCATGAATTATTTGCAGAGGAGCTGAGGAATGGCTGATTTGTTGGGTCTCTGTCACACACAAGGGTAGAAGGGTCCACACAGTGGCTACATATGCTGTCATAGCACCATCTGGAACAAGTGGCTTCTGGGTCTGGCAGTCAGGGTGCCTCTGAATCCTAGTGCCAGCTTATGGCTTTGGCCTTTCGGTTTCCTGTCTTCTCCCCAGGGCTCTTCCTGCCTGCCTGTGGCCACCTTCTGCCTCTTCCTAGGTACCCTGTACCCTTTTGACAGCAAGAGGAAGATTATGTGCTTGAAGTCTTTCTAAGCAGCTTTCCTGCCTCTACAAAGAGAACCAGACACTTAAAGGCCACCAGTAATTAATCAGTGACTATAGATAGACTACACACAATATACATTGTGTAGAATATACACTGCACATAATACAGACTGCATGAACACAATATAAAATGCATGCACATAGTATACACTACATGCACACAATATAGACTGCACACAAAGAAATTAAGCAGTGGATTATGTAGACTGCACACAGAGGACCTTGGCTCTCCTCACCAGCTCTAACACAGGCCAGGAAAAGCAATCTCTTACTTTAGGTGTTGGTCAGGTCCGGGCAGTTCAGGGTTGAGAAGTGGGACACCATAGCTATTGGAGGTAGGCTACTTTCTTCTGTCTCTAAACCAGGTGACTGCTCTAGTACCTGGTCATACAGTGAGTGGGATGGGGGTTCCCTTCTCTCTGAGGTAGCCCAGGATAGCATACAGGACCCTACCCAGTGACTTTTGTCTAGCTTGCTAGATGCGCTCTCTGTAGGGAACCTTGAGAAGTTAACTCTCACAGGAAAGTTTGCTACATGTTGGTACACAGAGAGTCAGCTGGGAAAAATATGTATTAGGACAAGGGGGTATTCTAGCAACTTCTGCTACAGCCACACCCAGCAGTGACAGCTGGGCCAGCATGGAGACACCCTGTGTCTCCCATTGAGCAACTCTAACCATCCTCTGTGGACCCAAAAGAAGACACTGAGTAGAAAGCCTGGGTGTTGTCACAGAAGAGGTTCCTCCATGGTCTTGGAGGTGGATTAGGGATTTTCCTCATTGATAAAAGACACCTGACAGAAAGCAACTCAAGGTGGGAGGGTTTTATCTGGATGATGATTCACAGGCCATCAAGATGGGGAGGCCTGGTGGTAGGGTCGTGAGGCAGCTAATCACACCGGATCCAGTCAGAATGCAGGGAGAGATGGCTCGCTTTCTCCATCCAGTCCAAGATGGTTCTGCATGACTTCGGGAGGGTCTTTCCACCTCAGTTAACCTGATCTAGAAATTCCTTCACAGATGTGCCTGGAGGTTTGTTTCCTAGTGATCCTGCCAAACTGACAATCAAGAGAAACACCTTCACAGGCTCTGTGTCTGGGGTGGGGTGGGGATGGGAGTTAGACCTTCACCAATCTGCTTCATGGTGGTCTGTGGTGAATCTGGGGTAGACTAGATGAAGCAAGGGCTTGTGGGTGCGAAGGGTGCCTTAGCTGTGAGGACACAACTGAAAGGGGTATGGAGGGTATGATACTGAGTGTCACACTAGGGTCATTTTCAAATCCACTGTGGAGGGTCCTGACACATGGTGCCACCGAGTGTGGCTATACTTGTCCACAGGGTCTTTTCAGACAGTGAGTAAGTACAGATGAGCTGGCCAAGGCGGGCTCTAGAGAGTGTAGTGGGTGTCCTACTAGGAAAAGGAGATTTGGATACACAAGTAGAGAGAGGATGAGGTGAAAGCTGGGAAAGATGGCTGAACCTTAGACCCTGGGGAGTGGGGGAGGACAGGATCTGTGGTTCTGCTCCTGGGGGGCAGAGAAGGCTAATGCTGCTGAAGCCCTTGGGTCTGTGGTTGTTGGGTGCAGTCCCTCAAGCACACAGCTACAGGTTTGGACAGTGTTAGCATCCTAAGCACACAGGGTCAACCAACCTCAGCTTCCTTGATGGCTGTTCTGCTTGCCTGTCTGTCTCTCTCTCTCTCTCTCTCTCTCTCTCTCTCTCTCTCTCTCTCTCTCTCTCTCTCTCTGTGTGTGTGTGTGTGTGTCACAAATCTCCTTTCTCAGTCATCATCCACCTCTTACTGGCCTGAAGCTTGCTGGCTAGCCTAGGCTAGCTGCCCAATGAACTGCAGGGATTCTCCTCTCTGCTCCCTTGGTTCTGGGATTTTAAGCACACATCACCACATCCAGTTTTTTCTGTAAGTCCTGGGGATTGAACTCAGGTCCTTATGGTGGCAAGGCAAGTGCTTTCCTTTCCAGCCCTGTGTGCATAAGACTTTTTATTGTATCTGGCTGCCGTTCCAGGAGCAAGATGCTGTCAGCCAGAGCACCGCCCTGACCCTGTGAAGTCTGGCATGAATGGAGAATAAAGTGACGCTGTATCCTCACACACTCTCACATTCACTAACCCCAGCCGGGAGAAGGAAGGGAGGGACATCTTCAGAGAGGCAGGGCCCTCCCCCAAAGTTCTCAGAGTAAATCTCAACAGCTTCATAGAACAGAAAACAGCCTGGCGGCAGACCGGAGGACCCTGGCGATGTACAAAGGAGTTTCAATAAACAGGGAGAGGCATCTACTGTCACATGTCGCAAAGCCTGTAAAAATGAGAAAAGGTGTCAGCCCATTGCAAACAGGACCAAGCTGGTTCAGTGTGGCCATGACTGTGACCAGGCCAATGGATGGATGGATATCCACCCACTTCCTATGGCCCAGATGTCTCAGCCCTGTGGAAAGGGACTGGGAGCCCTATGCCACTGACTGGGAGTTTGCACTTGGACCTCAGGAATACTCATGTGTCCCTCCTTGCCAGTCACAGGCCTGTGGCAATGCCCTTTAGAACGAGGGGTCCCTGCAGCTAGCCACACTGTCTCTGCACCCCCAGCTCTGGCACCTCAAGAAAGCTCATAAAGAAACTAGTTGGCGATATCCTGTAGTGTGGAGTTCAGAATGTGGTCCTGCCCACCATGGAGACCGCTCAGTGGAGAGGTCAAGTCTGTGAGCTTGTGTGCCAGAGTTCATGCTATAGATCCTATCACCCTGGGCCTTGATGGGTTATTGAATCATTCAGGTTAGTAATATCTGACCAGTAAGCAGTGTGATAATAAAGCATGTTACTGGAGACACAGGAGATCGGCAAATGAGAGCCTGTCCGTGTTCTCCAGCATGGATGGAAAGAGATGCTGCAGGGCGGGGTCAGGACTGAGTCCCAGGTCTCCCGCACACAGCTTGGACCCTGTCCTGTGTTTCCGGTCCTTCCTGTCCATTTTCTCTGAAGACACAGACAGTGCTGGAACCTTCGGAGGAGCAAACGGGCTGAGGCCAGCACAACATTTAGGCAGAGCCTGATACATGTGAAGCCCATAGAGGGTGGTTATCATCATTATCATAATTGCCACAGGCTCACAGGAGAGGTGACCACAGACACCAGAGGCGTTTTTCCTGTTTCTCTGTTCGGACATAGTACCGAGGGTGAGTGGGAGACCGAAGGAGGCTTTGCGATGAATATACACATTACATAATTCTACTGTCGGTCAGACCTGATGGTTGGTTGTGACTGCCTTGCTTTAAAGAGGATAAAGGTAAGATCTGAGCAGCAGAGATAGTGAGCCATATTTCTGTGAAGCAGAGCTGCCATTGCCTGTGGATGAGCCCTGAGTGTAAGTCACAGAGCCAACAGCTCCTGGCTCCCTCCCGCCACCCTGATCCTCCTTAGATTACAGAACAACCAGGATAGCTGTCTCTGTGCCCCAACTGGTCACCTTTCTTGTCTCTAACAATCAGTACTTCTCAAGGCAAAGAGATTTCACTGATGGTAACTCAAAGGCCACGTCTGCAGCCATGTTAGTCATCAGATGCATGTGACTCCCGTGTCCCCTGCAGAGCCTAGAACCATCTGGCTTGGTTATGTGATCTGTAGTCTCAGAGTGTCACGGTTTATAAATCAGTGCCTGGGCCTCGAGGTCACACTGAGATCTCTGGGTAAGGGCAGGCGCCATGGAGAACCAGGGGATGAGAAGGAGGGGAGGTAGCAAGTCACCTGGGAGGCTCAGAGCCAGAGTCCGCAGACCAGGCCTGCGTATGTCAGCTGTCCAGACAGCCATGCTGTCCTAAGCTTGGCTGCATCAAGCCTGGATTGCAGCAAGGAACCAGCCAGCATTCTCTCTGAAGACACCCAAGCATTTATGTTTCCTCAGATGGTTTTTATCCCCTTTTGACAAAGGTCTCATAGATCCCCAGCCAGCCGTGAACTTGATTTGTAACTAAGATGGCCTTGATCCTCTGACCTTCCTGACTCTAGGATTAGACATGTGCCACCACTCCCAGTTTTACTCAGGGTGCTGTGGATGGAACTGAAGGCTTCCTAGCAGCTGGGTACATGCTTGCGTGCCTCCAGCTTGGCTGCTCCCCAGTCTTATCACCAGCATTAGTATATATTAAACAGCCCACCAAGCCACGTGAGTTTCTTCAGAGTTCATGCCTCCATTCCTCCAGAGCCAGGTAAATTTACAACGTGGATTCAGGTGTTTACTCTGCACAAGACATACCTTTGTTATCCTGAGAGTATCGTGCGGGAGGGAGACACACAGTACAGGGACGTGTTGGGAGTCACGCCTCCCTTTATAGAACAAGGCTTGAACAGAAAATGCCTGGGAGGCTAGAGTCACTGAGAAGGCTGGTTGTCTACAGGTGAGCCAAGCAGCCAGTACTCCTCTGTGTGTGGAGAGTAGAGGGCTGTGTGGCTGTCCGGGCTCATTCCCAGAGAGTCGGCACCATGAAGCTGAAGTTGGAACGAGCTTGGTGAAATTGCATCTAACCCTGTGCCTTGACTGTAGGGCTTGACACCTAGTAGCTGCAAAGGAACCTAGAGAGTGTCTGTAGACTGGAAGTTGGGGAGGTGTTTTGATGTCCCAGATGCCTGGCAGCTGTCCTGGCCATGACAGACGTCAGCAGCACTGTGCTCCTAGGCTTCTATGCCTGCACTCTGGTGGATTCGCTACTGATTGGTCTCACTGCCGTGGTCAAATACATGACAAGAAGACTTAAGGAAAGAAAGAGGGGTTGGCTCACAGTTGGAGGGAACAGTCTATCATGGGGTGGGGAAGGCAGGACAGTAGGAGCTTTAGGCAGCGGGTCACATGACACCCACAATCAAGAAAGATGTGTGCTATGTGCTTTCTCCAGTGTGTTCAGCCTGGGACTCCAGTCTATTGCTGAACTCAGCGTGACCTCCCTCCACCATTTGCAAAATCTAGAAACCCCCTCACACATGTGTAGAGACCATCAGGTGAGTCTAGAGTCTGTCATATCGATGAGTAATATTAACCATCACATGACCACCTTGTGAACGAGTCTTAGTGTGTGACCTCGGCGGCATATTTGTCTCCAGCACTTGGGAGGTGGAGGCAAGGGAATAACAAGTTTAGATCCAGCCTGGGCTCTACAGTGAGACCGTTGTGTCTGAACACTAACTGAGCATTTGGTCCTCCTCATTTGTGACCTACTGTGTGTCTATTTTTATTCCCACTTAGTCAACTGTATTTGGAAACACCCTACAAATGCTCAGTGCTGTTTTGTGTCACAGCGGATGCTAAATTTTAAAGAGACTTTACCACCCAGATGTGTGACACAGGCCTAGAGCCAACACAGTCACCAGCATCAGGGGATCTTTCTGGGGGCTTCCTTCTCAGGGGTAAAGAGATAGAAGCATTCCATGTCACTGGGTGAGAGGAACTCGCATATTCTCAAATCTGTCCCACATTGTCTAGACCACCTGCCTGCAGGGGGCTGGAAAGGTGGATTTTTCCATGGCGTCCCAGTAATTTCCCTCTCTAGGTGTGACTCCACCTCCATGTGACTGTGGGATTGCTATGTAGAGCTTTGTTCCTGGAGAGGAAGAACCATGGGGGAAGGTTGGTTTTGGCTGTTACAGCTTGCTAGCTGGTCCAGCTTTCAGAGCCAGAGCACATGCTCTGGGCTCAGCAGGTAGAGGAGGGATGAGGATCCATGCTGCTGATTTTTTTCCAAGTCTGCAGTAAGTAAATGCCTGAGGCCCTAATATATACAGAGAGCTATGCTAAACATGCATTTCAGGTGCTGCTGTACCCTGAGAAACGACATAGGTACCCTTTGCATCCTGACTGTTCATTGCCTTGTCGGCTCGGTTGGGTTTAGAATCACCATGGATCAATCCCCACTGGGTATGTCTATGAGAATGTTTACAGAAAGGTTTAACTGAAGAAGGAAGATTCCAAAGGTGGAAAGCACCATGCCATAGGCTGGAGTGCTAGGCTGAATACAAGGGGAAAAGCAAGCTCAGTACCAGTTTATCTCTCTCCTTCCTGACTGGAGATGTGATGTGAGCAGCTGCTCAGGTGGTGTCACCATGCCTCATCTGTCATGACAGCCTGCACCTCCCAAAGTGAGACCAAAGAACCCTTCTTTGTTAAGTCGTTTCTTGTCAGATATTTGGGCCACAGCAACTAGGACAGGCTTTGATGCAGCATCCATGAAGCACTTGACTGCCTGCAGCAAAGGTCCAGCCTGAAGTCTGTCCTGGGACTACAACCCTCCACAGGGGTGAGCTCCCTGCTATGAAATCACCCACTGCTTCGAAGGTTCTACTGAGGTCGTAGGTATAGGTACGAGTTTTGTGAAACTGAAAACCAGGAGCTCTGGGGGGGAAATGCAAAAGCTAAGCCAGGGTGATTGAGACGGATCCATGGACAAGTTTTATCTGGCATTGGTAGCCTAAAACAGGAAGTTACCAAGCAGAACCTTCCAACTGTCAACCACTGTTCAATAGAAGTCAACAGAATCTTTGCATTACGGGATGGGTGCAGGCTACTGTACTGATTGCTGATGTTTTAAGAACAGGCTTTCCCAGTCTCTTCTTAGATTGTCTTCTGAAGGGATTAGGTATCCAGAAGAGTTGTCTCTCAGACACATTGTTTCCTAATGCTGTCCCAGGAGTTAAGGCAACACACAGATGTCGATTATATAAACAACAGCTCCCTAGGCTTCTATGGTCCCTAGACTGCAGCTGTCTGGGGTGCCTGTTGGGGGGAAACCTCCTGAGTGCACTTCAGGGCACCTTTTTATCACAGAGCTCAGCCCTGTAGAGCCCTGCGTCACTCAGGGTGTTTGTCAGCGGCCATCTCTGTATTTCTGTTTGCTTTGTCCCTGGAGTAGGAAAAGACTGTTTTGTGTGGCTATAGAGAAACAAACGGGGGAAGACATGTAATCAGGGTAAAGAGTGTGGAGAATGTTCTCTAGAAATTCCGGTTTCCTCCATGCTTCCACCAAAGTCCTAGCTTCTCAGACTCAGTTTTCCCACCTACAGAAGAAAATCAATTCTGGATGGGGAGAGAAACAGAAAGAGAGATAAAGTCAGAGTGACAAAGAGACACCGAGATATAGAGACACACACAGAGAGAGATAGAGAGACAGAGAGAGAGAGAGAGAGAGAGAGAGAGAGAGAGAGAGGGGGGGGGGGGGGGGGAGCCATAATGTATACGCATGTGTAGGTCAGAGGATAACCTTCAGATACTGGTCCTCATCCTTCTGCTTTGTCTGAAACAGGTTGTCTTTGAAAACGCATACGCCAGTCTACCCTTCCAGCTTCCAGTGACTTTGTCTTTGCCTCCCATTCCCTCATAGGGCTCTTCTGGGATTCCAGAGGCCTGTACTTTTCCATGAGTTCTGGGGACCCAAATTCAGATCCTCAGATTTGCAGAGCAAATTCTTTACCCTCCAAGTCCTCTCCACAGCCATCGCTAACATTTGCAAATCTTTAATGACTACTGTGAAGACTTCTTCACAGCTTTCCACAAATCCTCCAGGCCTTCAATACAGACTGGAACAACCCCCAGATCCTCAGCCATTGTCCAACTATCTACAACACTTCTGTCGGCCAGTGTAGTAATTCCCCCTTTAACATATATATTCATTTTACCAGTCATGTTTCTTCAGAAAATCCATCTCAGCATTGTACGTGACTTTTAAAAAGTAATGTGAGTTTCAAAGCCCACAAGAATGGTAAAAGCAAGCCCAGCATGATCTATTCAGACCTAATAGTCCTGTAGGGCAGGACAAGCTGAAGCTGAGGACACTTTGTCCTCACAGTTGGCAGCCTGTCTTAGTTTCTTGACCTGGACAAGGACAGCAGAGGACTCGTTCCTCTCAGGAGCAATGACAAAAGACTCTTTCATTCATCTTGCAGAGGCATTGCTGAGGTGGACAGATGTTACACAGCTGTACTCCTGGACTTCCTGCTGTGGGGAGCAGAGATTGTAAGGGATTAATAACTTCATCTGTCTGGTGTGGAGAGAGGAGGTGTAACCATGGAACTGTCTCTTATGCAATGGTGTCCTCTTCTAGTGTGTGGCCAGTGACGGGGCTGGTGATGTTGTTCTGATCACAAGTACTTCAGGTGATCTGTTGATGCTGAGGTGATTCTGGGCTGTAATCATCTTGGCCGCAGGGATGGTAGGACTGGCAAGTTTGAGTTCTGGTTTTCCATATTTTGTTAGGTCCTACAGTAGCCATATGGTTCCAGAGAGGGAGTTCATAATGGTAAGGGAAGGCATAGCAACAGGCAGCCAGATCAGGAAGCCTGCTCTGTTTCATGGCATAGGAAGACAGGAGCGACCTGGAGTGGGTGGAGGCCATAAGCCCTCAGAGCCCTTTACCGCTGACATGCTTTCTCCAGCAAAACTTCCATAGCCTTCACAAACAGCTCTAACTGAAGATCAAGTCTTCAGATACCTGAGCCCAAGGAGCAAAATTCTTACTCATCAGGATATAAATACTACTCCACTTGGAATAATTAAAGTATCAATGGTTGGTTTAAAATTTCATGATGTACAAGGAGATATTCTAAAGTTAAAAATACATTTTGTGCACTTGAAATTTTTATAAGCATGCCCCTTAAATTTTTTTCAATGGCTAATTGTTTTTACTAACAGACCATCCTTCCTTTGGAGTTTATTCCTTCCCGAGGTTTTGCTGTAAATATTTTCTCCCTCTGCAAGTTGTAGGTAGTGGCAGGTGCTTTGGATGAATGGTATGGAATGCAATAATGGGGAGTGTATATGGACCCCAAACATTTTGGATACCTTCAGCTTGTGAGACCAAAACCACAGTTCTTAAGTACCCAGACCAGGAGAAGGCACCAAGAATTCACAACTGCCCTAGTTTTATTTTGGTTCCTGTGATCAAGTGCCCCAATAAAACTCAGTTGAAGGGAGGAAAAGCTTAATTTTAGCTCAAAAATCCACATTACAGTCCATTGTAGCAGGTGGGTCAAGGCAGGACCCCTTCCTAGGGATGGTGCTGCCCACAGTGGGCTTTACCTTCCCATATTAATTAACATTAAGACAGTCCTTCACAGACATGCACATTGGACAACTTGAGTATCATGGATACTCTCTCCAAGTGATTCTAAGTTGTGTTCAGTGAACCATTATTAACCAAAATAAAAATTACTGCCAGTTCTTGCTATCCAGGTAGGCAAACCAGATAAAGATGCCACAAATGTGAAATTAGTCAATATGGCATCACTGCCTCAGGAGGGACCTGGGGTTAGGTCCTTGTGAACTTCTGTGACAGCTTTCTTGCAAACCCATCACTATATAATCTTGTTTCATGCCGGCTTCTGTTCAAAGGTCTTATTTCATAGACATTGCTGACCACGCACTGAAGTCCACACGAACCCACTTGTCCTTGGTATTTACTCCTACAAATAAAGCCAGTGTGCAAGGTCATGTTCAGGTGACTGGGTGAACAGAATTGCTTTGTTCCCTGGAAGAGATCCTAGGTGTCCACCAATGGGATCCAGCCCCATGCCTCACACACCAGGCAAACACTCAATCACCAAGCCACAGTACCTACTTGGTATACACACACACACACACACACACACACACACACACATACATACATATACATACATGGTTTATGCAGGCTCATGGTTCCACAGATTCAGTTCAGAGTCACTTGACCCTGCGATGCTGAGTCTGCAGGAACCCAGCGCATCACAGAAGAAGCATGACACAGAAGTCCTGCTCACCTCACAGTGTGTGTGTGTCCTGCAGCCCTCCAGGGACCACACAGCATGACATTCTTGCTGAGTTCTTACGTGTCGTCCTGAGTGAGGACAGACATAAACAACAGTAAAGAAACCAGAGAGTTGTGTTTTCTCCTCAGATATCAAATACCGGACATCTCTTGACTCTCAGAAAACACATTTCACAATCTTGCAGACTAGTTACTTGAGGGTGGAAGATGTGGTGAAGGTTTGCTCACAGCCGAAGAGTGTCTGCGCCTTCCTTACGTAACCCTCGATGCGTGGCTTTGAGAGCACTTCCTTCATCCAGAATGGTGTCATCAGTAGCGACCTCCGTGCAAGCTTAACTGTGAAACTGAGCCATTTCATGAAACATCTCCAGCCTGTCTCTATTTATTCACCACATCCATATACATGTAACGATCCCCAGGAGGGTAAAAAATAAAAAACAAAACCAAACAAAAATACATCTGCTCTGTCTGTTTAATTGTTCTTTAGCTTTGTTGTTGTGCAACTTCATAAAAAAAGAGACTTGTATTTGTACGTCTGTGAGGTTTTTCTTACTTGGCACATGTGTGCCATGTATGTACTGTAAGTCGAACCTTGATCCTCAGCCAGTGTTTATCACCACCGAGCCATTTCTATACCCCTGGTCTTTGGCTTTTAGCTTTACCTTTACTGACAAGGTTGTTTTAATGGCCCTTCCTTATCTGAATCTTCATTTACGTGAGGACCACTGGCTTCCTACATCCCTGGCCAGCAGAAGCAGACAGTGAATTCCTTTAGCAGCTGTTTCATCTGCACTTGTAGTAGAAAGGATGCTGGTCTAGCATGGATGAAGCCCTGAACATTGTCTCCAACATATGTAATAGTAAGGGGGCATGTGGCTCAAGGTCACCTTCTACTACATAGCAAGTTTAAAGCTGACCAGGGGATACACAAGATCCTATAAAACAATACACACCCACTTACATTCATGCACACACACATACACATACACACATTCATGCACACACATATACACACACACTTACACATACACTCACACTCATGCACACATATATACATACACACACTTACACTCATGCACACACTCATATACACATACATATATACTCATATACACATACACTGACACATATACACATACACACACAAACTTACACTCATGCAATCACATACACACACTTACACACATGCATATACACACATATACATACACACTTACACTTATGTGCGCATGCATGTACACACATTCACACTCACACACATACATGCACACATGCACACACTCATGCTCATGCACACATGCATATATACACATACACTTATACATACATACAGTTACACTCATGCACCATGCACACTCGAATGAACACACACAGCCACAATTTAAATATGGATTCCCCATTTGAGTCAAACTAAGAGAATTGATGCCATGTCCTCAGACACGGAGCCTCACTCTCTCAAGGAACGATTCTGACTAAACCTTCACACAGGAATTTCAGAAGAGCCCAGCACACAGGACGAGGCTCGTGTGGGTCTGGGTGGCTCCTTTTGGAGTCTTGAGTTAAATGTTATATAAACTGTGTACTCATTTCTGCCCCCTCTCACTCTTGCTTTCCTTGGCTGTGAATTTAGAGATCAGAAGGGATCAAATCTTTATTCTTTAAAATATGTGGCATAAGGATGCAGTGTATTTATAACCATTAGATATAATCCATCTCTGGTCCCAGGACCCTCTTGAGACCATTCAGTTTTTCCTCCTTCCTGTTCTGATTACTGCCCCTGATACATCGTGGCAGGTAACCAGAGAACTCTTCCAGGGCTGCCAGTCAGTAAACAGCCTCCTTTAGACATTCCAGGGGTGAGTTATTGAGACTTTTTAATGCCCATGTTGGATGAGTCAGTCATTAGGCTAAAATTATGTATCAAAGACGGAGAACACTGGGGCCCAGCTGCCTTCCTACCCAGTGGGATTCGGGCTCAGAGCTGCTTCCTGGGGAAGTCCTGTACCCGCCTTCAGAAGGACTAGGGGGATCATACCCAAGGCCTTTGTTTCCAGTAGAGCAGAGGGGTTGAGACTGGAGGCTCTGGAGGCAGGGGGCGGTGAGGCTCTGCCCTGGCTTCCCACAGCCACCACAGGCAGCTCACAGAAGTCTAAAGGCAGGCACGATGAGGGCCCTGCCTTGGCAGGATTATTAGAGGTAAAAAAACAAGCTAATACCCCAAGTGACATGACTCTCACTCTTTCTTCTTGCTCTTAATAAACTGGTTTTCTCTTTATCACAGTAATTCATGCATCTTTAAAAACACAGTGTTCCTTTCTTCCCTTCTCTCATTTCCTCCCTCTCTCCCTCTTTCTGTTTCTCTGCCACTCTCTGCCTCCCTCCTTTCCTGTCTCTGTCTCTTTCTGTCTCTCTATGTCTCTGTCTCTGCCCTCTGTCTCTCCTTCCTTCCCTCTCTCCATTTTCTATCTCCTTCTGTCTCTGTCTCTCTCCCCTCTGTCCCCATTCCTCTCTCTTGTAAAGATTTAATCTGAATAGTTTTCCAGTATTTGAAATGTTCTAACCTGTTCCTTGAAACTGTAACAGGTGTACAATGTGCTTTGACCATATTTGCTCCCCCTGGATTCCCCTCACAATTTTTCCTCCCAATTTCATGCCGACTTTTTTATCACCCAAGAAGCCCCTATTTGTGATGCTTGTATATCATGGGTGTTGGACCGTCCACTGGATCCCAAGGTGGCAGAAGAGAATTAAAGGCTGAGATATGTCCTCTGACCTGCACACATGTGCCATTTCATGTGTGCCTTCACATGCATAGATAGATGATATATCCAAACATATACCTATATCTATAGGTAAATAAATAGATAATTAAATAAACAAATTATCTCCTTTGGGCTGGCTGTATGGCTCAGAAGATAAAGATGGTGGTTGCCAAGATTAAAGACCTGAGTTCTATCCCAAACCTACATGGTAGAAGAGAAGTAACTCCCACAAATCGCTCTCTGACTGATGTGTGTGCATGTGTGCACACACACCCACAATAAAGAAATGTATAAATAAGCATCATTTTAAAATTAGAAAACAGCAAACAAAATTACCTTTTGATTATTCTTCAACTGCATCTGGAAAATGAGGCAAAATGGAGCCTCACTAAGTCATTTGTCACAGAAACCTTCTGCAGACTGGGGGTGTTGGGGTAAAAAGGAAAAGCAAATTTCATCATTTATTAGGAGCGAAGGCATGCTGCATGCCCACCCCTGTGTATAATGCAACGCGGGGCTGGGACGCAGCAAGCATGATCTACAGCCAGGTCTATGGGTCACGCTGTCTTGGTTGAGCCAACCAAGACCAAAAAGTGATGGTGATCCATTGTCCTAACATTAGTGATAGCAAAAGGCTGCGCCAGTGTGATAAAGGTGGTCCGTGAGTGTGACGGTGACCTCTTACATGTTATACACTTATACAGAAAACGTACACATCCGTTAGCTTGTACAGACCTTGGTACCGGTTAGTTTGGGTGTGTGGTCTTTTTACTTATCTGCAAGTCTTTATAATGAAGTTTATAAGTTGGTTTAAGTAAATTGAAAAGGTAAGTACCGTTTGTTCATTGTGTAGCTCTCTTGTTCTCTGAAATATCTGTGGCTTGACAATTTTGGGATGGGCATAATATCCCTTCATCATATAAGACACACCGTGTGTGCACACATTTTACCTTTAGTGTTAGAGGTTGTGGATTTGAAATCAAGGGTTTGACCTAAACTCTCACTTGTGCTCAAGTCTTGGCTGTATTACTTCTGGAAATGCAACATGGGAGCATTGACATTTTGGGTTGTGGGATAGGTTCTAACTTGAGGTGATCCTCCTGCCTCAGACTTCCAAGTGCTGGAATCATGGGGATATGATGCCACACCTTACTTCACATTTTACTTTTTTTTTTTTTTTTTTTTTTTTTTTTGCTTAACCTGTTTGGTCAAAATTGTATCCTGGAGCTGGGGTGATGCAGAGACACTGTGGTCAGAGGTCCAGGAGCTGGGGTGATGAGGAGACACTGTGGTCAGAGGTCCAGGAGAATTTCATCCCCTACAGAAGCCCAGCTGAAACACGCAGCCCCGTGGAACTGAGCAACTACTAGATTCTTAGACTTCCTGTTCACGGCTGACCATGGTTGGGTCAGTTGGACTGCAGACTGTAAGTCATTCCAATAAATTCCCTTAATATATAGAGATACCCCATGATCCTGTGACTCTAGACAACCCTGACTAACACACCATCCATCTGTCTGTACATGCCACAGTTACCACAGGCCTTTATCTCTCTGTAGCAGGTCTGTGATTCAGAGATATCTTGGAAGTAGAGGCTGGCGCGTGGGGCCCGGGAGACGAGACAGGAGGTTGAGGTGTCAGTCAGCTCCTGAGAATCACATGACACACTTTGCTTTCCTTGCACCCACCTGGAGCTTGCCCGGTGTCTCATTCGCTGTTCAACCCAGGAGCTCTTACTTCCCGATGCCTGCACCCAGCTCCAGATGAGAGAAGAGACTTCCTGAGGTAGTAGCTGCTCACGTCACTAAGCTCTCCATGAAGACTGAGAATCAGCATGGGAATAAACTACTGGGCACATCCTCAAGGGACTTGTAGGTCCTCTTTTAAGGCCAACATCATAAGTGAGTGGCACCATCCTTTCCATGGACTCAGGTCCCGGATGGAAGAGAAGAGGAAACTGAGCCAAGTGTCAGCATTTATCTCTCTGACCGTGGGCACAACGTGACCAGTTGCCTAAGACTCCTGCCTCCATCCCTTCCTGCCATGACGGGCTGTCCCCCAAAACTATGAGCAGAGACAGATCCCGCCCTCCTTAGATTACTTTTGTCAGGTGCTGGTCACTGCAACACAAAAAATAACTGGGACAGTCCACAGATGTCGCGTGGACACCTGAGGAGCCCAGCACAGCCCATTTTCTGGCCTGGTGGTGGGTGTACCTCACTCCCCTTTGGAAGAGGAGCAGCGAGTTCTGACCAACCCTGCTTCCTCCTCAACTTTACGAGAAGCTTGCTTGGAAGGTTTGATGCCCTCATCAGGAATTCCTGGTTAACAGAATTCCTCGTTAAAAAATAAATCAAGATTCTCTTTAAAATCTGAAAGAGATCACTCGATGAGTTTTCCCGGGGCCAGCAGCCCTACTTAGGTAGCCACAGAGGAGGTTTTGAGGGGCTCTCAACACTACCATCCTTGTTTTACACACGAGGAATTGATGGGGAGCTAAGTGAGTCAGCACCACATCAAAGAGGTGCTCAATCATGGGGCACAGTCCGGGACTGACCTTTCTTTGGCTGTATGACAGCCATCGCTGTCCTCAGCCCCAGAGAGCCTTTAAAAGTTTGAGGCTCTCCATCTGTTCCCAGCTAAGCTGATACCTGGGGGATGGTTAATGTTCTAGAAGCCATGGCTCCTAATTGTCCCTCCCAGGAAGTGCCTATGAGTCAGCGCTCGACCTGCGTGCACACAGAAATGAATCAGAGTGAAGTATTAGGAATGTTTTCATTGTGTGAAAAGGCTGTCAGTTGCTTGGTTACCAGAGTGGAAAAAAATACAAAGTAATTGTACTTCTGCACGGCCATAGAGGAAGGGGGCTTAATTGTTCCCAGGAAGTCTGAGAAGTGGGGTCAAGGGCCAAGTTCCTGACAGATGTTTTGCTCCATTAGTGGCACCTGTGCACACACTGGAGCGACAGGACAGTGAGAAAGGCTGAAGCCATAGGATTAGACTTCCGTGAGCCTCTGCTATGCTCAGGGTCTGCTGTGAAATGCATGATCTTTGAAACCCAACAGGAACAGTGCGGAGTATACACAACATGTGTGCGTCTGGGGGAGGGTGTGCACGTGCATGCGTCTGTATTTGAGTGTGCATGCATCCCTGTGCACGAGTGTGTGTGTGTGTGTGTGTGTGCTTTTGCATGTGTGTGTTCTTGTGCCAGAACTCATGGGAGTGTGTGGGCATGTGTGTATGCCTGTGCACAAATGTGTGTATGTGTGTGCACGTGTGTACATGCATGTGTGTGCATGCATCCCTGTGCAAGCTTGTGTGTGCTTGTGCATGTACACATGCTTGTGCCAGTGCTCATGTGAATACATGGGCATGTGTGTGCATGTTTATGCATGTGTGTATGCTTGTGCCAGTGATCCTGTGAGTGCGCAGGCATGTGTGTGTGCCTGTGCATGAGTGTGTGTGTGTGTGTGTGTACATACATGTGGAAGCCAGAGGTTGACCTCAGATGTTCTCCTCTGTTGCTTTCCACCATATTATCTCCCACTAAGCCTGGAAATGACAGATTTAGCTAGGCTGAGTGGCCAGGGAGTTTTCAGTCTCTCCCTCCCCTGGACTGAGATTACAGGCATGCACCACACCCAGCCTTTTACCTGGGTGCTGGGGACCCTCATGCTTGTATGGGCAAACATTTTGCTGACTGGGCCACTTCCTCAGCCCCAGAGACAGAGCTCTTTACAGATGAAGTCACTGAGGCTGAGGAAAAGTACCCAAGACAACAGCGGCCACGAGGGAGCCCAGAGTGAGGATTGATGCCGAGCTGGGAGAATGATGGAGTGCAAAGCCGGGTGGATGTGTCCTGTCAGCTTCTCCCTGATGTGTGTATGTACCTGTGCCACTTCAGCCTCTTGTACACACAGTCGTCCATGTTCCAAAATGCCAGGGCACTGGCACTTGGTGGTACGGCATGACGTGTTGTAGACTTTCTCATGACAAGCCACTCTGTCCTGATGACGGATAAAGCCCACAGCACAGGCAATACCCTGTCTGGGGAGGCCGATACCAGCCTGTCTGTCTGTCTGTCTAGAGACAAGAAAACTATTGCTCAGGCTGGTCTTGAATGCCTGATCCTCCTCCAAAGTTCTGGGATTACAGGTTTACACCACCACCACCATGTCAGGCTGTTGTTAACATAATCTTGTTCAATGGGAATTGATCAAATGAGGCAGAGCCATGGCAGCTCAACCGCTAACTTCGGCTGAGTTTGGAAAAGGTGATCTCGTGCCTCAGTCCCCTCACCTTGAGACCAAAAAGTTTGGGGCTTTAGTTTTGGCAGTGGTTGTAGGTGGTCAGATGGAGTCTTGTATGTGTTAGGCATATGCTATTTCCTGAACTACATCCATGTAAATGGAAGGTTTCCTTTACATGCTTAAGCAATCAGCATGCATTCCCCATGGACAGCGCAGGGTCATAAGGTGTGTGATGACCCCAATTGTGTTCATCTGTCTCCCTCCCCGAACCCCGTTCCATCCCCCCATGGCTTTCTACTTTTCTCTTTCCAAGCATAAAAAAAGAAAAAGTGCCTACAAAAAGAAAAACCCTTCAAAATTTAAATTTTCAGCTTAACCTAATATGTTGAAAACAGACGTCAGAGACAGCCTCCTTGGTTTGGGTCCCACTTCCTGTGCACATTTCAACAAGTTCATCTCTGCAGACCTCAGTGTCCTGTGAGTGAAGGCTAGATTTGCCTCCAGAGTTTAGTGTGTGCAAGCGCCAACACCACACAAGCTCACTCATTATAACTGGGATTGCCATCCCACTGACAACTGCCCTCATTGCTAATGGGAGACATGGGTAAGAATGTTCTAGAATGATGTTGAGAATACAGAAGGTGAGGTGACTCACACTTGTGATCTCAGAACTTAGACATTTGGGTTATCCTCTGCTACCTAGTGAGACTGGGGCTAGCCTGGGCTACCTGAGACTGACTAAACATTACATACATACATACATACATACATACATACATACATACATACATACATACACACACACCCACACAGACATGGACACATGTATTTTTCCCTGGGACACACAGTATGACTTAGGCACCCAGAGACTCCTGGAAGGTTTACTTCCATGTTTCTCACAGACAGAGACTGGTCAGGGGTGGCGAGAGCTGAGACCATGTGGTAGAATGACAATCTAGCTGAGGAGGAAGAAGACGGACATCCCAGCAAGATGGAGGTCCTGTGCCTGGAGGTGCTAATGCAGGCACTGACAGAGAGTACGTGTTGGTTTTGGTGAATTGCTGAGCTTGCTGATCGCCGTCTTTGGTAGGAGAGCTGTGATGGAGCCCACAGGCCAGGACGTCACCACCTGAATCACCTTTAATCCTTTCCCATGCCCAGAGAACCGGGGCTTTGCATGAACAAAGCTCTATGTTTCACTGACTAAAGGGAAGAGGAGCATCAAAGTCCCTGCTCATCCTGAGCCCAAAGCTAATACCCCACAGCAGGGCCCCTCCGCTCACTGGTCCAGGGGTCTCAGAAGGTCCCTGGGCATATACCACATCCTCCACAGCAGGGAGGCTTGGCCATGTGAGCCCATAGAATACCTGCTGACCTCTGGCAAAACCCCCTATTCTAGTTCACCGCCTAGCACTGGTCTCTGGCACTCCAGGGATTGCCCAGCCTCAGAGAGAGGGCAGGAGATTCCTAATCCTAAACTCTAGCCCAACCAGTAGATAAACTTTTGTAAATTCAAATAGGAAAAACTGAACTGTGGTAGAGATCCTCAGAGGCCAAAGAACATGGGGGGAAACTGAGGGTCCACGTGGCCCCTGATGGAGGGGAGAGCTTTCATCTCTGCTGTGCCGTCAAGAATGTTTTTTGTCTTTTCTCCATTTTTCTGCAGCACTGGGGAGAATGCACAGGCCAGCACATGCAGAAAAGCATTCTACCACCGATCTGTGTCTCCAGCTCTATTTCTCTTTTTCCTTCGAGACAGTGTCTCCTAAAGTAGCCCAGGCTATCCTGGAACTCACTCAGTAACCCAGGCAGGCCTTGGACTTGCCATCCTCCTGCCTCAGAGTAACTGGGATGACAAGCCTGGGCCATCGCACATCACATTCTGTAGCTTGGCATGTGTGCACATTCACGCACAGTTCACAGTTGCGTTGTTCTTGGTTAAGCTCCCCCAGCCCAGATGATGCTGGAGAAGGACTGATTCCAACGGTAGATTCTAACTTCGCTCAGTGTTTACCGAAGCCCCGACTGCAGACCTGCAGAGAAGGAAAAACAGTGAGAGGGATGGGGAGAGCCCGACATCTCAAGTCTCCGATCTGTGGACCATCACCTCGTCAGCCAGACAAGACTGCGCTGACTGACTCAATCCCTTCTCCCCGAGTGACCGGCCACCTCGAGAGATGACAAAGATCTTCAGAATGTTCATCCTCTGTCTTCCCTGACTTACAGGTATCTGAATGAAGAGCCATTTTAAAACTTCAGTGCTTGGCTCTGCTCATTAGCCTCCGTCAGTGACCTGCCTTCGTGAGCTGTGTCTCTGTCCTGATTAATGAGGTGGAGACCACTTCACAAACCGCTTACCCTTTTCTGTTTTATTGGACTCACTGTTTATTCAGATCCAATCTCTTGCCAGACTGAATCCTCCTATCCTCACCATGAATTAATAGAGCCGAGTTGGGCCCATTTAATTTTATGCCATAGCCCGGCTCCTTCATCTCTCCCCCACACCTCCACGCTTTTTTATTTCCTTCTTTGATTCTGAGGAACAGAATTTTCCAAGCGGTGATAGGAGACCACGAACGTGTTCACGTTTGCTTCCTGTGTGCTTTAATTAAGCATCGTGCATAGGTAGACATGATCATTAATAATACATTCTTGCTTTCACTTTTTTATTGGGCTTTACCCCAAACACTCTCTCAGGAGTTACTTTGTTCCTTGGTATTTTACTTCATCTCTGAGTCACACGGTTTGGCACTCACAGCATAGCATATCGCCCTGCTTCAGCAAGGTGTGCGTTCCTGTAGACCCGCGCCCCGTGAGCACAGTGTGTTCTCATTCACGGCTCAGATCATTCTCCATGCCTTGTGTGTCTGGGGGCACAGGGCTCCCTGGAATATGCTACTGAGAAAATACCGCCTAATTACAGCCACTGTATCTTCTTCCTGTTCTGTGGAAAGAAGTCACGCTTGACTTTCTCCTGGGATTCAGCACTTAACGAGTGTCATGCTTGGCACACAGATCAGACACCTGACAGTCATTTGTTGGGGTGGCTGTGGGTGACTCTTCCAAAGCTCTGCCTGACCAGAGCAGTGATTTTCCACTTAGGAAAGGATCGTCCTGAGACAATCAATCAGACCTGATTGTAGGGCAGCCAGGTCAGGACTTTGGTGGTGACACCGTTGGTGTGCACAGGGCTAGCTCCGTGGACATTGGCTGCTTGCTTGTCACTTAAGCCTGGTTTGGTTTACAGGACTACAAATTACACATCTTATTTCATTTTAACAAATTTAAAGAGCCCGTGTGTGGCCAGTAGCTGGCAGGCACAAAAAATTCACATCTGATGTCTGGAGATGGTGGGAGGTGGTAGCATGTCCATATTAAATGAGGAGTTTGGTGCGATATTTTCACACACGAGAGTTGTGGGCTTTATTCGGATTTACCCTCAGTTTTCCTCCTTTTCCCTGGTCTCTTTTTCTGTTTGTTTGTTTAAATAGAGGCACCTTCTTACATTCACCTAGCTTTCTTTTCTTTTTTTGTTTTCTCAAGAAAAAAATCAATAACAGAGTCTACCTGGAGAGAAAAATCAGTGTTTGTCTCTCATGGTCTGGTTTTATTTCTCTTAACGTAATGGTCTCTAGTTCCCTCCATCTTCCTGCACATGGTATTATTCCGTTCTTTGTGGCTAGATACAGCGCTGTTGTGGATACACGTCATATTTCCTTTACCCTCCAGGCTGAGAAGAGTATCTAGACTGATCCCATAGTTGAAGTCTCTCCATGGCCATTTTGATTCCCACAAATGGTGTTGGAGTCACCCAGCTGCGGGGCAGCTCCTGCTGTTCTCTTCATGAGACTGTGGATGGACTTAGATAATATCATGCCAAGCCCTCAGCACAGGGCTCTTGAAAGGCGTGTCTATCGTTACTTCAAGGTGGTATTCAACATCTCACAAGAAGTGACAGTGCTGGCCTCACATCTGTGGGGAAGACACAGACAGGACAATGGGCACGCCATCACAACTCTGTCCTTGAGTCAGGGTGGGATGACATCACAGCGCCCTCACTCCTGTCCATCAGATGGCTGACAGTGAGCCCCAGGACATCAGCTGTCCATGACAGGTGTTCTGAGCTTGCTTTCTCCTTCCTGATTCCCTATGTCCAGATCCTACATCTTCCTATCTGCCCCTCTGGCCAGAGAGCAAACAAGACTAGTTTCCATAGAGCATAGCTAAATGGTGTTCCTCTGTGGCCCTGCATCTTCTAGGGCGTGTGTGTGTGTGTGTGTGTGTGTGTGTGTGTAGTGTCCATGCCTGTGTGTGTCTGTATGAGTGTTTGTTTTATGTGCACACATGCACATGACCATGTATGTCCTATTCATCCACTTTGTTTATTCAATCAAGGGTCTCCTAGCTGGGGCTCAGCAGTTCAGTCAACCAGCAAGTGGCAGTGACCTGCCTGTCCCCACGGCCCCAGCACTGGCATTACAAGCACACATCAGGGTGCCTAGTGTTTTTCATGGATACTGGGTGTCAGGCTCACACCCTTGTACACACCCTTGTACTTAAGTAGCAAACACTTCACCCACTGAGCCGTCTCCTCTAGGCGAGTCTCTTAGGCATCAACATCTCACTTTACCTCACTCCTGTCTTTGATGGAGGTGTCTCCAGGTTTGCTTCCCCTCTCCCCGGGAGCTTCTCTTGTTCTATCTGCTCCCTCACCAGCATGCCCTCAGCTCTCCCGTGTGGTACTGCCCCTGCCCCACCTCCTGTTTGCCACATTTCTGCTTCTGGTTGTGGCAGCCACCTCTCCCATGTCCGCTGCCTTCAGAGTCCACCCCTCAGAACCCACAGAAGGCTGCTCTGTCGCAGTGCACGTGGCTGAGCCTCTGTGTTCAAATCTGCCTTCGTTGTTCCATTCTGCCTGCCAGAACACCTCACAGAAGCAAGTTAAAGGAGGAAGGGTTCCTTTTGGCTCATGGTTCTGGGGATGCAGCTCATCATGGTGGGAAGGGATAGAAGAGAGTTCCAGAGGGTAGCCAGGACTCATTATCCGGATGGACAGAGCAGAGCAGAGCTGTAACCCTAGGGTCTGCCCTCTGGCATCCCACTTCCTCTACTTGCCCCCACCTCCGGAGGGCCCATAAACAGCGCCACCTGCTGGAAGTCATGTGTTCAAACACATGAGCCTGAGAAGAACATTTTATATTCAAGCCCAGGGTGCTACCCATGTCTGTTTGTGTGGACTCTTAGATTTTTTTTTTATTTGTAGGCAGCCCCCATCTAGACTTTAAGGCCCAAGAAGTCAATGACAGATTCTCCCCATCCCTATGTCCACCAAACCAAACACCAGAGATTTGAAAGATTTGTCAAATCAAGTGAAGAGATTCATAAAAACATTTCAACACTAGGGCTGTGAGCTCCATTTTAGGGCAGATGAGTCCCTTCAGAGTGAATGGGAGCCCTTGGAGCAAATATGGACCTCTGTTAGAGTGGATATGAGCCTTCTTACAGTAGAATGAGCCCTTTGAGAGCAGAGAGCCTTCCTAACGAGAACAATGCATAAACTCAATTTTCCCAGCAAAGCCCCAGGTCTAACGATACTGAATATTCCAGCTTAACCACAAGCACCGCATATCTGAATACTTTCCAGTGACAGCTCAAGGTGAGCCCCAGGGGTTCTGCTCAGCAAACTCGGAGATGGTGTTTTCTGACTGTTGGGACAGTGACTCCCTTTTAGTGAAGAACAGCTTTCAATGAAGAACAGTATCCTCAGTTGTGCCCAGTGCAGAAACAAAGGGTGAGGTCCAAGATTGCCATTTACTTGGATGTTGCTTTAGATTTGGGGTTGTTGGTGCTGCTGAAAAAATTATATATATATATCACCAATATATATTGGTCTGACCACTGTTGTTCTTTTGGTTTTGTTGTTGTTTTTAAGACAGTCTCACTATGTAGTTGAAGTCAGAGCACATTATACATTATAGAGTAGCCTCAAACTTAAAGCAATTCCTCTGCCTCTCAGGAGCTAAGACTGAAGACCTGTTAGTTCCCAAATGTATACAATGACAAGGTAGATTGCCTATCCACACACGCTCTATAAAGTGTGTGTGTGTATGTGTGTGTACGTGGCTATGTAGTTGTATGTATACATGTGTAAGTGCATGTGTGTGCCTGTCTGTGTACATGTGTATGTGAGTGTGTAGTTTTGTGTGTGTGTGTGTGTATGTGGGTTTGTACTTTTGTGTGTGTGTGTACTTTTGTGAGTGTACATATATATATGGGTGTGTACTTTTGTGTATGTAGATATGTACTTTTGTGTATGTGGGTGTGTACTTTTGTGTGTACATGTGTATGAGGTGTATATTTTTGTGTGTTAACATGTGTATGTAGGTGTGTGCTTTTGTGTGTGTACATGCATATGTTGGTGTGTAGTTGTGCATGTGTATGTAGTTGTATGTATATACATGTATATGTGGGTATGTCTTTTTGTGTGTGTATGTGTACATAGTTATATGGGTATATAGTTGTGGGAATGTACATGTGTATATTAGGTATGTAGTTGTGTTTGCACAAATAGACACCCATGCATGGAGGCCGGAGGTGAACCTCAGGTGTCTTCTTAGGGCTCTGTCTACCTAGTTTTTAAAGTCAGCCTCTTACTCTTCTGCAAAGCACATTGATCCAGCTAGGCTGGCCAGCAAGCGAGCTCCAGTGACCCCCTCTGTTCCTGCTTTCTGGGTGCTAGAACGACAAATATGGATGATCACGTTCAGCTCTCTGACTTGGTTCTAGAGCTCCATCCCAGGCCCCTGTGTGCATAGCAAGTGCTTTTCTGACTGAGCCGTGTCTTTATGGGACACGCTGATGAGTGTGCCCTGTGGTAAGTGACACAGAATTATTAGGAAAGGCCTGCTGACATCCACAGCATCTGTACCATCGCTGTCTAAGCCATCGCTATGAGCTATTGATTTCTGGATTAAAGTACAGAAGCAACAGTGGAGTGTGACCAAAGATGGCAGTGGAACAGAAGGCAAACAAGATCTGACTTTGCTGCAAACACAAATGTTGTAGCTCAGCTGCTTTGGGTTTTCTGAGTGGAAACGTGAGCTATCATGTTATCAAGCTTGTGAGGCTGGGGTGTTTGACCTTTGCCAGAGCTCCCGGGGACAGGCCAGCACGGGTCCAGTGTTGTCAGACTAATAGCATTAGTCATGCAGATTTCTCTGGCCAATGTTGCCTTAATGGTGTCAAGGGGCCATGGCTGCTACAATGGACTGAGACATGACATCCCAGTGGAGACTCAGACTTTGATTTATAAAGAGACAAAGAATAAAAGCTTGTCTTAAGCCAGGAGGTAGGTACACATAGAGAACCCCATCCTTGAAGATATTGGTGTCTTCAAGTGTTAAGGGGTCAGGAAGGACCTGGTTTCAGTCCCCAGCACCCCCTTAATAAGGTTGGTGTGGTACATACACTGGTCATCCCAGCTCTGGAGAAGCCAAGAAAGGAGGATCCTTGGGACTCACTGGCTAGCCAAAGGACCATACTTGGCCAGTCCTAGATCCCAGTGAGAAAGCCTACCTTAAAATGCCAGATGGCTTGTTCCTGAGGAAGGGCACACAAGGGTGGACACATGCACACAGGTGTTAGGGTTTGGGTGAGAACTTTCCCTCGGAAGTTCCTGTGGTAAAGGCTTGGCCAAGCAGGTGACGTGGCTTGGAGGCTGTGGAAACATATCTAGCTGTAGTAGATGGAGGAGATGGGCCCTGGAACTGTCGGAGTGCCATAGCTTCATCTCTCCCTTGCTCTCCTCTCTCTGCTCCCCGTCATGATGTGAGCAGCTGCCCTTCAGTAAAGGTTTTTTTTTTTTTTTCCTGTAACTTTCTGGCTTCCTCGGGCTTAAGAACCAAGGGAACCAAGCAACTGCAGGCTGAACGCCGATCGGAAACAAAGCTTCTCCATTAAGTTGCTTGCACCAAGTATTTTGTTACAGTATCGGGGTGACTAACTCAGGAGATCCTAAACCAAAGGTGTGAGATCTTTGATCTCTGTGGTCACGTGACAAGCTGTGAAACTCTTCTGAAGGGCAGTGGCTGGGGTTGGCTGCAAGGAGAATGTACAAAGTCCTAACTTATTCAGTGATTTTGTCATGCCGTGTGACATGGGTAGGCCTTAAGTTAAAGCATGAACTCTTAAACTTGTAAGGGCAACCACTAATTCAATGGTGTTCTTCTCCGTAAGATCCCAAACAAGAGGTATGAAATGAGCACACTGTGGAACACGTGACTCTGGCGTAGTGCTTGCTGTTCACCTGCCCTGTGACAAATTCCCGCAGGTTGGGTTTTCAGTGTTGAATGTGTCACATTATGAATGGCCACAGTAACTAGCCAGGCATGGTGATGAGAGGTTTCATTTATTCTGGGATCTGCAAGACTCTATGTGCTTTGCCTCAGTTTCTCTCTGGACCCCAATACAACCCTACTGGGTAGATGGAGGTGTGCAGGGAGTGCTGTTCTCATTTTCAATGGAAGAAAATGAAAGCTGCCTCTAGAGGTTCTCAGGGATGTTACCAATATTTTCACTGTTGGGAACAAGCTGCTGCTAGGTCCTCATGCTTGAGGATTCCTTCCCTTTCAACAGAAGAGTTTTAAAAGAAAGAACTGCACGGTGATTGTATACTCTACACACAGTTATGGGCCCTTCAGACCTCTGGAGCTGGCCTCCTGGTCCACCATCTTGGGGTAGTAAGTGGTCTCATCATCAACTTTTCTTTCCTGGCAGTGCTGAAGGACTTGTCAGCTTGAATAACCACCATGTTTGCCTTCACCAAACGTCTCCGGGGCTGAGCTGTGTTCCTGGTTCATAGGACTTACAGCCTGACACATGGTGGTAGAAGGTGTTCTAATTCCCTTTCTGTTGTTGAGATAAAACATTGACCAGAATCAAGTCAAGGGGGGGGGTTAATTCAGCTCATATTTCTAAGTCACTGAGGAAAATCAGGGCAGAAACAAGAAAGAAACTTAAAGACAAGAACCATGGAGGGATGCTGCTTGCTGGTTTGCTCACTGCCTCATTCTTAGCTAACTTCCTTATGCAACCCAGAACCACCTCCTCAGAGAAGGCGCCACCCCCAGTGGGCTGATCACCCTCCATCAATTCACCAAGACAACCCCCCACACACAACCCTCCACACAGGCCAACCTGAGCTACATCATTTCTTCGATAATTTTCTTCTGGTGGGTCAAGTTGACAGTAACAACTAAACACTGCTAAATACAATGACATCAAGAGCTCTTGCTTCTGTCAGACAAACAGCAATATGAGACTAGCCCAGAGCTAGGTTGACATACAGATAATAATAAAAAGGCCACTGGGAGAATGAAAAAAAGTGAGAGATGTAAACAGGTAAGAAGGCAAAAATTAGCATGGCCATCAAAGAAATAATGTCAGTGTCACCAGCAGCTAGGACAGTGTGAACTGGAGTCCAATCGAGTGACTGCACACCTGTCTGTCTGTCAAAGATTGTGGGAGGAGAGGGTGGGTGGGCGGGTGCAGCACAGCCAGGGTGAAGAAAGAGCTCACACACTACTCATTGGTGAAGGCATTGCACACTACTCATAGGTGAAGGCATTGCACACTACTCATAGGTGAAGGCATTGCACACTACTCATAGGTGAAGGTGTCGAAGAATTGAGGTGGCAGGGTTTGGGGGACAGTGTCAGAAGACAGAACCTGAGAACACAGGGGTGATGCTTGCCCTGATTCCAGTGAATTTGCTTCTAATATCTGTCCCTGAAACAGGCAGCTGAGGACTCCCATGGTCATGACAAACAGGAGTGTTCTGTGACAGCAGAGACAGAGAGACAACTGAATCCCATCAGTGGAAAGGCGAAAGAGGAAGGAGTGAAGGTTGCTTGTGGTGAACTACTGAGACACCCTCCAAGGAGCTAGTGAAATCCGCTTCTTGACTGTTTTCTATCTGCCTCACAAAACAAACAAATATGTCTCAAAAAACGCTTCCCTTAAAAACCAAGTTGTGAGGGCTGTGGAGGCGGATCAGCGGACGAGAGCAGTTGCCACACTCAGTGAGGACCTGAGTTCTAGTCTCTGGTCCCATCTGAAGATCCAGGTTATTGCATGCTTCTGTAACTACGGTGCCATGGGAGGTGGAGACAGGGGGACACTGGAATCTACTGGCTGCCAGCCTGGCCTCAAGTTCCGGGGGAGACCTTGTCCTGGGAGACCAAGAGGGTGGGTGAAACAGCAGAACACCAGGCATCCTCGTCTGGGTTCCAAACAGACACACACATACACCGCTCACTTACACCACACGCCCCACACAAACAAAGCATGTTTTACAGTGAGACTTGATGCTATGGATTGTTATTATGTGTGTAAAACACTCAGGGCAATGTAATATGAGCCATATGCTTCCTCGTATGTGCATAAGATTAGTTGGCAGTGGGGAAGGACAGCCAAATTATTACCATGTGACTAAGGATGGCAGATGGTAGCGGGGTTGCAAATGTAGAAGGAAGTACACTTGGTGCTCTTAAGTTTGATAACGATAGATTCTGATTTTTCATGACTGTGATACCTGAACTTGTCAAATTGACCCGTCTAGGAAGGAAACCTCAGAAGAGAAATTCCCTCCCTTAGATTGACTGGTGATCTGTCTGTGAGGCATTTTCCTGATTACTAATTGCTATGGAAGTGCCCAACCCACTGTGAGAAGTGCTGAGCAGGCCATGGAGGTTGTCCTGACTGATTTTGTGCTAACTTGACAGAAGCAGGAGTTATCAAGGGACAAAAGTTTCCCTTGAGGAAAAGTCTCCATGAGATCCAGCTGTAAGGCATTTTTTCAGTTAGTGGAAAGGACCATTGTGGGTGGTGCCATCCCTGGGCTGGTAGACCTGGGTTCTATAAGAAAGCAAGCTGAGCAAGCCAGGGGAGGCAAACTAGTAAGTGACATCCCTCCATGGCCTCTGCATCAGCTCCTGCTTCCTGACCTGCTTGAGTTCCAGTCCTGACTTCCTTTGGTGATGAAAAGCATTGTGGAAGTGTAAGCTGAATAAACCCTTTCCTCCCCAACTTGCTTCTTGGTCATGAAGTTTGTGCAGAAATAGAAACCCTGACTAAGACAGGGAGCAAGCCAGTAAGTAGCATTTCTCTGTGGTCTCTGCTTTAACTCTTGTCTCCAAGTTTCTGCTTTGAGTTCCATCAGTGATCAACTCTGTCTCGTAAGACATAAGACAGAACAAACCCTTTCTTCCTAGAGTTACTTTTGTCCAAGGAGAGGAAAACTAATACCAAAACAAAAATTAATTTTGAAATTAAAACAAGAAAATATTCTTCTAGAGGAATCACAGCAAAACAAAAAGGGGAGGGGGAGAGAAGGACCTCTGTATAAGGTAAATTGTTTTTCTAACCACATTTGCCAAAATTCTAAGCATTCCCATTTCTTGGTGCAAAGGGTGGGGGGCTTCTATAAACCAGGCAATGCCCTGGGAGCTCACCTTTCCTGCTCTGGCTCCTGAGTCAGTCGTGACACGTCACAGTAACTCTATTTCTTGTTTCTTCTCAAATAGCTTTTCTTCCCCTCCCCCAAAGTTCCTGAGGCACCTCTTCACATCAGATTCACGGCCTCTTCAACACAGGGTGGAAATTCATTAATCATGGTAGAAATAACCCTTAGATTAAAAGGACTATTTAGGAGCATTCCAAAGGAAAAATCCTAAGCAAGAAACTAAGTATTTTCTCAGCTTCGATTCAAATAATTGAATGAGAAAAGTAAAACAAAACAAAACAAAAACCCTTCCAAGGTCTTTAAGCAAGATTTTAAATATCACCTCGTGTTATCTATTGCGTCCTTGAAGTCTGAAGAGAGCCAGCCACACAACTAACCCCTTGGTCTCCCAGGGACCAGGTCAGTGATGGAGCACTTGCTTGGCTACATCCACAGCACTTAGAAATTTCATTCAGTTCTCTTTTTCCTTCTGTAATACACATTTCTTGGTGGGGTGCACAGAATGTACCCAACCCTTTCAGGAAAAGAGTCCACTGTGGTCATCTCCTGCTTTGGTAATTTGAAAAACTTGAGCTTGAAGCCTAGGTAGATGGCTCAGTGGGGAAAGTGTTTACCACACAAATACAAAGATTACTGTTCCCCAGAACTCACAGGAAAGGTCACACACGACAGCTTGTGTTCAGAATCCTGGACAGAACCAGCCAGCCTACTCAGTGAGCTCCAGGCCAATGAGAAACCTGTCTCAAAAACCAAGGTAAACAGATAACAGATGACTCTTGGGTGGTCCATTCCCAAGGTTAATGCACACACACACACCTGTATGTATGTGTATACCCACATGAACACCCACATACAAATATAGGAATAACAGCTTAATGTTTGAACATTTTCAGAGTGTAAGCTACGTTTGATCTGTGTTACTGTCCCAACCAGATTCCCACCTCTGCCCATCCTTGGCGGACAAGTTCCACTCAGCCCAGAGATCATTCAAATCCATAGGCAAAGATCTACTGCAACGAACTCTAATAGAAACCTTTCCAGCAGGACAGTCCCTGGTGCCCTTGAGGGTGTGTAGCTCTTAGGTGTATTACTGCTCTGCCTTCAAATTAGGGGGTGAAGCTCACCCCCGTTAAAGAAGAAAATCTGTTTCACTCTCGTGTGGATCACATCTACAGCTTCTAAACTGTCTGTGCAAGTACTTGGGCCCCATATCCTAGCCAGGTAATCAGACAAAAACCTCCATCCCAATCCCTGCCTCCCTAGACAGTTTCAGACCCAGGATCTATGGTAATTAGAAACCAAGATGAAGCTGGGGAGTGATTTACATGGGAAAGTGTGTGCCTTGTAAAAACAAACACCTGATTTCAATTCTTAGAACTCTTGTTAAAAATCCAGATATGGTGGCATGTACTTATAAACCCAGCACTGGGGAGGCAGGAACAGAAAGATCCTTGGGGTTTGCTGGCCAGCTGGACTGCTCCAACTTGGTGAGCTCCAAGCTGGTGAGAGACAACAGTGTTTGAGGAACAACACCCAAGGCCTAGGATTATCTTCTGTCTTCTACACACATGTCCATGCATATACACACACATACACATACCTCTTCACACACATGTACCCCTACCCACACATGGACAACATACTCACTCAAATGCCAAGCCTCAGAAAATACATGTTCCCATTATGCTCAGCACTGAGTCACCTGTGGGTTGACAGGCCCCCTCCAGGGACTACTGAGCCAGGACACCAGGGCTGAGGACAGAATGTAACAGTGGCTGCCATGAAGCCATACATGTCTGCTCTTATGCACCTTCTTACCTGTGTGATCCCCCAATTCAGGGGGTGCCCCCATCCTCATCACCTTGGGGACTTCAAACTCTGTTGGGGTTTTGGTTGTGGCCCTCTCCTAGTGTTTGGCTTCTCCTTTGTCATTTGTTGGCCTCCGAAGATTTCTTGTTCTTCTGAGGTTTGTATGCGTTTACTCTTACGTGAGTTTCCTGATAGGCTGTGTTTCCATCCCCAATAGAACGATGTCCGTATTGAGAAGTCTAGCTCAGCAGTTGTAAAGTCCTGGTGCTTCTTGAAAAGCAAAGATGAATGAGAGATGGCTCAGCAGCTAAGAGCACCACTTGCTCCTACAAAAGACCTGAGTTTGGAGTTCAGTGCCCAGCACCCTCTCATACCAGGAGTTTCGAAGCTGCATACACCTCCCAGCTCCAGGGGATCAGATGCCCTCTTCTGGATTTCTCAGATGGTGCACATGTATGACCTATACTAGCAAAAATATAACATGGATAAAAATAAAAATAAAATATTCTCAAGCATGGATCCTGAGCAGAGAGAGAATGCTGCCTTCCTTTCCTTCCCTCTCGTTCCCTCTTCTCCCCTCCCCTGTCCTTTGCTGGTATTCTTTCTCGCCCACCCTTGCTTTATTCTCCTTTCTCTCCCTGTCCTCCCTTTCTCCCTGGGGAGCTAGGATCCTGGCTTCTAACTGAACCCAGGTTAGCAAGAGCCTGCCTGTGTTCTTTTTCCACCACTCCCAGGCACTTGGCGGAGAAGATCATAATTAGCAACAATCCTTTCAGCACTGTAGAACTTTCTCGTGAATTGTTCTCCTACTCTTAACTGGAACAAGAGCCCAAGATCGTGGGCTGAGAAGTGGCCTCATAATCAGAAGCTGAATATGGGTTCCCAGCATCCCTTGCTCTGCAGCTGTCAAACTTAACTTCCCAGCGCTGATCCTTGGCTTCTCCTTGCGCCACACAAAGGCGTTTCAGTCTTCAAGGTTCTTTTAGCAAATGGCTGAAGAGCCCTGAGCTGTTGCTGTGGGATCATAGAGACAAGAGATTGATGTGGCAAGTGAGTGGCTGGTTCTCAAAAGGCATGCAGAGGCGTAGCCATGGAGACATTGGGTTTTGGAAGGAACTTCCAACCAGAGTCTTTGTAGGAAGCATATTGAGAAGTGGGGTCCTCCTCTGCAGTGTGCCCCCTGAAAGGCAGGATGTCCTTGCCAATAGGGTTCTGATGAAGAGGCAGATCTGGTGACCTTAGGGGACATTGCTCCACACAGAGTATATCAGAATGCAGGCCTGGTGGAGTCCTTGCTGATGCTGGAAGCTACAAGAGCGTGCAGCTCCAAAGGATGTGTATTTGAGCAGGGAGGTTCAGAAGGAGGCTGGCGGCTGGGCAAAGAAAGATGCGGCTGCTGGTGTCTGAGGAGAGCCCTCCGACCCCAGACACGCTCACCCTGTGTTGCTGACACTGGCTGATTCCACACTGACCCCCTCTGAAAGATGAAAATATTCAAGAACCTTCCAAGGCCTGTGCAATTGGCTTCCTTATGTGGCTAGTGACTACTAACCTTAAATTCTCCATTCGTCAAAGACAGGCACCATGCATATAATCGTTAATCATGTAACGGGGCAGCGGGGAATCTCCGTGAGTTTGCCCTTCCACATATCCTACATAAACTCATGCTTAATAATCCGTACCACCTTAAGGTTACTTATAATCTTCATTTTTGTAAGCTCTCTATTTACCCAGGGAAGAATCATTTTGAAGATGGGATCTACCCTGAAATCCTTGCATTTACACAGTCCTACACCATGGATCCTACACAGAGTACACACAGTCCCCTCCACAGAGGTCACTGGTGGCTACAGGCTGCATCGGTCAGCTTCCACGGCTGACAAAATGCATCGTGTGCACATCGAAGGGGAAAGGGGTACTTCTCTCACAACTGGCTGGTTTCACTGGACAGTAGGTAGTGACGGTGGGAATCTCAATCATCCATTCATGCGTGACAAGGCATTTGGCTACTTTAGGCGGGTCGTAGTTATTCCTTCCATTTACCCCTGCTTCATCCATTTTCTTCATTTTGACAGTCACAGCACTGCCAAGACACTCAGCAAATCTTCGTGATACTGTGTTTTAATTAAACAGACGGTTTCCACTGGTCAGCACAGGTTCTAAGATGACTTCTGGGCAAAGTGCCGTGTAGAAAGCCACAGCCCGGGGACTGTACCTGGTAGGGGAGACCAGAGTGGCCCCAGACACACCCTGTTGCCACAGGATGGCAGAGAGGAGAGTGGCAGAGCGGAACAGAGGAGGTGGGGCTGGTGAGGGCTTCCTCTTTTCCATTCAACCTCAGCCTGCTGGGTGCTGTGCCCACAGTCAGGGTGGGTCTTCTCTCCCCATGAGTCTGCCCTAGACACACACTCACAAACGCACCTACGGGGGACATTATCTTCTTGCTACTTGCAATCTGTCAAGTTGAGGATTAGAGGCAGCCATTGTGGCGACCAGTTTGTTGGAAGAATTAGTTCTGCCCCATTCCTGTACCAGAGTCCAGGCTCCCGTACTCAGCCATGTGTAGGAGAGGCTAGGACCAGGAATCGTGCTCCCGTCTCCATCCCAACCCTGGCTGTCTGCTTCTCTCTCACACAATTTCTATCTTCTTGTCATCTATTACATCTACCATCCATCTACAGATCACCTGTATGGATTGTTTACCTATGGATCGTCTACTTATCTTTCCACATGGTCTTAGTTTGTTTCTAGTTCTGTAGTAAAGACCATGATCAAAACCAACTTAATGTTTTATTTGGCTTACATATCCCAATCACAGTTCATCACTGAGGGAAACCGAGGCAAGACCTAGGGGCAGGGACTGAGGCAGAGGACATGGGGAATGCTCCTTACTGTCTTGCCTCTCTGTGACTTGCTCAGCCTGCTTCTTTATGCAACACAGTGCCGGCCATGCCCACAGTAAGACTGGGTCCTCCTACATCAATTGTTGTTGCTCAAGAAAACACCGCCACAGACTCGCCCACAGGCAAACCTGATAGAGGCGGTTTCTCTGTTGAGGTTCCAGATGACTGTAGCTTGTGTCAAGTTGACAAAACACTAGCCAGCACAGCATTCAAATGTATAATCATATTTTAAAGAAAACGGCACAGCTATTTGTAACTTGTATTTACAAATACTGTATTTACAATGAAATGTGCAAATGCTCCCCTAACCGGAAGCATCTTTTTTTTTCTTTGAAAACTCTTGTTTCAGATGGAAGCCATGTCATTGCAGCTCACTTGGGAAGAGACTGATAGTTTCTGCTGTTCTAGATGACTCCTGTGAATCTCTGGTCCCACTGTGTGCATGATACCCAAGCTATGCTGTTCTAGATGAGTCCTGTGGCTCTCGGGTCCTACTGTGTGTGTGATGCCCAGGCTGTGCTGTTCTAGATGACTCCTGTGAATCTCGGGTCCCACTGTGTGTGTGTGTGTGTGTGTGTGTTTGTGTGTGTGTGTGTGTGTGTGTGTGTGAGAGAGAGAGAGAGAGAGAGCCAGAGACAGAGGCAGAGACAGAGAGAGACAGACTGAGAGACAGAGAGAGACAGAGAAAGAGAACGAGACAGACAGACACCCAGGCTATACTGTTCTAGATGAGTCCTCTCTCTCTCTCTCTCGCTCTCTCTCTCTCTCTCTCTCTCTCTCTCTCTGTGTGTGTGTGTGTGTGTGTGTATGAGTGTGTGAGATACCCAGGCACAGAGTGAATACCCACAGGATTTCCATCAGTCCAAGCAATGGGTGCATCCTTAGGTAGATGGATCACAAGTGAGTAGACTTAACAAGAAGACTGGAGCCAGCAGAGCACTGTTCTCTGAGGCCACCACTTTTACCACAGAGCTCCCCAGAAGGCCTGTCTTTAACACAATTCTGTCTTGCAATTAAACTTGATAAACAGGAGCTATGTGTAATTTATTTTTCTTGGCCTTCATAGTGAGATGAATGTGTGTTCCCAAAGTTCCTATTCACCTTGAACTTGGGGATGTGTCTCCATGGATCCCATTCACTAAAGACCTTGAGTGAATTAGCACAGGTTCAGGGTCCACCACAGATCCGATGGCGAGTGTCTGTGTAAAAAGTAAGAAGGACACAAGGAGATTGAGAAGACATGTTAGACAATGGTATAAACCAAAATATTGCCACTTCAATCCAGGGGCACTAGGAACTGTCTACAAAAGGGGACCTTGGAAGGGGTGTGGGGCAGACCCCCATCCCCAGTCTCTCATACAACCTACCCTGCAGACACTTAGGTTGCCTCTTGAACCAAGAAAAATAAATGTCTGTTGCCCTAAGTGGAGCAGCTGTGGTTGTTTGTCTTAGCAGCCACAGGAGGTTCATGCCCCCCTTGATGGCTGCCCTCTCTTCTACCTTCCCACTCAGTTCCTCCTCACATCCGATCCCTCGTGTGGAGTGCTGTTCTTCTAACCCAACTTGCCCACATCCACCACACAGCAACACCACTCAAGATTTATCCAAACAGAACCACGGACTTCTGGGAAAGTACCAGCTGGTATCATTTCCTGGAAGTCATTCCTGACAGGATTCACAGCAAAGCAAACCAGGAACTGTCTTGAATCACTCTTGTCTCCTCACAGCCTAGAAGAAGGAGATCTGGTGCGGTCTTCTAAGACTAACCACCATCCCAATGGGCAGCCTGGATGGCTGTGGCTGTGGCTACCACAGAGCTGGGCCAGCTGCCCGGTGATGTGACTTCTTGATTCCTGGATTCCTGGGTTCATGTTCCTTTGAACAAACAGCTGTCACCGATGATCTGAGGCAACAAAGTATAAATCATATCATTGTTGAATGTTTGGACTTGATTATTATTTAATTTGGAGAGTTTGCCAGAGAATCTCAGAAGAAACTTTGGTATGGCTCCACAGTCTGGCAGTGTGGTACCCACTTCATAGGAACCAGCGAAGTCCATTGTGTCTGGAAAGACGGACTTTTATGTTTACAGTATTTTAAAAGGCTCTGTTGACAAATAGTGGCCAGCATACAAAAGATTGGCACTTGCCAACACAAAAAAAAATAACAAAAAACACACTCCATTGCTTACAATCCCCAACTATGTCTTCTCCTGGGAGAAAGAAGAATTATGGCTTTTTTAAAATCCATTTCTAATTAAGAAATAGTTTAAAGTTTTATAACCAAACACACTAATGAATACTTGAAAATGAGGTGTGAGAAAATGGAGCCTTCAAACACAATCACTACATTCTTCCATACTTCACCCTCATCAGGAGCTTTGTATGGGCACGAGGACGTTTCTCCCTTTGTTCTTTACTTTCCTTGAAGACTGTTTCTGTGAAGGCGCCGTGGGTGTGCCTAGTAACAGATGAGATGATGCCGACTAACTGGCTTGGAAGAGCCACCACCATCCGTGCCGTCTCCCCCACCTCTTGTCTCCTGGCTATTTTGGTTAACAGTGTTTCTTGTAATTACTCCCTTAACTCTAAACAGCATGCTTACAGCTATTTATTTTTATTACAATTTATTGTTAACATGTCAAAATTCCAAAACTACAATATAGCAGCCATGAAGTCCTATTGATCACTAATATACTGCTATGGTGTGCCTGCGTATATACATGTGTGTGCAAGCATGTGTGTATCTGTTTATGTATATGTGTGTGGGTATTGGCACATACAAACTCACTTGTGCATGTACAGCTGGGAAGGTCAGAGGTCAACTTCTTTCTCCATCAGTTCAAAACGGATTTCTGGAGACAAGGTCTCTCAGTGAACCCAGAGCCAGCTCTTTTGGCTAGACTGGCTTGCCAGAGACTTTCTAGGTTCCATCTCTCTCCACCTCCCAGCACTGGAATTAAAGGCAGTGTGTCTCCCACCACAACCAGTTTTTATTGGGGTTGCTAGGGATCTAAACTTGAGTCTTCACATTACCCACTGACTCGTCTTCTCTTTGAGGTCCCATTCCCACTCCAAGTCCCTCCCCCACCCAGGGGCCTCACACTCAGATGTCTTTCCTGCGGGTGTGCTTAGAAAAGCAGTTTACAAACATTTTTGTCTAGGAACCCGTTTTCTTCCCTTAAAATGATTGATGACCTCAAAAGAAACACATGTATATTGTGGTTATCAATATTTACAATAAAGACTGGAATGTTTTAGATGGCTGTAAGTACGATTTCCACAGTAAAAGAAGGTCACCATTGTGTAACATGTGGAAACTGTCTTCCATGTCTGTCTTGCAAGAAGACATGGTTCTCTGGACTGTGTATCCGTCTTATACTTGTGATGTTACACATCATGTAGCCATTTCACTCCCCGTGAGAAAGAGAAACAAAGAAACAAAGACAGAAACAAAGAAAGGAAAAGAGAAAAGCCCTTGGCACTACTACTGTAACAGTTACTTTTCCACTTCAGGACCACCTTAGAGGAGAAAGGTGGGCCTTGGGGTGATGAGATCCAGAGGAAGCTGTGATAGAGAACCTCTTTTCATGGGTGGGAACATGGGCCAGAGGGTGCACAAAAAGTCCAGCATGACGCATTCAGTGAGGCTAGCACCAGACTAGCTAGCACCAGGTCATGGGGGAATCTTTCAAAGGCTCATCCTTTCAGAAACCACCTCTTCCAGCTGTGCCCCCAACATTTAAAAATAGTGCCATCAGTCAGGGAACAAGCACTCAAAACATGACCCTGTACAGGACATTCCATATTCAAACTATTTTATTATGAAAATCCTCTGGCCTCACAAAACATTCAAAAAGGTCTCAGAGGGTGTGGGGGAGGGGGATTATTAGTTACTGTCTTGTTGCTACAACAAGCACCTGACAAGAGGAAGGAAGATTTTATTTTGGCTCACAACTTGTGGGCATGGTCAGTCAGTCCATCATGGTGGGGAAGGCATGGCATCAGGAGAGTGAGGCAGCTGGTCATATCCTATGCACTGTGAGGAAGCAGGAAGGGATGAATCCTGCTCTGAACTTGATACCTCCTTTCTAAGCAGGAGCCCAGCCCATGGGATGGTGCTGCCTGTGTTCATGGTAACGCTTCCCATCCCAGTCAACTCATTGGGAACTTTTCATAGACATGCTCAGAAATTTGTCTCCATGGTGACTCTAAAGCCTGTCACACTGACAATCACAATTAACCATCACTGAGACCCATTGAGATTTATGTGCTTACTAATGCAAGCAATGTGTCAGTAGACAGGCACAATTTTAAGGGATTTTAAATTAGCGTACTGGTTTTCAAAGCACATTATGTAGCTGAGTTATTCCGTGCATGTCACTGTGATCATCTTCCCAGGGTTGTTTTTATTTCTTGTGAACTTTTAACATTTCAGGTTATTTTTACTCTTTTCTGCCAGTATGACGACACCATGCCTTTCCTAATCTTCTGAAATAAATATTTAGTTTTTTTTTTTTTTTTTTTTTTTTTTTTTTTTTTTTTTTTTTTAGGTTTTTACTCTTCCTAAGAAACTTGGAAAGAATAATTTTCTGAGAGGTTCTGTTGTGAGGGTGGGTAGGATACTGACCTTTGATAGGAACTGCCTACCTTTAAATGTCAACACAATGAACAATTTCCTAGAGTCTCAAGGAAGGTTTATTTAGATCAGGTTGGCCTATGGGGAATTTGTCTTGATTTTTGTAACTAACTTGGAAAACCCCAGCCCACTGTGGGTGGCACCATTCCCTAGTTATGGGACCTGGGCTGTGTAAGAGTAGGAAAAGTTAGCTAAGTACTCAGGATACATTCATCTCAGTGTAGATATGAGGCAGAGAACAACCAGAGGCTTCTGTTAGAGTCTAGAGAAAAAAGATAAAGCAATAGACTGAACGTGGCCAGCAGGCTGGACCTGGCCATGAGAGGAAGTGGGGATGGGGGGAGTGAGAAGAGAAAACAGAGTATTATATGGTCACAACAGGAAGACTGAGAACCACTGGCCTAGAATAACAACAGAAAAAACCAAAGAGAGGCTCAGGACACAGGAACAGCTCCTGAAGCAGCACCAAACCCTGTGTGTAGTGCCATCTCAGGCTGTAAAGAGTCAGGGCAGTGCAGAAAAGGCAGGGGACCCCTAATTCCAGAGGCAATCGCTATGGCAAAGTAAGTGTCCTTTCCACCCATGTCTTCATTTTCTACAGGCAGCTGTTGATCAGTGATACCACAGTTAATGTTCCATAGTCTACACTAGAGCCACAAAATTACACCAACAGCAACATTCTGCTCAATCAGAAGTAAATGTATGGACAGACATGTATACATGTATGATAAATAACATACATACACACATGCACATCCCTTTTAAGCTTCAAGCGTGATATACTCAATTGTTAAGCTTTTAATGGACCGCCAGGAATTTTGCACACACAAGGTCATATGCCCATACTGAAAGACCCCCAGATTGGGGAAGCCCCTCACTCAAATACCAGGACATTATGAACCCAAAAACTCACAAAGAGCCAGACTTGCTGCAATTAGGCAAGAGGTGTATTTAGGAAATCAGCTCTGAGGACGACTCATATCTCACACAGGAGATAGAGGAGTCGACCCCGAGCTCAGTTAGGGGGGCATATTTATAGGGAAAATTACAAAGGTAGTTAGCAACAAGCACATAGCAATTTCATTGGCTTATTCAAAATTGGCATTTTCTGTCTGTTTTTGGATAGGATTCAGCCAGACCACCTTGTTTTGGGGGACACCGACCTTCGTACTTGCTTTTCTCTGGACTGCAGAGTTGGACTTTGTCAACACCAGATGGTTTATGGTTTCTGAGGTCAGGCCACTTCTTGAAACATGTTATTCTTAGCCTTGAGGCATATCTGTTCTCAGGGCATGGTCAGTGGAGCTAGCTTGAAATTTTAACTCTTTCAGTACACATAGGTCCATCTATCTTTTCTTTTCTAATCTGCCTGCCTCTCTGTCCTTCAGAGCTTCAAACCAGTCTGAACAGTGATAGCAAGAATGGCCACCCTGCTTCCCGCCTTGCCCAGGCGAACAGTCCGCTACACAAGACGATTGTGTGGGCTTCTGAGTGGTGAAATCTGAATCTCTTTCTAGTTTGTTGAGTGCTTGGTGCTAAAAGTCTGGATGTTTTGGTTTTGTTTTTTGCTTGTTTGTTTGTTTTCTGTATCTATGGAGGTGACTTGAGCGTTTTTACCTATTTATACTCTAGTTGCTTGACATGGGAAGTTAAACCAACCTTGCATCCCTAGAGTGAACCCCCCTGACTGCAGCATAGAGCTACTTTTTCACATATGTTCCTTGATTTGGTTTGCTAATGTTTTATTGAAGACATTTCAATTCATTCTTCCAAAAGAAGTTTAAGTCTGCGCTTCCCTCCTGATGTCCTTGTCTAGTTTGGGTTTTAGGATGATGCGGGTTTAATACAATGGGTGAGGAAGTGTTCTTCCAATTGGGAGGGAGGTTTCATAAAGCTGTTAATTCTTCTATCAATGATTGGTAGACTCGGTAGTAAAGACTTCTAGGCCTGGGTTAACTAGTTGAGCAAGTTTATACGTATACATATACATCATATACATATACAGATACAGATACATAATCATCATCTAATACATCATGTACATATATATCATATACATGTACATCGTATACATACACATCATATACATATACCAATTTGATTTACTCACTAAATCTTTTAATCCATGTAGATCTATTCAGCAGGTCCATTTCTTCTTGAATGGTTAGTCTCCAGGAGCTTGTGCCTTTCTAGCTGGGGTGCAAACAGCGGCACGCTTCTGCCTGAGCTCCATGACCACTTAAATATTCAAGCATTAGGTGGAGAAGAGGGATGATGGCCGTGCATGGGTTTGTGTCATCTCCTCGGCACAGAACTTTACTGCCTGTAGATCACGGCATGGGAAGTCTGGGCTGGTATTTCCAAGGCTGCCATTCCCAGAGTGGGATTCCACTCAACGCTGGAGGCTGAAAACAGTCAACAGGCAGAACTGAGTTTGTCATGAGCAGGTGGCTTTGAGCAGCATTAAGAACTATGTCAGTTTCTTTTACTGCAAAGACAAAATGCCAGAGAGAGAGGGCACAATCCCTGGTGGTGAGCTAATCCTGGAGAGGTCACAGCTGCAGATACACACAGCTGGGACTCCTTACATCAGCCAGAGCCAGTGGAGAGCATAACGCCTAAGGACTCACTTCTGCCTCTCTGTGAGAAGATGTTTTCCCTGGGGAGACACAACACGTTTTTCCTCCAGATAGAAAGCCCACGGCAGACCCACCTGTGGATACCATGAAAATCCATCTCAGTGAGCCAATAGGTTTTACTGGGATCACTTATAGGAGCAGAAATGGCTCAAAGGTGCATCACCAAAGCCCACGCCAGCACAGGTGACCACTCACAGAAGCTGGGAACCTGGAGCTCACTGCACAGCAGGCAGCCCAGCAGGCTAGAAGGGTCCTTTCTAAGTTCCATTAGTTTTTCTAAAGCCTGCCACCTGCATTGGGCTGCAGATCTATTAAGACGTGTGTGCTGTCACACTAGGAGTCCCCAAAAGCTCAGAGCACCTGCTGTGCCTCATCTGTATTTTCCCGTTCACAATCTCAGGGCCCTTGTGTTCTTGGAGTTTCATGGTCACATAAAGATAGAGCTGAATATTTCCCACGGATTTGCTGTTGATTTCCAGCACAGTAATCCCCCAAATGAGACTCCTTACTGGCAGAGAGACTACTGAGCCATCTCCAAATAGAATAAAGAATAGTCTTCATTCCAGGATGAGCCTAAGAGTTAACACACCAGGAAAAAGCTTTCCTGTGTTGTTGTGTGATGTTTTAGGTACTTCTGGTTTTTAAAGACAAGATCTCACACTGTAGCCCAGGCTTGCCTGAACTCACAGCAATCCTCCTGTTTCAGCGCCCCAAGCATTCAGACATCACATCTTAATTTTTACTTACTGTCAGATGAGAACCTTGATGGCCCTTATATTACACAGTTTAGTGCACCGCCCACAGTTCTGCTCCAAGGTTGTAAGAACATTCTGGATGCTTTCCCTCACTGTGTCTTGGCTGTTAGACAACACAGCTGGATATTCCTCCTGGGATTCTGTGTCTTCCTTGATGTAATTTGTGTGTAATGTTTTAGTGTATCACATCAATTTGAAGCACATTTGTTCAGTTCCTTACACTGAGTGCAAACAGGCACATGCCCATTGTGTACACCTCCGGGAATTCCAGTGTCTGATGAGGTAAATCATTTGTTTGGGAAGCATCTTCCGCCCCAGGTGTCCAAGGCAACATGTGATCATAGTAAGTTCATAGGTGGCATCATACTTGGCCGGTGTATGTTTAATACGAGAAGGTCTGGGGTAAAATACAGAGTGATGAAAGAGTTACTTTAAGTAAAAACATTTTAGAATAGACTCAAAAGGAACTAGGAGGACATATTGATCCATGACCTTGAGTAACCTGAACATAGCAGAGTGACAGCCGGGTCTGTACGACTCCAGAGGAGCTCAGTAAGTAACAACCACGCTGGTCAGAGCCACACGAACGACGTGAGGAAGAGAAATAATATTTGCACACAAAGAGTTGTTTTTTAGCAGGCACTGACTTATGGCTGGATATTCTCATTTTCAGGCCTGAGAAGAGTTGAGGATAGAAATTTAATAGTTTTCTCTTCCTCAGCCGATGTTTTTGGAATGATGCTTCTAGATCATAATAGGAGACAGCCAGGGGAAACATCCTCAGTTGCTCTTCAGCGGACATTTGCCACTGGTGGGACCTGTGATGTTTTGCAAGAGAGGCGTTTCTGGCTTGTGGCTTGAGGATGCCTTGGCAGTCTTCATTCTTAGCACAGTGGTTCGTTTGCAAGATTATCCATTTCTCAGAAGAACAAGAGTTTCTACAAAGGGCTTCCCTCGAGGAAAATTCAGCAAATGAAAATCAAAATGATCGATTAGTACATAAAGCCCTCCCCATTTGTGGGGACCAGCATTCCTGGTTGTCTGAAGCATGGTGGGATGTTGCAGCCAGTGAAGGATTCACCCCTCCCAATCCAAGACAGAGCTAACTCCAACCATCCTGCTGTGCTTGGTTCTTCCCGACAGCGACCTACCTTTCTACTCTAACTTAAACATCCTTTGGGGTGATTTTTGAACTGGACCAAATAAAAAGGCATGGGAGTAATTGGTTGTACTGGTGATCGATCACCAAGCACTTGGAGCTGCCACTCGGTCCTTTACGGACTAAAAAGAGAAGCCCTGACCTAGGGGAGCAGGTGTTACTTCCTTTCCACCCAGAATTTCCTCAACACCGCAGGGGAAGTCAGGCCAGGCCCCTCGTGGCTTGCTGTACCCCATTGCCCATAGATCTGTGGTTCTACCCCCCACCCTGTGACTGGCTTCATGATGCCTCACGCCCTCCTCCCCACTGCCCCTTCATGCTGCCTCCTGGTTTGTTGGTCCAGGAACTTCTGTTTCCTTAGTAGCCCCTGGAGTTCAGAATAAAAATGCACTAGAAACTCAAAAGTGCATTTTTTTTGTTTGTTTTGCTTTTCCCATATGGTAGGATTTTGTACTGGTTGGTTTTGTGTGTTGGTTTGACTCAAGTTCCAGTCATCAGTTGAGGAAATGCCTCCATGAGATGCAGCTGTAAGGCATTTTCTCAATTAGGGGTCAGCGGGGCAGGGCCCAGTCCTTTGCTGTGTGTGTGTGTTTTTTTTTTTTTTCCCTTCCCAGTATTCTGCCTAACGCTTGCTTCTGTGGGGGTTGTGTGTGCCTAGCAAGCGCACCTGTGGTTGTGAAAATAGTATAGCCGAAAGAAAAAGCACCCCACCCCCACCCGATTCCAGTTACTGATGTGATAGATCTGTGTGTGTCTATTAAACATTCTAGTTTCACCGTACACAGAGTAGTCAGGAAAATGTAAAAACTCAAAAGTGAAGTAAAATGTTTTATCAGTTAGAAAAACAAAAACCCTCTCCTCCCCAACTTGCTTTCCGGTCATGGTGTTTTGTTGCAGCCACAGAAGCCCTGACCAAGACAGATTTGAATCTAAGAATGCACCTCAGAGGTGCAGGTTAAGGGCTTAGTGCCCAAATGGTAGGCTTCTGAGAATCATTGGATTTCTGGATAGTGAGGGGCTTACTTCAGTGACAGATTAACCGATAGTTCAAGGCTTTTAGAAGGCAGGTGGGGTCTGGTCAGAGGTCACTGGGGCCATGCCTTTGAAGGGCATGTGTCATCCTGGACACCTCCTTATCTCTCTGCTTCACAGTTCCCATGAGGCAAGTGGCTCTTCTTTATTACACTCAGATCTCTAGCAGATTCAGATTCCCATAGCCCCAGAGACAGCAGAGCCTGGCTTTTTGAATCTGAGTCAAAAGGAATCTTTCATCGCCAAGATTGATTTGCTTAACAAAACCCACGGGAGCAGGACTGCCTCTTACCAGATGTCTTATTCCACCCTCCATACCTGTCAATCACCACAGAGATAACCGTTCAGCCCGCCTTGCAGTGTGGCTAAGGGCTAGGTGGGAATGAAGAATGGAAATCAACCCAACAAAGGCTTCACTGAACCTTATTTCTTTTAAGCAAGAGGCAAGTCTACTTCCTTTTCTTCTTAAAGGAAACTTGTTGTTGTTTTGAAATAACTGTATCTTCACATGCAGTTGGCAGGAAGGCCATGGAGGACCCTCTGCACATTGGTTTACATACCTCACTCGTGACATTGATGCTGAGGGTATGCACCCATCTTGATCAGAGCTCTTAGTTAAGTCACTGTTGCATGTCAATAAGGCTGGGCCCTTGGATTATCAAGTGTTTGTGACTCATTGCTGATAGTGTGACTCTGCCACCCTTTAATAAAGCCTGAGGTCTCTGCGGGGTCCACTGTGCTTCCTCTGCCTGCAGGCCCAGCAGACATCGACCCTGGGTCTGTGAAGCTCTTGGTTTAGATTTAGAACTGCCTCATGCTTTCCTGGCTCTGAAGCCATCTCCCAGCCACCACCGCTACGCGCACACGTTCCCTACTAACAGTGCAGCTTGCTGTCACACAGTATACCCCCAAGGACTCAAAATTCAAATGAAATTTTGTGTTTTGTTTTAGATGAGAGTCTCATGTAGCCTAAGATGGCCCCCAGCACCCTAGGTGGCCAAATATGACCTTGAACTCCTGATTCTCTCGCCAAAGTGCTGGGATTGCCAACACGTACCTCCAGTTCTGGGGTTTGTGATTCTGGGGATGCAAGAAGGGCTTTGTGCATGCTAATAAAGCACTTTGTCCATTGAGATACATTCCCAGCACAAGTAGAGCTTTCGCTGTAACTGTGAACACTGGCCAGTACTCTCTAAACAGAGGTCTGGTGTATTGCTGGAACACGGCATCTACTGATCCCATTTCTCTTTATGCACCCAAAGCATTCTTTCCCATCATACCTCTGGGCATGGACAGAAGCCTTGCTTAAACTGATGCATGAGAAGTGACTTGGGGCAAGATTTGAACCAAGACTTCAGAGAGCTTCTGATCTCATTCTCCCAGCCCCTAAAACCTTGAGCATAATCTTGGGGCATCTTTCCGAAAGGTGAGAGAGCTTGTGGGGAGAGAGGTAAAGAGAGGTAATAGCCTGCACTCAGCTGCCACACAGTGATTGAACAGGTTATACAAGGCATGCCCAACTAGGGTGCCTCATGTAGCCCAGGATAGCTGTCAATGAAACCCAACACAAGATAGCAAACTTACATTAACATTTTGACTTTTTGGTAACTTCATAGTGTGATTCTTGGAGCATGATGTTATAGCATCATACAAGTCAAAGACCTCAGTGACTTTGAAATATCTGTGTGGCAGTGTGTTTTGTTTATTCCCCCAATCCTTGGCTTTGTTCTGGGTCACTGAGAGGATTCTAATTAACAGTTACTCTCATTACCAAACCTTCGGATTCTCCTAGAGAAGCCACACAATTAAGGATAATTAACAACCTGGAAGTCTGGTAGGGAAGCTGATGAGCTCCCAGGTTAGGAGACTCTGCCTGCTGAGACTCTCTGGATGCACAGGGCATCACTGCGAAGAGAGGACCCAGCGTGGAACACTACAAGAACACAGAACATTCAGAAGCCATGAACATGCTTCTGTCTACGCCCATAGTGCACAGCTGTCTCCTGAGATCTGGGTACCAAAATACTCCAAAAGCATCCGTGGACAGATGCAGCCCAGGATGTGCAGAGTGCAAACCTGGCTGCAGTAGCCATGCTCCTCCTCACGCCCGGTGTGCCACAGAAAAGGCTATCTTTAGCCTTAATGGAAGCCCCATTACAGCCTAACAAATACCAAAGTCTGCACAAGCAGGAGTCTAATGGAACCGGTGTTAGAGAAACACACAGTCCAGCCGTTTGCTCCCCAGGAAGGTCAGTGAAGGATTCCAGACTGTCTTTCATCCACTGCACTCTTGTCCTTCACCCTCTGAATCGCAGCTTCAGCGTCTCTGATGACAAGGCCTCCTCGCGGGCAACCCGGTATCAGGTTGGATTCTTGGTAGTCAAGGAGCATGCTAGAGGAGGCACCACTGCCCCCCAGCCCAGTCCACACAGCCAGGCTGGGATGAACATAGTCTAGAGATTTCCCCAGACCGAAGAGGTGAGGTGGTACGTCAGAGCTGAAGGCTAGGGTAGGAAGATTTTGGACAGGAGGCTGCACAGGAGGTCCTTGAATTCTTAGTTCACAGTGAGTGGGAAATAAAGACAGGTCAACCAGAGCTGTGGCAGGTGGCCTGTGGCATTCGGAATGATCTCTGCCCTGTCCTGAGTCAGCATTCTGGACCAAGCAAATAGAACTAAAAAACAGGATCCTGCAAACAGGTTTCCAGTGGCAGTTACCCCCCCACCTGCCCCAGGACAAGTCCTAACACCTCAGGCATGTCCCTCCCCCAGCCCCATTAGTGCTGGGAGCACAGTCTCTAGCACTGGGAGCACGGGATCATCTTTCCCTTCAGTTTCTGCCTCTCTTCTACAGGGTGGATGTTCAGTCCCACCACTTCCAATAACGCTGCATCCTGACTGTGGGCCTTGCACCCTTGGGAGGACACCGTCCTTCTCACTCCTATGAGATAGAGGCTGTACTGCCTCATTGCTAGACCTTACAGACCCAGATCTTCATCTCCCACCTTTAGTAGGACCAGGCTCAAGACCTGGAAGACTATGTGGAACACATCATGTGGGAGCACCACCCAGCTGGTAGACTCAAGTCTCCCTGTAGTCTAAGATTGACTGTTCATCCTTGGATCATGAGCCAAAGTCAGCGTGGTCCTAAGGACAGGATGGCTTCTTCTTCACCCCTCAAAAGGTTCTTCATGCAACTGGTCCATAACCCAATTGGCCCCATGGGCTGCCTTCCAGTGACTCTAGCAATGGAAGTAGAAAGCATCCTCTTGATGACATTATCTACAAGAAGCCTTGGTGTGATTCAGGTTTTCTATTCCCTGAGAAATGTATTTGAGTGTGCCATAACCACATAGTGGGTATTCTAGCTTGTAGCTGTGTGACTTTTCCTGGGGAAATGCAAAGAAATACCTACCCACCCTAGGCAGAGAAGGCACAGACACAGCTCCAAAAGAATTTCATCTAGGTCTCTATTGATGAAGCAATGACTTTATCTATCTGTCTGGCTGTTTGTCTACCTGACTGCCTATCTGTGTCTTAGGGGCTTACTGCTGTGAAGAGACATCATGACCAAGGCAACTCTTATAAGGACAACATTTTGTTGAGGCTGGCTTACAGGGTCAGAGGTTCAGTATATTATCATCAAGGTAGGAACATGGCAAAGATGAGGCAGATGTGGGGCTGGAAAAACTGTGATTTCTACATTTTGTTCTGAAGGCAGCTAGGAGAATACTGGCTTCCAGGCAGCTAAGACAAGCGTCTTAAAGCCCAAGCCCACAGTGACACCCCTCAACAAGGGCAAACCCCCAAAGAGTGCCACTCTCTGGGCCAACCATATTTAAACCTCTCTCTCTCTCTCTCTCTCTCTCTCTCTCTCTCTCTCTCTCTCTCTCTCTCTCTCTCTCTCTCTCTCTCACACACACACACACACACACACAATGCATGCATTAAATATATCTTTTAAATAAATCTTTAAAAATAAACAACAGCAAAATCTTTGGAATGGAGAGCATCTCAAGATCTCCTGGTATTCTTGAGTCTCTATCTATCTATCTTTCTATCTATCTATCTATCTACCTATCTATCTATCTTTCTATCTATCTATCTATCTTTCTATCTATCTTTCTATCTATACATCCGTCAGTGTGTATGTGGTGTGTGTGTGTGTGTGTGTGTGTGTGTGTGTGTGTGTGGTGTTTCTGCATGTGCAGTTTTGTATATGTGTGCATGTAGAGGCCAGAAGTCAATGCCAGGTGTCATTCCTGCCACCCACAATGCCTAATGAAACAGGATCTCTCACTGGCCCAGACCTCACCAAGTTGGCTGGCCACAAGCTCTAGATATCTGCCTGTCTCTGCCTCCTCAGCACCAGGATTACAAATATGATCCACTACACCTAATTTTTTTTAAGACATGTATTCTGGAGAGAAAATTCATGTCCTCATGTCTGCAAGGCAAATACTTTACCAACTGTGATGGTTGAATAGGAATGGCCCCCATAGACTTGTGTGTTTGAGTGTTTGGCCCATAGAGAGTGGCACTATTAGGAGTTGTGACATTGTAGGGGTAGATGTGGTCTTTTGGAGGAAGTGTGCCACTGTGGGGGCAGGCTTTGATGTCTCATATGCTCAAGCTACTCCCAGTGTGGCACATGGTCTCCTTCTGCCTGTGGATCAAGATGTAGATCCCTCAGTTCCTTCTCCAGCACCATGTCAGGCTGCACTCTGGTTCCCACGGTGATGATAACGGACTAAACCTTTGAAACTATAAGGCAGTAACAGTTAAATGTTTTTCTTTATAAGAGTTGCTGTGGTCATGGTGTCTCTTCACAGCAGTAAAACACTGACTAAGACATCAACTTAAAAATCCCCTACTTCCAGAACCAGTGAGCTTATTGGAGACACTTGAACGTGGGTAACCCACAGGTGGCCTATGGGAAGTACTCTTCCCTGGTCAACTGTTTACAATGTGGTAAATCTCAGGAAAAGGTGAGGAGATAACTCATTAAGAGTATTTGCTGCACAAGTGTGAGGACATGAGTTCAAATCCCCAGCACCTATGTAACAAGCCAGGGCCAAAGATGCATATCTGTAGCCCCAGCCCTATGACAGGACAGGACAGGATGAATACTGGAGCTTGCTGGCCACAGTCTAAGTCTAGGCTCATGGGATACTCTGCCTCAAAGGACTAGGATGCTGAGTGATCCAGCAGGGTACCCACTGCACTTTCCCCACATCCTTTCCACACATGAGGGCATGTGCAGTCTCTCTCTCTCTCTCTCTCTCTCTCTCTCTCTCTCTCTCTCTCTCTCTCTCTCTCTCTCTGTAACTCCATTGTCATGGCTTCCTAAAATGAATGAACAAGTTCACATTTTTAGATTGGTGTGGTTGGTTGCCCTGGAGACCCCAAGAGCTAGAGCACCCTAAAGCACCCCATTCCATATCTTGATTGTAATGAGACAAAGCAGGTGCAATGGAGTTTCTGGCTTTGGAGACTTGACTGAATCTTGTGACCACAGAGTGAGAGTTGGACACCCAGGGACTCTCAGAACAATTATCACACCCAATGTGGAGGACACCTGATGAGTCACTGTCTGTCACTACAGCAGCAGCTCCTGATTGCAGATACTCTGTTCTTTTGTAGAGTGGCCTGGAACTCACAGTTCTCTGGCCTCAGCATCCCGTTCTGAACTAAATGTGTGCACTATCACACCCGGTGTGAACAGTCCTTCCTCTGCCAAATCCAGGCTCTTCCCTGCCTTGCCAATTCTGTCACATTAATGGGACAGAGTGGGCCAGTTTACTACCCTAGGGGTGGGAATAGTATTTGAGAGCCACTTAATCAACACTTCACATTATATCATTCTGTTAGCACAGGTTTTGACTGAATAGGTGAAGCTTTGAGAGGGAATGGTAGAGTTCGTTAAGCCAGGGAAGTCTAACCAGAGTGCTTGCTGACACAGGACCTTGTGTAAATGGAAGGGTAGCTATACTATGGCCAGACACTAGACCACAAACAACTTAAAACTATATCTTTGCAATTTTTAAAACTTGACTGCACAGCTTCTGGACTCTGTATAGAATTCATCCATCGCTTCTCGTGAACTCTATCCCTCCTGCTGCTAGTCTGAGCAGATATTAATTTGTAGCCGTGGACCACTTCCAGAGTTATTAGCTAGCTCCTAAGTTATGGGAGTTAAAGGGCCCATCCATAATCTATAAAATGTTATTTCATTTCACAGGACACAATTTATAGTTCTGGGATAACAAACAAATTGCACGAGGGCACAGCCATTTAAATTTTGGTGAAAATGCTTGTTCCCAGGAAGAACTGACTTATGATTTATGCATAGGCTGATAACAGAAACTCTGCTGCAATGGATTGGGATGCCATGGCGGCTTTATGTGTTGTCTGTACTTTACTGGACTCTAGACAAATCACATTGTCTTAATAACATCATTTCTTTGGAATTCTCCCTGTGCAGTGCTGCATTTATTTATCACTGAGGAAGGTCACCATTCACAGAAGGATTTTGCTATGGCTGCATGCCACCTTCTGTCTTCAGATACAAGCCATGTCTATGCTGGTGTTGCTGTGTTGAAGTCACTCAACAAACATTTTCTGACCACCCACCAGACACAGATGTCCTTAGGAGGATGAGGGGCAGCCGGCAATCGTGTGAGGAAGGAGGAACATACAGTATGGTAGACAACACTGGGTAAGACAGAGGAAGGGGCGCTAGGCTACATTGTAGCTAAACAGCACATGGCTGGATACTTGATAAAGAGCAGGTTATTTGTTTACCTGATACTTTTGACAAAACTAAAGTGATTTGTTTCTCTAGATTTCTGCTCAGCTTGTTCCACTGACCCCTAGTAACAGCCAAGTTCCTGGAGGTGTTTGTCCATCGCCTGCCTCAGCATTCCAAGGTCACTCCTACAAAAAACCGATTCCCTAATGGGGTTCATCTCCTCCCCTGTAACCGTCCTGGCCTACAAGGAGCCAGGCTCTCTGAGATCTTCCTTCTGCACATTTTCCCCTGACTGAAATCTGTGCTGTTGTCAAACCACTCGTGTCCTTTCTTCTCACCAACCTTGAAGTAAAAATGTCCCCCAATAGTCTTCTTGTTCTTGGGATCCAAGGCTCATGCAGGTTCATGATGACAACTTAGTACCAGGTTGGCATCCAGCTTTTAGTCACCTTGTGGTTCCAACTG